>NC_135497.1:343914182-344214182 GCF_052857255.1 Amblyomma americanum
AGAAAGAGTAAGGGCAACGAGTAGGTCGCGAGATTTCAGTGGTAGGCGTTTTGTCAAACTGAAAAAAAATGAGTTAAACGGATTTGCTATGTCGGTAGGGTTAGTTAAACTTCGAGCGCCATCATTATTTCTGTAATACCGCAGTTTTGGTCCCAGAGATTTAAATACCCCTTAATCGATTGTCAGTTGTTTTGAGTGCTGTATCCATTTTAAGTATTTCGTTTTCATAGTAATTCCTTTTACGATGTTTAATTACAGAAGCTAAATTTTTTGAGTGCATTTTGAATCTTTGTGTTAAAGCGAGGTTGAACGGTTGCGCTTTCACTTTGTTGTGAAGGTTATTTTTTTCTAATAGAGCGTGCTATTCCGTTAGTCATCCATGGATTTCGCGGTGCAGAATACCATTTCACCAATGACCTTACTGTTGTGTGTGCGTAACTGCATCGATTAATTTCTTCGAAAAAATATTATACCAAGCGTTAGCGCAGCTTTATTGCATGACATCTGTCCAGTCAAGAATGGCTACCAAATAAATGAATCTGTTTTTGTCGAAGAGGTATTTATTTTATTTTTTTCTGCGCGCTTTCATTTGGGCTGTCTATAAGCAAGAATACCGGGTTGTGATCAGTTATATTGAATCTAATGACTCCGGAAGTTTGAGGTAAAAGGACGTTAGACAACACATGGCCAATGAGCATACCATGTGAATCAGATGCACAACGAGCTGGTACGTCTAATAATGATTCAATGCCATCACCGAGAAGAATGTTCATATATTCAGAGCAAGCATTATCAGCGGTGTCAATAATGTTTATGTTCTTATCCCCTACAATAATTATTTCTTTGTTTTCTTTGTTTAAAGAAGTTAAAATGTTGTCCAGTTCTCTGCAAAAGTCGGTGTAAGATAGGACGGCAAACGATAAATGGAAGCAATGATACTGTTCTTGGAACGGGAAAAAACTTCGGTCTAATTCAATCCAAACTGACTCGCACTTATCTGTGCTAAAATTGATGTCAGAGCAACATTTTTACGAGATGGCGTTTGATATGAACACTGCCGAACCACCATGACGGTCTGATGAACGGTGGTAGTATTCAGCTTGATAATTTGGTATCGAAAATATTTTGTCATCTGAAGCTGACAACCATGTTCCCGGTAAGCAAATAACGGAGAAAGAATGGTTGGCGAGGGTTAGAATGTTTATCATATCGTCATAGTGCTTCGGCAGGCTGCGAGTGTTGAAATGGATGATAGATTTCTGCCATGATACTGCGTTTGCAAGAAAGTACTTTAGCTGGTCAAGATCGTAATACATTGCAATGAGGAGCGGGACACGCGTCCAGTGAAGATTAGCTTATGTCAACATAGCGAGGTCATCGACTCCGCAGATTTGGTAGACGCGGCTGTCATCGGTGTTGCGAGCCTTGATACGGCAGTTTTCAACCGAGAGGAATTTCTAGCCTTTTTCCTTTTTTAGAGCATCTGCTTTTGCAAACAGGCACTTGTTTTCCAGAGTCAGGTGGTTATTAACGTAAACGGACATGTCAAGAATGGGTGCTGTGAAACCTATGGAACTTGTTGTAATGAGTGCTTTTTTCCCCTTCTTAACAAACTCGGTTTTCTTTTCGTGGAAGTAAAAGCGAACGATAATGTTCTCATCTTCCTCAGCTGGAACACGGTGGGCAACATCAATGTCTTCAGTGGTGACAGGGCACTCAATTTTTTTTTTCCAATTTCCTCAATGATGGCGACACAGTTCTCCAACTGAGTGATAGGGACCCCTTTGACTTCTACATTGTTGTTGAAGGTAAGCTCTTAAGAACATTGGTTCTTAAGAGCTTTCCATAGTGATTACATAAACGAGCTTCAAACCCTGTATCGTTTCATATGCTTCGTGCTCGAGTGAAAAGACAGCGGACCGCCTTCAAACGTCTTCAAGTGACAAGGTTAACTGGTAATTAGGACGTGTAAGGCTAGTGTAGAGGTACGTTAGCAAGACTACAAAAACCATGTCACTTGAGAAGCATCATGTCTATTGAAAAAAATTTCGGGCCGATAAAACTGTTGACAAGGTATATCTAGATTGGTGGTGTAGCTTTCATTGAATCCTATAAGCTTGAAACATGGAGTTTATGGTGTGGATCTACCGCCGATCTCCAACTGAGGTGATAGCTAAACTGTGATGTCATAATAAATATTAAAATATTACGTCAGAGCTTCGTGGTTTATGGCGGGAAATATAGAACATCGAGTAGCTCGAGGTTCAGCGCGACACAAGACACAAGGATGACACGTGTACTGACAATCGACGCTATTTGTATATAGTCGTTGTGTCTTCTTCCATCCTTTTCTCCATGTGTGTCACGCTGAATTCCAATGTGCGAACTTGCCAACAGGCCAAACTATTCCTTTCAATGCCCGGTAGGTACAGTTATAAGGCATAGTTGTTGCTCCTTGCTTAGGAGTTCATATTGAGTGCTAGGGTTTGTGCGCATTGGGTTGTCACAGAATTTTGTACATTGAGCTGAGCTCAAGTATAAAGACAGTTGTGCAATTTCTTTATAAAAGGCATAATTTAATACTTGAAAACCACAACACACAATATTAAGAAAAGGGATGCAAAAATAGGTAGCTGTACTGACCCACGGGGCAAGTGTAAATTTTGCATGTGCAGAGAACGAGCTAATTTTCTGCTGCGCATGAATGGTATTAAAGTGCTGTAAATAGCTCTCCATTTCCCAGTGAAATGAAGGCTACCTTTCAGATAACATGCGGGCAGACAATTTCCTAAATAGAACGAAAAGGACCGCAGACTAAACAAAACAAAGGAAAACGTTCATAGAATGAGAAAGCAGGGACAGGTACGGGACACTGAACAAATACGGAGAATGAGCTTGCAGTGACAGGATAAGTTGAAACAAATACTTGTCCCAGGAGTTTGCACAGGAAGGTTTCAGTAAAACTGCTGACCTCATTAAAGACTGCCCTGTGTCTAATACACAGACAGAAATGCCATCGGAGCCCGCGAGATTTTGCTAAGAGGACAGACCATCACACGACCTACAGCACTCTCTTAGCAAATTTATAACAATAAGAGGGTAGTGTACCGTCTCTGTAACATCTACAAAACTGAATGTGTAAAAAATTGTTCTCAGTCGCAGTTTTCAGTTCGCAGTAAAAGTAAAGCAACACAAATGTTCAAGGCAGCATTCACATCGTGCTTCCAAGAGATAAACTTATAGACGTCTCTGTTATGAAAGCCGTGCAGAATATTCCGAGGGACATGAGCATTAGTATACTTCAAATCACTGACAAGTTCACGCTGATCATAAATTTTATTTACAGCGAGTACAAACAATTGTCAAGCATTATTTCATTCAGCACAATAAACACAGAGCGCAATAATTCTGCCCAACAGCGGGAGCAAGGAAATGAAAGAATTCACAATGGAACATGCTCTTACGCGGAGACTACCAAGCCGTGATCTTTAAGTTGCATCTGAAACCTCCTATGCAGCCGGTTGAAGACATCTTTCAGGTTTTTATATACACCCGATGACAGCGGCATAACAATCAGATAGTAATACCCTACCGTCGCAGTGCTAGGCCAGCGTTGCATTTAGCACTTTGACAGTTTCCAACGAAACATTAGCCCTTACGCGCTATCGATGTTTCGTCTCGAAGCACACTGTCTTCCCGAAGGCAGCAGCGGCAAATCCTACGACTCCAACTGTGCCTGATATAGCACAAAACGAGACTAAACAAGTATCTGTCGAAATCAAAGCAGACCGACAACATGGAACAAAGCGCTTAACTTAAACAGCCGCTTCCCGCTACTGTGAAAGAACGTGCACGAGAATACGTTTTTGACAAAAGAGGCGCTATACTTTCACCAATTGCGTAGCACTAAAACAATTTTAAAACGCAGTAACTTGAATGGGGCGTAAACTGTTCTAAATCACACCTAATTAACTAACTAATTTTTCTTATTTATTTTTGCCGCTCAACACATTTCAATGAAACTCTACCTGTCTAACTGATGCCGCATGCACTGATTTCTAAGACCCAATGCGAGCTCCGCCCACGCAATGTAAGTAAATTGATTTCTCCATCTGAGGCGACAATCAGGAGCAAACAGTTGAAATTACCCCCGATGATTAGTTCTGTAGTCATACTCTAATCAATATTTTAACCCAGGTCAAGGCTTGAAACACTCGACGAAAAAATTTGCAAGCTGAGGTGGGCAGACGTGGCTGGAGGGCTGCGTTGGGTTAGTGTAAAAAGAGTGGGCTACGCTCGACCGCCGACAAGTCACATGGTCGTGTGAGCTTTCTGAAGTGATAGCAGAACAGAGCTTCGAGAACAGTCGGCTTTACAGCAACCCGCCTTGGTACAAAAAGAGAGTCTTAATATCGATCGTCGTCAATGTGACCGGGATCACTAATGAGTTCATAGCATGAAATCATCATACTTTGCCAAGGAAGACTCAGCAGTCATACTTAGGCGCAAAATAAAAATGATGTGCGTTACAACGCACTCCCGTGACCATAACCACAAAGGTCTAGATCATGTGGTTTCAATATAATGATAGGCTAAGAGTACTTGAAAAGCATTTCGTTTCATATGCATGAAGCCTGGTCGTAAAAATATTGCTCTTTGTTCGCATTCGTTCACGTAGTCACAATCTTTAGTAAGTTTGTCATATGAGCCTGTCACACTAATAGCTGACAAGGGCTTCGGAAACCACTTTGTTTGATGTGCAACACGCCTGGATAGAAAACTAATGCACAGTTCTAACGTGGTCACGCGACTAGGGTCACTAGTGACTTGATCATGCGGTCTTCTCGCAGTAACAACCTAGAAGGGCTTCGAGAAGCCTTTCGTTTGATATGCATCACGCCTGGGTAGAAAAAGAGTTCACTATGCTCAAACATTGTCACGTGACCGCAATCACTAGTGATTTGATTATGCGAGCTCGTCATGCTTATAGCCGAACAAAGCTTTAAGACCCGAGTCATTTGATATGCAACATGCCGCGATATAAAACAATTTCACCGTGCTCGAACGTGGTCACGTGACTATAGCCACTAGTGCCTTTGTCATGCGGTTTTCTTATAGCGACAGCCGAGAAGGGCTTCGAAAATCCTTTCGTTTGACATGCATCATGCGTGGGCACAAAAAGAATTCACCAAGTTCGAACATTGTCACGTGACCAAAATCACTAGTGATTTGATCATTCGAGCTCGCCATGCTGATTCCCGTACAGAGCTTAACACCTGAGTCGTTTGATATGCAACATGCCCGGATGTAAAACTATTGCACCGTGCTCTAACGTGCTCACATGGCTATAGTCACTAGTGACTTGGTCATGCAGTCTTCTGATAGTGACAGCCGAGAAGGGCTTCAAAAACATTTCGTTTGATATGCATCATGCCTGGGTGCAAAAAGAGTTCACTATGTTGAAACATAGTCACGTGACCAAAATCACTAGTGATTTGAACATGTGAGCCCTTCATGCTGATAGCCGAAAAGAGCTTTAAAACCTGAGTCGTTTGATATGCAACATGCCAGGGTAGCAAAATAATGCTCAGTGCTCGAACGTGGTCACCTGACTACGGTCTCTAATGACGAAGCCTTGGGGCCTCACAATTGTGATAGCCGAACAGGGCTATGAAAACCATTTTATTCTATATGTGTCACTCCCAGGCAGAAAAATAATTTGCTATGCATGAGCATGGTCACGTGACGAGAATTATTACTGACTACTTCATGCAAGCTCATGACAGCCATAGCGGCAGAGGGCTATCAAAATCAGTTAGTTTGATATGCATCACGATACGAGTGAAAAAACGTTTCACTATAGTGAAACGTGTTCACGGAATTCGCTTGCATGAAATTGATTTCAGTTTCAAATATTTCGTCTTGAATTCTAATTGGGCCAATAACAGAAAATATAAAATGAACTTATCAATGGTAGTTGGGATGCAGTAGACTACCACAATAAAATAGAATGCGTTTCAAATATAGCGAGCTTTTTCCTGAGAGGGAGTGTGGTCGTTTCTTGGAATGGTAGTTCTTCCCAGAATTCTGAGCGAATGTTGGGAGCATGCACACCAGGGAGCCAGCTCCGGTCGATGACGGCGCGTTGCAACTCATATTGAGCGCGATAGTACGTCCCATTTTAAATTACTCGTAAAAGTAACGCCCCGGTACTTGACAGTGTCTGCCTTGCTGGTGTTAATTCCGTTGACATTGTGCGTGAAACAAAGACAAGAGATACGAATACGTGATGGTTGACATAGATCAAGAAGAAAACTAAAAACGATTGCCCCAGTAGCTTTTGCAGTTTTATATATTCAGGGTAAAATAAAGTGCTGTGCTTATTACGACCGGCCCACCGAGAGAGCTATTCCAGAGTCAGTGTGCCCACTGCTGGAATATGCTGTGGTGTCAAACTAAAGGGTAACCAAGCTCTAAAAAAGAAGGCGGAGTGTTCTAACCAAGGGAAACCAACCGAGGTCTCTTTATTGTCACGTGACCTAGACTGCAGCATTTTTTCGTTCTCGAACCTCTTTCATTAGAAGAGACTTATAAGTTTTTCACTGCTCACTTCAGTTCGAATTAAGAAGTTGTAGGTCATCTTCAAAAAACGCAGGCTACAATGTTGTTCCCCAAGGTACCATTTACGCAACTTTATTTACCGGCCTTGCAAAAAAGATGCCACGTGAAAGCTGCTGGCACGTATCTCTCGCACGGGGCTTATTTCTGGAAATGTGGCGGAAAGTTTGAAGGTTGCTGCACTTCCGCCACCAGTTGGCCCGGTACGGCACTGCCACCGGGATCGGCCTTGTATTTAGTGCGTCTTTACTATCCTCTCTTTCTATCCCATCTTTCAACTCTCCTACTATCTGCACGTGGTAGCGATTGTGGCTCGGCTTGAGCCAGTGAGCAGGCCTGTGCATTTTCCTTTTCTCTCTTCCTAGCAACAGACAGACAGACAGACAGACAGACAGACAGACAGACAGACAGACAGACAGACAGACAGACAGACAGACAGACAGACAGACAGACAGACAGACAGACAGACAGACAGACAGACAGACAGACAGACAGACAGACAGACAGACAGACAGACAGACAGACAGACAGACAGACAGACAGACAGACAGACAGACAGACAGACAGACAGACAGACAGACAGACAGACAGACAGACAGACAGACAGACAGACAGACAGACAGACAGACAGACAGACAGACAGACAGACAGACAGACAGACAGACAGACAGACAGACAGACAGACAGACAGACAGACAGACGAAAATTCGAATGCTGGAGAAACACAGCGGTCACGTGCTAGCTTTTATATCGTGCGATTTATGATTAAAGGCCGGTAAAAGAGCTACTTTATGTAAACGGCCCCATAGTGCAAAGATTTCAGCGAGCCATATTTCAAAGGGAAGCATAAGTTGTGAACTAGGATAATTATGATGACGAATTCTGTATTAACAGGCTGTTCTTTAAACCAATATTTAAATGCAAGCTATTTTACCTTTACAGAACAATTACCTCTGGTGACAGCAAAATACACCAGACTAGGAAACGATGCTGTCAAAACTCTTTAATTGATTTCAATGTGCTAGGCACTTGAGTTTTAAAACACGCTTACCTTTAGCTGTGGCACCCGGTATATATGTTTTACTCTTTTTCCTTAACGAAATTTGCTCGCAAGAACTTCATACGCACTCGAAAATAGACGAAGTGAGCCGGCTCCGCAGAGGCACAACAAATCCCGGAGGAAGTGGGTGCGAAACCAGTCTTTCTCCGCGGTGTGTGCCTACACATGAAAAAAAAAGTGCCTGAGTGCAGACGTTCGAATCATCAATCGTTCCAGAAGGGAAGCAGAACGCAAACGCACGAGCGATTCGCTTTGTATTCTCTCTAAACTTCGTCATGGGGCTTTCTCGAAGGAAGGTACTGGAAGTAATTAAACACCACCAGGAGGCACGAGCAATTATATAATAAAAACACGGCTGAGATCATGCTGCGGAAAAGTCGGGATGTTTTACAGACGCTCAGAAAGTAAGAGAACTAATTAAAGCATCAAACCCTCCGAGTAGGAGGAGTGGCAGGCCCAACTGTTGAGCGTATTAATTAACACTAAGAGGTCGCTACGAGGTTTGTACACTCTTTTGGAAGTCACACCTCTCAGTTAGTGGGATTTGGAGCCAGGTTACCACCCGACGACTCAAAAGCCTGGAACAAGGGTAAAGCACCCGTTTATTCTGTGCCAGCAATAATGCTCCAAGGTGCCACACAGTCATTGTAGCAAAGGAACTAAGAAAAGGATGCACACAAATACGCCCAACAACGCCAGTAAGATCATAGCGATTTGAAGGAAAAAGAAGACGAGTCGGGGCGAAAGAATGAGGGCACGAGGCACGCAGAAGAGCAACCATGCGTAACCACATAGACGCATGAACGCGGGAACCGACGAGGGGAGAGCTATGTTGCGCTTGCTAGTTTTCTTAAGCGACTGTCGTGATGACAGTTCTCAGGAGAAGGAGAAGAGAGGCTAGAAGCGAACAGCTATGTTCGCGTCGTTGTTGAACTCCACTAGAAGTGAACGGCGAGAGGTGTGTGAGGGCGTTTCGCTAAATGTTGCTTCTTCAGTTTCGCACAAGGGAGACCCAGCTTTTCTGCAGCATCGGTGGGGATTAACACGCGCAGTAGAGGCTGTAGAAAAGGATGGCCACGAGGGCACAAGTGTTCTACTATTATCAACCCCAACAATCATATAAGAGATATTGCTCTCTCCCCGATGGCTGAAGCGGGCGATGTTTGCTGCCCACACACATCCGAACTCACGGAGATCCGTCGAACGAGGTTGTCAAGGTTTGGCAGGGTTTGGCTGTCGGAGAGCAGGATTCCAGCGGTCAATCAGTTGGGCCGTGTCGTAGGCGTTTACCGTTGTAGTGGTCGATGAGCCAGCATCAGGCGTGTGGGACGGTGGGGAAAAAGAAAAGAAGAACGGCATTGCTTCGACATATTTGCCTAAGGGTGGCCGGTGACAGGCATCACCGTGTGGCGCTTGTCAGCAGTTCGTCAAAATCCAGGGCCATTGCCCTTGTGCCTGTAAACAGAACAGCCCCTATACCGGCCACATTCCTTTCTATGAAACCGCTGGCAGCAGCGGGGCACAAAAAAGAGCTCTCCCCCTTCCCTTCCTTGGAGAGACTGTATGAGGGTGCCTTTCCGACTCGTTGGAATGTCTCAAAGATGAGAATCGCACGCAGGGTCACAGCTTGTTGTTCTAAGGAGGCGCCGGATTAGCACCTGCGGAAAGGGACTCAGCTTCAGTCTAATTTTTGTTTGTTTGTGTTTGTTTTACCTGGAAAGAGGGTATGGCATTCACTGTCAACGTTGTAGGGCGGGACGCGCGATTCGGGGAGCCACTCGATTTTGCGGAGATCGCTCTGTGCATCGCATTTTGTAAATAATTTGATCACTTTTATGAATTTTGTGTTTTGGGAAAGCGTGTTATTATGGTCAAAGTTGAAGGGAACAGCAAACAGCAAGCCACCAATTGTGTTGATGCTGGCTGCTATTGGATGCCTCTGAAGGGGGAGAGGGACTCCCAAGGGTTTAAAACAGGGCCCGAAAGCTTATTCCGTGCTTCTGGGATAGGTTTAGATGCTCTGCATTTTCGGCTATGCCGAGGAGGAAAGATTTCTCTCTTAGCCAGCTCTATCTTGTTTGCCACTCTGTTTAAATACGCAGTTTTTGTGAAAATAATGAATTAAACAGTAAGATCATTATCTCGTCAACTCCCGCCGCCACCAGTCGTCGTTATCCCGTCACTGACGGAGCACCTTAAGTGCAACTAGGCTTCCCTTCACGAAACCGTGTCAGACGGCAAACCTCTTGTGCAAGGAAAAGGACCCTAGAAATATTAAACTTTACTACGGTATCTATCACAGGCACAGACGCTTTTGCGCGTGACTGGGGAGTCATCGGGTGCCTCGTTGCCGAAGAGAAAAACTAAGTGGCATTTAAAATAGCATCAAATACGTGGGCGTCTACTGCAGCTAAAGTAAGAAAAAAGATAATCTCTGTAGAATGGAAGGGCTTCAACGAGTGCTCTCCTCTCGGTGCACGTTGTGGTTTTTATGAACGCAGGGACTCATTTAACGTTTACCTTTGCGGAGTTTACGAATAGACGAAACAGGCGGTAACATATTGCACTTCACCTCTGTCACGTGCGGAGTTTCATTTAGGAAAAAGTTACAAGCATCGACTGAAGCTTTGCTTACTACTTAATTTTAATTTCTAATCAACTGAATTAAGCATTTGAAGCTTTAAGTAAACAATTGCTTCTAAAATTTTTAGTTCAGCCTATATGACATACGCTGAGCTCAATACAAAACAATCTTCTCACGGAGATTATGCGACCTGCGCGGACGTTGTCGAGACTCGTCAGATCGAGTTCAAAAAAGAAATAAAAACAAAATACCCCTACCTGCACCATCTATGGTACAACGGGCTCACGTTGTAAGAGAAGACCAGTTTCGCTTAGGTAGTAGCAGATGTCGGTGAAGTGAACGTTTATAGTCCACTTCATATAATCACATTCGTGGTTCCAACGCAGGCTCACCTTCCTGAGGAGCCGTTTCATAATAGTAGCCGTTGCTGGCACGTCCACAAGTGCCGCAGTAAGGGCACTTGTCAGTTGCAGCAGATATTTTTCACGTCACTGATGACTGATAGATGCGGTCAGAGCCGCCCCTGCCCGAATACGGCGCACGGAATCCTCCTCCAACCAAGTAAGACTACGGGGGATAAGGTACGAATACGGAGGAATTAGAGCTTGTGTTCGCTGGCACAGAATTGGTGAATCAAAAAAATGAGACAGGAACGAGTCTGGGAGAAGAGGGGAAGGTGGCGGGTCATCTGGTCTGTCAAGGTGTGCCATAGCATCCGCTTGAATGTTACGTGTACCCTGAGCACGGCCGCGAATCCAGTGTATGCGCAGAGGAGATGTTTGCTTTGCGCAGAGCAGACGAATTGTGTAATCTGGAATGTGCGTGGAACAGCCTTAAGCTTTTTGAGGGCGGCGAGGGAGTTGGTGTAAAGATGAATTGTATTGAATGCGGGAACGAGTGGAAGAGAAGACATACAACGTGGAGACAAAGGGTGTGCTACAAACTGTCTTTTTATCACTAATAAATCCCTCATTCTAAGAGAAAACGCCACGCTGCATCAATCAAGCTTCCAAGCGCCCCTTGTGTCATTAGCCACCGGCTGAATTGAAGATGACAGTGCAGGAAAATGCCTGCATTTTCAAAGTTATAGTCCACAACACAACCATGTGCAGCCAGCCTGCCCGCGTTAGAGAGGGCTGCCCTCCTCCCCTACTTGGCTTTAAAGAAGCTTCTTCAGTACAGCAAGTATTCCATCTCTGGCTGTCTTGATTCTTTTTAGTCTAAAGCACAACTAAAGCATGAAATCGAACCTTCTCGCCTAGTTTGTGTGAAG
Source organism: Amblyomma americanum (assembly GCF_052857255.1). Taxonomy (NCBI): domain Eukaryota; kingdom Metazoa; phylum Arthropoda; class Arachnida; order Ixodida; family Ixodidae; genus Amblyomma; species Amblyomma americanum. The sequence continues at coordinate 343,925,718 of NC_135497.1, forward strand.
CTTGACGTTGAGGGTGTCCTTGGCGAAATGAGAAATAAAATATTCCCGCGACTGAGACTCGAACTCGCGGCAGAGCGAGCAAATCAGCTTTGCTGGCCACTGCAGGAGAGCATTATGCTATCGCCGCAGCGGATCACGTCTGGTGGTAAACTGCAGCTCTTTCTCGCACTGTGAATTGCACATATCGTAGTCTTCATCAATACCCAGCAAAGCAAAATCATGAGCCAAGCAGGCTGAACACACACTTTCGCATGTCTACTCGGTTTATGAGATAAAGCTCTCCGCTTTTTTTAACTGCCGACTAAGAACTTGGTTCAAATTCTTTGTTGAGAAGTAGCTTTTTGGCGTTATCTAAAATACTCTGCAAATAATCAAGGCTATAGTCACAGAAATTTATTGTCGTAGGAAGGCGAATTCCCCCCCCCCCAATAAAAAAAGAGTGCCAGTCTTCCACGCAGTGAGTAATTAAATCGGCAGTTTTGCGTATACCACAAAAGAAATTGGTAATATCTGATTTCGATGGAGTAATTCTGCTAATTTTTGTAATAATTATTGGAAGCTGTTTTTGTTTGTTGGTAATGCAAAATTTCCTGAAGGGAACCAAAGAGAGGAATAAAATGAAATATGTTTCAAGCTTTTTAACAAAATGACATTGTGTTACAAGATTAATGTCTGGAGACATCTGGTAGCCATACATGTCATTTTTAATAAACTATGGTCCATATTCGCATGGGAAATTTTTTGACAGATAAATAAACGTTCCCAAATGGTGTACTCCAAAGTACCGCCTTCACCCAGGCGGCCAGCACAAGAAGGGCCACGAACCATGTACGGCCTGCGTAGAAAAAAATGAGACCTGCATGAGACGAAATCCACGATTCGAATCACAAGGGTAACATACAGGTGTGCTCCGGGTCGGTTTGGAACGGCGGCGGCGTGTTGTTCGTTCCTAGTCGGCGTCCGCGGCGTCGGCGCCTGGTAACAATCGGCGGCAGCGCAAGGCCATTTTTCGACGGCGGCGGCGGCGCCGGCGGGGAGGAAATCTAAACTATAGATTTAAAAAGCTATTTTGCAACAGCCTTCTTTGCCAAACTGGTTGAAATTTGGGGGCTTTTCTTACCAAGGGCTAAGAACACAGAATACAGAGGGTATGAAAGGTGCCAGAAATGCAAAATGATCTGGAAATGTTTTGTTTTTAGGCGTCATATTTTTAAAAAAATTAGGCAGATATCACAAGCGCATATGTTGATTGTGATTATATATTTCTTGCTCACGAACTTGCAGAGCCTTCCTTATTTTCTACGTTATAGTGCCATTTTTTTTCTTTTTTGCTATTCTTCGTTTATAGAGGTATTTTCACACTGCGTAGAGTCAGTGAATTCGTCTAGAATTGTTAAGCCTGCACGTACGCACGCGAAACTCGATATGTTAATCGTACTTCCACTTGTTCTCAATGAGATTGTGTTTATACATTATTTGTTACTTAAATATAAACAGACCTCTCTTTAACAAACTTTTGCTTGGTTCAGCCATTTATCTGCCAAACTATCAGTAGATGTTATAACAGAAACATCTCCGTCTGAATCGTTTGTGAAATCACTTGCTCTCAATAATAATCACCATTTGTTTACAGTAACTGTCCTCTCAGGGCCTTTTCCCGAAAAAAAAAAGAAATAAAATACTTTTTTTTGCAGCAGGTGAACGTTTTTGTAGCTGAGATATGTTACGGTAAGTTTATGCCGTTTTGGTACGTATCGCTGATTACATCCGAAGCCGCAGTGCCCGCGACCTTCAAGTCGTGATACCGACGTTCCAAAACCGTTGTTTCTTCTCGAATCGCCATGTTGCGCTTTTGAAGAAGTTTCGGAATGCCACGTTGCGTTGTCTAGTGACAATACGCACGCGTAGACGTGCATAAAGCAGGGTTGGTTTTGTTTGTTTTGTGTTTGATTCATTGCGGCACACTTCACATGATGGCTCCTTGACATGATTATATGCCTTAGACAGGGAAAAGAATTAAGCAATTCAAAACCAAATCTCAAACGCAGCTAGATTTGAGAGGAAAAAATATATTCATATTTAGAGAGCGCGCCATCGCTCCGAGTGAAAACGCCGGTGGCGGCGGCGCAGCGAGCGCAGTTGTCGGCGGTGCGAAGATGGCTCGGCGCAAACCTCTGGGGTATTAGCAGCTCCAAAGTCTTTTTCGCGCAAGCGGAGTTTATTGTTTTGCTGGTGTTTCACATTCGCAGCAGAAAGCATGATTCTGGCCTCTAGAAGTACTGTGAAAATTTTCGGCACCACATTTATATCTATAGAACGCACTCAAGTCATTTTGTGGTAAAGCGCTCAACTTGAGCAGTGCAAGCCGGAAGAGGGGGCGATAAGCCAATCAGGTATGCGAGCAGCCTTTCGATGTGATTCAAGTACCACTAAATGGGGGCTACCGTGAGTTCGGAGCATAGTCCCTATAATAAAACTGTTCTTTTGTTACTGGAACAACTTTCGCGGATTACCATTTCAAAGTACGCCTTAAAAGCGGCGCACAGCAACGTTGGTCGATTAGCGCTTCAGTATAACGCGCGAACGCAGCCAACACTCCTTGCCGCTGCTGCCACGGTGGCTCTGCATTGGCGACAACAAAATTAGCTATTTTGATTTCGTCCTGTGCAAAAAAGTCACTAGCAGTAAAAATAATCATGAAACATCCTAGTAAGCAACTGTCTGTGTAGTCTTTGGCCCTGTCTTTTTCAGGCAGGCGATTGATTCCAGCCTCTTAGTCATTTAGCTCTTTCCGATGAAAATGGAAAGAGCAACATGACTAAGATATTCATGTCGCCTTCTGTACTTTGACTCTGTCTATCAGGAGTCCGTGGGCTCACTCACAGTGCTCAGCTTCCCAAATCCGCTGCTGGCATTTTTCTGTGTTCCGACAAGACACCTGCGCCGTTTCCCTCCCTCATCGAATGCGCTGATGTTTGCACGCTACTAAGCTATTTTTAGACCTCAAGATTAGCACCCTTGCGGGCATAGTACAAATCATCGGGAGACTAAAAACAATTCTGACTGCAAAACCAAAGCGGATATCGGTTCAAGCGCTTGTTGTGTATATACCTAGAAGAGTTGCTAAGTTTTGTGCTTTACAGTTACAGCGTAAGACAGCGTCCTTCTGCACATACAACGCATAGAATGCTTCCGACTGGTAACGTTTTAATTGAAAAACAAAAATTGTTTTTATAAGTGTGACTGTAACTATATAAAGCGTGCCCCGTGACTTTTTCCCCGTCCGAGGTTGTAGCCTGGGTGCGATCTCCACAGTCTATAGCGCAAGAACTCGATTTTCTTGCACATTCTGCACTTGTAACTTGTAAATGCTTGCGAATACAGCAGATTACCGCCTGAATTGAAGAATGCGCAGTGCTATTAAATTCTGCGTTGTGCGCCTGCGCAAAGCGAGCTGTGCGACGAAAACTACAATTTGGGAGCTCTTCGCCTCAATAACCTTGACGTTCCAAAGGGATCGTTTGTGTTTTCGCTTGTCTTTGCAATCTCCCATGCTGTCTTCACCCTGATGTACAGATATGCTATGGCGTGTGCTTCGGCACACTCCATAGCACCATACCACAGCATACACCATAGCACGCATACCGTGGCATACCATAGCATAGCATAGCCATACACACCATAGCAGCCTGCGCGATTTCTGCTAAGTTAAACTCTCCTGTGTCTTCATTCAACTTGCATGTTTTGTGCACTACAACGAGTTCAGAGGCAAATTCTAGATTGCTTTATCCACTAGAAAGAAATAATACATGCACGAAAGGCGAGACCTCACTTCCTGCATTCCACAACCCACGAGCAGAATAATAAGATGGATTACGGATAGAAAAATACATTGTGCAGAATACATTTTTACTGACGCCTGGTTTTTTTGTGAGCTTAAATGACGCTCCACACACTCATGGCCATCCGGCAGTCTCATTCAGGCTTGAGGGGAAACCAGAATGCGAAATCCATAACCGCATTGAATGGAGCGCTGTCAGCTCCATCATCCATCGTCATGTATCTGAAACGTGCAAGAAAATTTCGTAGGGGTTACGCTCTCTAATTAAAGCCGGAAGCTATTTCCCAATCTAAACTTTATTATCCCTTTTCTTCGCATTCATCCGCAGCCACTTAAACTACGGTATCTCATTTGGGGTTACGCCTATTATATTCATCTCTGGCCTTTAATGAAACTGCAAAAGCGACCCATGCGCATCGTAACCTATACCCCTCAAATGTCACCCTCACGCATTTTGTCATTGAGTTAACGTTCTACCTATCTCGGCCCTTTATTTTTACAACATTAGTATCCTATTATTTAAGTCTTCATCATCAGTTCCCCATAAGCATATTTTCTTTCGACACGATCATAAGCGTCATCGTCAAACGTTTTGCGCTGCATAATAACTTTTTACTACCTAAGGTCAGAACTAACTACGGGAAACAATGCCTCTATTCTTCATCCATATCATTTTAGAATTCTTAGAACTCAGACATAAAACAAACTAATACGATTTCTTTGTTCAAGATCAAATAAAGCTTTTCCTTCTTAATGTGCGATTTTTTCTTCTTTTTTGTTATCGATCCTATGTATCGCGTTAACTGTCAGTGTTTTACTGTACGTTCTCCTGCATTATATTGTTTCTATTTAAATATTTCTGTACTCAGATTATGCATCTATCTATTTATTCACTGCGTCGCTAATTAATGTGTTGTGTATTTTCTATTTTGATGCTGATTGAAATTTATTGTCATGGGTGGTCCCACCAGCCATCTTGTATCATTGGGCCTCCCGCTGTATACGCATGTAACATTTATTGGATTCATTAATAAACTTTCAAATTCAACTTCAGCTCCACAGTAAAACATATAAGCTCCATAAAATCTCATTTCGCGTGTTCAACAGTTAAGTGCAGCCCTCTTCGCTTGAGTGCTCCCAACTGTTAACTACCAATGCTGCCAACACGGAAAGGTTCTCATAGCCACAAATAGTACGCCGCCTTAGCAAAATGTTTGCCTTAATTACGCCCTGCGTTGTTTGAGCTTTTAAATGCAGCGCAAGCTGGGATATTTTGCACATCTACACACTGTTCACATACCAGCACTCTAACTTGCTTTAGTTCATGCTTTATGGGGTTTAACATTCCAATGCGACGCAGGATATGAGTGGAAGCGTCCGGATAACTTCGACCACCTTCGGTTCTTTATCAGGTGCTGACATCGCACGGTACTCGGGGGCCACTTGCATTTCGCCTCTATCCAAAGGCGAGCACAGCGGCCGGGATCGAGCCCTCCTATTTCGGGTCAGCAGCCGAGCTCAACCACTGAGCCGCCGCGCGTCTGCCACACTAGCGTATGACAACACACTAAGAGAACATGACGGGGACGCACATCACGCTGGAATAAAGGCAGATGTGATCCCATTAAGCTGAGACCATAAACCAGAGTCGAGCCAGAAGCACCACAAAGCTTTGTGCGGCATGCAGAGTTGAACATGTGAAGCGATGCTTGTAAATTGGGCTAAAAATTTTTGCGCGGATTTCATATTTCTCGGCTCATCACTAAGGGTTAACAGCAAACACCTGCCTAGTGCTATATCTTTCTTTGCTCCAGCATTTGCTTTCAAAACAAAACGCCGCAGCAATTGGTAAAAACGGCCGCACTACATAAGAGCGACAGCGGGCAGTAGCCAGGAAGCCAGGATCAGAACGAAGTCTAAATAACACCCGCCACTGGTGACAAATAGGAACCAAACCAACAACTATTGAAACACAAAGGTTGAAAGGGAAATTCGGTTTGGTACAATATTGATCTTTTGTAAACATGTGACACTTAAAATGACATCTAAACACTGGATAAGATCACTATCTACATACTAACCTGCCAAACCCACTCTTTTAAGTAAAAACAAAAAACTCATCGTATTTACCGTCGGCTGTTCACTCTAAGAGAACACGAGGACAGTACTCGAACTCTCAGTGACACTACATACAATTCTGTCGAACCGCCTGGTCAACCTCGGCGTGCAATGCAGCACACGCACGAGGCGCGTCTGCAACTGTTAACAAATTGTTAGCAACCCACTCGGGTTGGTGGGCAGCCAAGCTGCGCATACGGCGAAAAGTTGTCAAGTGTTTTCTCTCGCAATCCATAATACTGTGAGGTGGTCATTGTCAAGAGAAGCGTGCAGGCGCCTACGAGATGCCACTCACGGAGCAGGACGGGGAAAAGCAGCCGAGATCAGCGTGTGCCGTGTCCCGTGTGTGCTTTCCGCCCCGTTCTTCCGGTCGGAGCACGGCCAGAACCTTGGTGGTGGTGGCAGCAGAGACGGTGAGCGGAGCAGACAATAACGCTTCCCGCATGGGCGGATACACGGGAAGCCCAAGGCAAAGGTCCCTCTCGGCTTTCGCCTTTGAGCGCATCCTGAGGCGGTGGCTGCGGCAGGCACGTTAATAGACGATGTGTACTAAAGCATTTTCGAAGACAAAAGGAAGGAATATTTGTTTTACCTGACAGTATTTTACCAAAAACAGAACATTGCTTATTAATTTCAAGGAAGAAAAAACGCGTCCATGCAATCATACATTGATTCGTGAGATATAGAGTGGTGAACAAAACATCAGAGCAAGATCAGGAGAAATCAGTATTTAAAACGTTAGAATTCATTATTCAAAGCGCTAGCGCCAGCCAATGGACTATGCTATGCATGAAGCATTAAACGTAGAGGTAAAATAGACGACAGTGCCAATTTGTCATTCCGGCAGAAGCATAAAAAATACTGCACCCTGTATCAAAAGGTGGGCACACATAGGTGCATCTGAATGAGTCGACACATGCCCTCCCTTCAAGCATTGCAAAAGTGCTGAGGGTCGCTGGTGGGCGCCGACAGCAGTGAGTGGATTGTCTCGCGGCGACAGAACTGTAATAATGTCCATGGCGCACCCGCATACGACAATTCACTGTTCAGAAGACGTCTCTGGAAAGTGGTACGAAAATTCAGGTGCGTTCTACTTAATATTAAGTAAATCGCATTATACAGCTTAAACACCGCAATATCTCGTTGCGCTGAAGATTTTCCTTCGTTGCTCAAGACGTGCGCCTTATGGCTGACACTAGCGAGGTTTGAAGAATCTTGAACAGGAAATTGACGTGTCAACGACACTTACTCAGGTTTCATATTTGAACCTCAACGGCCGCTAGGCACCTTCACAGAGCACCGTAGGTTGATATTTTATCAAAATACAGGGTGTCCCACCTAACAATTAGTAAGGCTTTCTTAGATGGACCGCCATAGACAAGTGAAACCAAATGAGTGCCTTCTGCAGTAACTTGGCTAATTTTCACTAACTTTTTCAGTGTCTAAAGAATTTAATATCCAAACCAGTATCAAAGTTTTCTGCAGCTAGTTTCCGTAACAAGATATCAATGGGGAAGTTGCATACCTGTAGAAAATAAATGGCAGGAGAATTCCCAGCAAGGTGCGCTTTACTTACAGATCTATTTTTACTCAATTTACATAAAAGCCCGCGAGACAGAAAACCTCCCACGCTGGGCTAATGCACGCATTGTATATTGCCGCAGCAATTATTCATGCAACTCGCAAAGCGAAAGACGCCTTTCTGAGGGCTGGAAGCAGTGAATTGAACAAACTCGCCAGAAAATGATAGCAATTGTGCTCGTGCAGAAGCTTTTTATGGGGAATGTTAGTTTTGGCCTTAGTTTGTGCGTTTGTTTGAGCGTGCGTTCGTGCATGTGCGTGTAGAGCGATATAAGAACACTTTCGCGAAGCCCACGTCTAGTTGAAGCCTGGCGCGCATTTATCGCTGCCGCTCGCGCTTAGTGCCCCATAGTGACACGTTAGGTCTCTTCACATGCTGCGACTTTCACCTGCCGATGCTGCGAGTATCATTGGTCTGCGACAGGAGAAAGAGCATCGGTATAGCCGCACATGACTTCTGAATGGTTTCCGTTTGGTTGGACTTCAATCGCAGCGTCGGTGCGCTCTTCTCCGACTGATCAATGGGGAGCGCCGAGACGGTGTGCGAAGTGGAGTCCCACGGGAGCTGTCGCCGTAACAGAAGCAAAACTGCTATTCTAATCAAATTATGCAAATTTTGCTTTGCACCCGAAATTCCGTTCATCACAATAACATTATTACATTCTGTGTAGCGCCCAGTTATGTTTAATGAGTAGTTGTCTATGCAAACATCAATTACCGATTGCGCCAAATACTTTTCTTTTTGTCGCAGCATGTGAAACGGCACTTATGGCAGCTTCAGGCGCATCTGACTGCCACTGTAAGCTCCAAGGCTCGTACACGCCAGCGCTTCTTGAGACAATGAATTTATTGCGTTCAGAAAGCACAGGACCGCTGCGGTACCGTGGTCCTTTGAACCTAATCGCGGGGACAACAAGAGAAATTTTTATAAAGCCCGTAAAACTGTCACAAACGTCGCATCGTGTTGTAAACAGTCAGGACATTTGTTCTGCAAGGTTTTATTAGGTTTCCTACTGACACTTCGCTCCAGAAGCCAAGAGTTAAGCACCGTATTTTATAAAATAGATGCACAAAGTGACAAACACTTGACCCATGCCAAAGAAACTCCCTAAAGCAGCCAGCTGGTTTTCCTAGGGTGAACGCTCTTTGCTGTTTAAAACGTTGGTTAATCTTAGGGTGAACGCCTGTTATTTGCGAAATCTTCTGTTAAGCTTGCGTTTCCTTCCTTTATGAGTCTCAAGCGAACCGCTTCAGCAACACCAGTGGGATTGCATACGCCCGAAAAGTGTCAAAAAAGATAACTCCCAGCTGAGGTTCGAAGCAATACAGCTGCCACAAATGGCCTCGATACCGTTTTGGACAAATGAACAGTCCAAATTGTGACAACTGTGCTTCGATAGAAACTGTGGAAATAAATATCCTGCTTGAGTGCCCTGCGTATGCTAACTAGCGTGCGTACTATGAACATTGCATGCAGAAGCTCTGCCAAGTGCCCCTAACAATGGACAAAGTTTTAGGCCCCTTAACATGCTTCAGGCAACAGAGACTTGCAATGAACTTTCTTTTTACATATTTAAAAGACATTGGACATCTCGATAAGCTCTAAATTCACTTGCAGGTTACCTTCATGCATTCTTCTTGCAGTGAACTTCGTCAGCCCATTCGTCGGACTATGCACTCCATCATTCCATAGGTTACATCAATACTCGCCACTGCATCCTTAGTACCTATTCCATGGCTCATTTTATCTTCCTTTTTTTTCTTTTTTTTCCACCTCTTCCACGCTGCTCTGCTTCAGATCTTATCTCCCAAATTCCCCTCCCTACGCAGAGTAGCACGCCAGCGATATTGAAACGCCGGCTAAATTCTCTGTTTATTCATTAAAGAGTCTCTCTCTCTCCATTCCCTTCGAAAGGGCGGCAAGCGTTGGCTAGACAGACAGACTGCCAAGACGTGGAGCACTGCCCACTAGAAAATCAGAGTACAGATGATGGGTAGGGCCAGCTTGGTTGGCAGAAATGTGCATTAATTTGAGCCGCTTCCGACAAGTAGGTGTTCTTAAAAACACAAGCGAAAGCACGCAAATTGCGCGTCAGAAACAATAGGTATCTGATTTAAAATTTTGCAGCACATGCAAAACTATCTAAGCCTGAGTTCATTTTTTTAGTACTGGCATTGGAAAACGAGAGCCGCTCGCACAGAAAGATTTTGTTAACCTCCCATAACTATTACTAATCCCTGGCTATTAAACTAGACCCGCGGAGCGCAGACTTACAAAGAGACGATTTCCAAGTTAGATATAAGCAGCTGTAAAAGTACTGTTACCATGACATCAAAACAAATTCAGGAATTTCGTGAGGCTGGCGTCCGTTCAAAAACTCACGGGATCAGCCGTCGTTGTCAAAGCCCTGTGGTGTTGAATGGAGGGACGGCTGACGGCTCTGCCAGGCTGGGCGCTGACCCTTTCATGTAGCCTCGGTGGCTGTTGTCGTGGATCTCGTTGACAGTGGTCGTCACCACCTTCTTGTTCTCCGTGTTCTCCATGTTCGCTGACATAACAACGAACTGAGGCGACGAGGCTCTGCTGGAGCTCGGAGACCGGTGGCCGCCCAGGTGCAAGCTTCGCGGAGTCCATGTTGCGGCCGCACGTCTCGAGGCAGGAGCCCAGAATTCGCTCGGCGGTGCCACGCCAACATGGTGAACTTGGGCGGCACGGCGAGGCAAACGCTGCTCCGACCAAAGGACCAGGCGTAGCAGTCTTCAAAGAGGCACTGTGCATGTCTACTCGTCGGGAAACAAGGAATGCTCAGCGTAGTGCCTACGTTCGATTAACCAAATGCTGAACGAGGAGGGTGGAGAGCGTGCGCACGAGCGATTCTAACTGCTGTTCTCCCTCCTCTTCTTCGTGGCGGTTGATCAAGGATGGCACTGGAAGGACTTAGCGGCGCCAATGCAAGCCAGCGGCTCTCAAACAGAAGCACCTTCAGAAAAGAATGTGTGTTAAAACAGGTCAGATTTTACTGAGGGGGAGGCTGCGCTCTTGGATTGCAGAGAGCGCAGCCTCCTCCTGAGACTCAGGGTAGGCTGCGCCAGCACCGGCTCCCGCCTCGTTCGCCTTGGCCTCTCCGCCTCCCCTAGGCTTGTCTACGCACTCCCATACTTAAAATTAGACAGTAGTGAAAAAACCAAAGTAGAGTCTATGATTAGAACAGCATACAAGGTAGCATTAGGGCTACCGAACTGTACCTCCACCGAAAGGTTTCTGGGCTTGGGAGTACACAACACCTTAGACGAGCTTACAGAGGCACACTTAACAATGCAGAGAGGCCGGCTTTCCCGCACCAAAACAGGGAGAACTATACTTGACCGTTTAGGACTAGGCATACGGTTTCCACCCCAAGATACCAAAACACAGATACCTAAACGCATCGCTAAGGTAATAAGAGTTAAGCCTCTAGGTAAGAATATGCATCCTGCTCACCACGAGGGGAGAAGGGCTAGGGGAAAAGCTCTGCACAACATATACAACCAAGATGAACATGCAGTATATGTAGATGCCGCAGAATACCCCAGAAACAAGCGTTCGCACTAACGGCGGTGGATACGCAAGGTAGACTGAGTCTCCGGCACTACCATAACGAAATCCTCGGAAACGGCAGAAGAGGCGACAATCGCCCTTGCTATCATTAACACAGAAGCTACTACCATACTCAGCGACTCTAAATTTGCCATACGCAATTATGCGAGGGGCAGAATTTCTCAGGCAGCAATGAGCATATTGGGTCAAACCAAAGACTTAGAATTAATGAATTGATATGGGTCCCGGCTCACTCGGGGAACCCTGGTAACGAAGCGGCACACATAACAGCTCGAGGATTCGTCAGCCGAGCAGGGGACGCTGTCGTTGCTGAGAGTTTTTTGAAGGACGGCCTATCATCTTTTTACGATATTACTAATCATTTTTAACTTGAAAGGAGGATATTCCCTCCTCCAGACAAAGTCTTTAATAAGGAGCAGGAGACCACTTTGAGGCGACTCCAGACGCGGTCCTTCATGACGCCTTACCTGTTGTCAAAATTCTACCCTGGTGAATACGACCCTGCATGTACATTATGTGGTGATTTAGCCACTTATGATCACCTATTGTGGAATTGTAAAGAGGAGCCGCCTCCGAAATCTCTAATACAGGTTCCTACTCTCGAGCAGTGGGAGGCCGTGTTGGTCAGCTCAGACTTGGGAGTTCAAACCCGGGTCATTGAATGGGCTACCCAGGTCGCTGTCAGCCGTGAACTGATAGCCACCTAGCACGGATCGTCTGTATTCTGCCTTTTCTGACGAATTAAATGTTTTCCAATCCAATCCCCTGGGTGCACACTCTGCAATGACCCAGCGGAGACAGCCCAGCATCGCCTATGTGAGTGCCTTGCCGTTGTGCCCGCAAGGACAATCATGAAGGCGGGTTATCGCTCCTTGGGCCTCCCCAGCTGTTCTGTGGATCACCTTCTGTTCCCCTGCGGCCACCATCCTGCCAAGGCCTTCCGGCTCCTCGTCTCCTTCTTGGAGGCCATCGGCCTCTCTGGCCGCCTCTAGGCCTGAGAGGGCAGCACATGTCAACTGGTATGATCATTGCGGCGGCGCGCCTACTCTCTCCTTTCAATCTCCATCCCCTCCGCCTCCTCCTTCTATGACACGCAGGCAGTGGGCGTGGAGGCTAGCCTTCCAGTAGACAAGCCCGTGTCTTCCCACTTTCCATTCTTCCTACATCCACAGAAGAAGAAGGTGCCACACCACAAGATGCTGATACTCCTGGTGGCTGTTTGTTTTCATAATAATAATAATATTTGGTTTTGGGGGAAAGGAAATGGCGCAGTATCTGTCTCATATATCGTTGGACACCTGCGCCGCGCTGCAAGAGAAGGGATAAAGGAGGGAGTGAAAGAAGAAAGGGAGAAAAAGGTGCCGTAGTGGAGGGCTCCGGTATAATTTCGACCACCTGGGGATCTTTAACGTGCACTGACATCGCACAGCTCACGGGCGCCTTAGCGTTTTTCCTCCATAAAACGCAGCCGGCACGGTCGGGTTCCAACCCGGGATATGTTTTGTCTTGAGTTTCGGTTTCGCTTTCTTTTTTTTTGAAGGGGATCAACTCTCAGAATGACATTACGAATCACGTTTTATTTAGGCGTGATTGGCTTATGTAGTAAATAATCACGTGGCGTTTGCAAGCTAATACGAAGTGCACATCTGCATAAAGAAGCCAAAATAAATACAATAAAAAGAAAGCGAAACTGCGTTGTGTCTTGAGTTTCGGTTTTTATTGCATTGATTTTTGGCTTGTTTAAGTAGATGTGTGCTTCCAATTGGCTTGTAAACGCCACGTGATTATTTACTGCATAAGCCGATCACGCCTGAATAAAACGTGATTCGTAATGTCATTCTGAGAGTTGGTCCCCTTCAGCCGGCCGCCCAGGCCTAACTACATTGGCTATTAGGACAGGATTCTTTTGGCCTGCTGGCCTAGCGAGTGTTTGTTGTAATGAGTTAGTTCCGAAATAATGCGACGGCATCCTGTCATCTTCAATTCATTTTCATAGCAAAAATAATTCAGGTAACAGTTCATGGCATATTTCCGGCAGAAAATTCAACTTCTCTTTCATCGGAGAACTTTGGTGTCTACTTGACTTTTTCTACGCCGTCAGCGAGGATCGTGCTGCTGCCTAGGAGCCGCGTTTTTCCTGGAGCAGTAATAAGTATTGATAGTGATTGAGTGCATTCTTCATCACCTGCATTTCTAGATGCGTGAAAAGTCTTACGGGTGCGGTCATGATTTGAAGTGCTTTGACATCCGCCGGTTGTGGAGGTCACTAAGCATGGCGGACTTACGCAGTTGCAAAGATTTGATGAAATTGAATATTGTTAAAAAAGGTCACCTGTATTCCTAGCATGAATGAAGGGGATAGAATTAATACGTCATTCATGTTTTGAAGAATATTCATTGAAGACTCACTAAAGCCACCGCATTCCTCTCCATCGAGTTAGACGTAGGAGAGGACGTTACTGCACTTTTTGACCAATCTGTCATTGCACCGACGATAAGAGAAGAATACTGTTGGCCGCCTTTTTCTGTAACGGGCGATTGCGAAGACCGACAGGCGCCAATTATCATGTTCAGTAATCAATGAAAAATAGAAGGAGGACCAGAAGTACAACAGTGTACTGGGTCAATGTTTTCGTTAACAGTGATGCAGAAGGCCGGTGTTATCTTGTAACCGGCCAGTGAGAAGGCTAGCAAGCCGCCACCTTCGTAACCGGTCAATGAAGAGACGGGGAGCCCGCCGCTTTTTTCGTAACCATCCACTGAGGAGACCGAGACGGTGTAGCCGTTTTCGTAACCAGCCATTGCGGAGACCGGGAGGGCTCCGCCATTTTCGTAACCAGCTACTGAGGAGATCGGGAGGCCGCCGCCATTTTTGTAGCCGGCCATTGAGGAGACCGCTAGGCCAGCGCCATTTCGTAACCGGTCATTGAGGAGACCGGGAGTTTGCCTCTATTTTCGTAACCAGCCATTGAGGAGACACGGAGACTGCCGCTATTTTCGTAACCTGCCACTGCGGAGACCGGGAGGCTGCCACCATTTGCGTAACTGGCTACTGTGGAGACCGGGATGCCGCCACCATTTTCGCAAGCGGCTATTGACGAGACCGGAAGGCCGCCGCTATTTTCCTAACAGGCCTTTGAGGATACGGTGAGGTAGCCAGAATTTTGTTACCGGCTATTGTGGAAGCCAACCGCAATCTTAAGTGTTGTGCGGCGAAGCCGATGTGACATCCCTCCCCCCCCCCCCCCCCCCCCGCCCGCGCATTGCTGGGGGAAGCCAATACATCATTCGCAACCGTGACATTTGAAAGTTGAGTTGTGCAACGATTATTCTATATCAATGCAAGCTGTGAACCGAATATTCAACTTGAAATAAATAAATGCTAAGAAATGTGTTGTAGATACAAAGGAAAGAAATTAAAATGCGGAACTCAACAGAGGTGTTCACCAGCCTTCATGGCTTGATGTGCAGATGACAGATCATGTAACAACTACAGATATTACACACTTCTGGCTTGAAGTCTTTGCCCATGTAGGCTATTCAGAAGAGATAGTATCACATCAAGGCCCTCAGTTCATTTTAAGGAAATTTAAGAAATTTTTGAATAACAGGATTATCAATATGACTCATTGCTCAGTATATAACCCAGAAGTGAAATGACAAATCGAAAGATTTAACAAAACTTTTAAGTCAACTGGCTTCGTTGGAGGGTCGCCCTTTGAAAACAACAATCGCACAGTATTTAGAAGTGTATAGATCGAACACACATTCCACAACAGGAGCGGAACCAGCAGTTGTTCTGCATAGAAGATCTCACTGTAGAAAGCAAGATATTGGTGGGTTTCCTTCCTTCCTGCCATTGTTTGCTCAGAATCCTTATCTAGCTATGCAGCATTTGAGGAACAGGATCGAGGAGAAAGAAACAACAATGAAAGATTATACGGATAACAACCATGGAGCACGGCCACTAAGATTTGAATCAGGGGATATTGTCAAAGTTCTTAAACCTCACGTTCCGTTCAATGAATCCCGACGTTTCTGCGCACCACAGGAAGTCATTCAAAGACATGTTGCGGCGTCGTACCGCGTAGAAAATGGCAAACATTGGAATGCTTCCAAGCTGACAAGGGTGCCAACGCAAGTAAACCGAAAGGATTGTGAAGATTTTGATTAATTTCAGTTAACTTTTCCCTATCACTCTAAATGTTATGCCCAAGATCAACGATTGTCGGGCCTAGCAGTGTTGCCACCGGAGCTTCCTATTGGATCTGCATCATCGGTACCACAGCCTTCAGAAGCTAGAACCCACTTCAACATTTCTTCACCGCCACTGGCAGGGCAATCCATGTTGTCCCACCTGCACTGTGTCACTTACATTACGTGCCTAGTGTTTAGTAATGCTTGAATAAAGTGGGCCATCCTCATCTGTTCCACCTAGGAGCAGGCGCCGTTGGAAGCCTCCGGAACCCGGACCGAGTAAGTCGCTACAGGAATCCAACAGGGCACACGAGCGACCGAGAAGACACTCTCGCAAGGCTGTCTTTTAAGGACTATGTGTCGAAGTAATTCGGCTTGTATTCTTCTTCCTTGTCTTAAAACGGGTATTGCATTGAGTTTTATATTTTTGGTAGGAAAGAATGTTTTCTGTTAGCAAAATTTCTTGCTGAATTGCAACCAGGTATTTTACATACTCTAACATATGTACAGATATGTCGTTCGATATTTCCACTGCAATTTCACTTCCTCTAGAAGAGAGATCATACCTGATGAGAGGTCTTTATTGGAAAGTATTTCTGTATGAGACCAGGTTACTGTTTCTAATTTGTTTTTTAGAACGTTTGTTGAGTAAGCCCATATGTAAGGGACCAGTTTGTTTTAAACTTAGATCAGTGCGAGAGCGGCTGCAACCAATGTCATAATGAATGTTCCTATGAGAAAAGGCGTGTCTATGGTCAGTGGTCATTTAGTGGACCAACGTTTAAATATTTCATCTAATTTCATCCAAGCCCTAATGGTGTCGCATGAGCTCCAGAGAAAATAAATCTGTATGACTTTTTAAATAAATCATCTGCAGCTTTCAGTGATGACACTGCCATAGAAGCATTTGTTGAACATATTTCTTCAGTTAACAATACATTTAAGACCCCTTATTTTTTATAAAAAGGGAGAAGTTATATTTGATATGAAGAGTATATTTATGATTCTTCTGCGATGAAGTGTAGAATATACATTGCTCTTGATGAAGTATGAAATGTTCATTGTTTCCAGTTTCGAAGCTTATATAAAATAAGGTTATTTCTGTGTTCAGAAATTTGCGCATGCTATATTGCTATCTCCATAACTTCGTATTCAAAAATTTAATCTTCAATTTTAATTTTTCACTAACGTTTGCTTTTTCCCGAAGGGAGGAAGAACGCTCCAAAGGACCAGGTTGACCGGTCTTCAAAAATGCACTGTGCATGGCTACTCGTAGCGAAGCAAGGAATGCTCGGCGTAGTGCCTACGTTCCAATAACCAAAGGCTGAACCAGGAGGGCGGAACGTGCGCACACGAGCGACTCCGCCTGTTGTTCTGCCTCCTCTTCTTCTTGGCGGTTGCTCAAAGAATGGCTCTGGGAGTACTTAGTTTGCGCCAATACGAGTCAGCAGCTCTGGAAGAGATGCAGCTACAGGAAAGAACAGTGTGTTAAAGCAGGTAAGATTCTACTGAGAGGTTCAAGACTGGAGAAGCGGTCCGTTTTCTCAACGTGCCACACCACAAGAGCCGATTCTCTGATATACCCTCGCCGCCAGCCTTTGCTGTGGTCCTCCTCACCCGAGCATTGGGTCCTCATTCGGCTAATGACGCTATTGAGGTATTACCTCCCAATTTAAATTTCCTCCACATTTTTAGTGACACCGTTCCATCTTTGATGCTGATTGATGATAATAATTTTTTATTGCACAAGGTTATCTATGGCCAAAGAACGCCATGAGACAAGGCATTTCCGACTTTTCGAGGGTGGGTCGAAGATTCATTTACCAAGAATTTCACCCTAAACAAGCTGCGCACCAGACCAGGAGAAACCTTGGGCTCATTGTATGACTGGTGGGTACCTGGTGGCACTGCGAATCGAGCACCGCACCTCCCGCATGCGAGGCAGATGCTCAACCACTTGGGCAGCGCTGATGTTCGTTCCAGCTTCGAGTATTTTATGAATTAAGCCTCGCTTTACTATTTGCCAGCCCTCCGAGTTAGCTTTCTTGGCAAGCCGACAACCTCGCATTGCCGGTGGTCTCATTGTCGTTAACCGAAGAAGCATGAATTTTTCTCGAACTGCGAAGCTTCGTGAAATCTGCACAGCTTTCCTTTGTAGCCGTATTCATGCCCTAGAGTGGACTGGAATTATTAATTTGTCAGTGGCTGTGAAATTGCTGTGTGTTGTGCATAAGACAAAAGCAGACTACAATAGAGCTGCTTGTACGTAGCGCTGCATCGAGCGCACGAATGTTCCGCTAAGCAAAATTAATATGCACCAAAGCGTGGCGGGAACTACGGCACGCATTCACATACTTATGCACAATGTAACCGCTATACAGCAAGCGATTAAAGCCTATAGGAAAGAGCATATTAAAGTCGGCGTCATTTATTATTCACACAGGATCTTCAGGACCTTTTGAGAAGGTGGCTTTCTTCAGAATGGTCCCTTGTCTCTAAATTCATCAGCTGTATCTGGAGAGGATCTTTACAGGTATTTGAGGTAAATTCCTTGAATGATAAAACTGAAATAAAGGTACAGGTTTGCTCTCTTAGTTGCCTTGTGCGTCGTTCTCATCTGGGCTACTTTAAGGCTTTGTTACGTTAACAGAGAAGTCAGGAGGTGGTGTTTACATAAGCTTCGTGGACATTTAGCAGAGACAGCCCAGCCGTGAGTTAGGAATCGAGAGTAGAGCCCATCATCTCTGTTCCTTTCTGTAAACAAATAGGTTTTTCAGCTGTTTTAGCGCACCTTTAATTTTCAAGTGTCGAAAAGTGTTTACAGCGCATAATGGTATAGTTCTAACATACCGCCCAACACAATCAAATGGCGCACACGGCGCGTGACACAGGAGTGTGGAAGAAGGTTTCTCTGTTCTTCTCTTCATGAAGATTGCCTGAAGTGGTGCTGGTATGCCTTGTCAATTAGTCTTTCTCCCCCTGGATATGTAAACAAGAATAAAATAGAGATTTCACTTGTGTGATGCATTGGCCTCCCACATTAGCGGACTTCGGAGTCCGTCAGGTGCGTTGCTCTCACTCGCAGCACACTGGAAAATGGTGATTGGAAGACACGTGTTATCTAAGTAAGATCCTAACTAGAAATTGAAGAACGAGCTCGATATGGCAGACAAAGAACAAAAATCGCATGTAGTCGCGGAAGACATGTCAAGTCCTTTAAAGAGGAAAAAAACAGTGGCGAAAAGGCGCAGTAAACGTTGTTAAAAATGGCTCATCTCTCCTCGTTCTGTCGTGCTTGCGTTGAGTGCAAAGTCCACAGTTTTCTGTTCGAACACCAAGAATCCTTTTCCAGATTGGCCTTGAAGAATATGGTACCGTAAAACATCCCGCCGATATTTGAAGAAACGAATAGAGCTGAAGAAGGAGTTAACCGTGACAGAAAGAAAGAGGGAAGACGGGTAGGGTAGCTGGTATCGCATACACGAATTTCTACTCAAGTTACAGGGCGGACAAGATAGCCTCGAATATTGGCAGCAGCGTTCTTCGATTGCTAGTTGCGATTACCTTCACTTTATGAATAAATTCTTTTTTTGACGTACTTAAGGCATCAAAATGTACTCTGTGCAACAACGTTCGGCGTTCGCTTACCAACCTGCCTCTAAAGCCACAGTCACACAGCTACTACTAGCAATCATTTTATGATTATCGTAATAAATTACTACTTTTTACCGCGGAATGTTGTAGACAGGCAATTAACAATGATAATTTTGAACCTTAGGTCGAGAATAACGAGAAGAGAAGTCTATGCTTTCAGTAGGCGCAACAGGCGTCAGAAACGCACTCCTACGAACTGGCCATAGAAGTCCTTTGCATTTTGTCGAGGCGCTCTTCTCAAACTTTGTCTGCTTCTTCACTCTATTATCCTCATCTTACGGTTATTCTAAGTTCCCCTGGGTTAAAGAGATGACATAGAGTCCTACCCGCGTGGGACACGTTCGTGTGTCACCACGTGAGCGCTGTAACGCGGACAGCGCAAAGCCACGAGAGATATAACCTTGCGATTAGTCATGGTGGATTCTACACCATGGCGGACATTATGCACCTGATACAGCTCTATATTAATGAATTGAAATAATCAGCTCATTTATTCCTTATTTCGTGACGAAGGATTGTTTTTAAAGTGAAAGCTGGTGGCATCGCTGGTAAGCCGATTTTTTATATTTTCTTAGACGGCAGTGCAGTTCAAAATGCTGAACGTAAAAATATAGATTTGCAAGCGAATTGAGTTGGCTTTCTAGCATTGCACATTTATAAAATAGTGGCGCAGTGCGTAGTATAGTCGCAGAATTTAAATGTATCGAGAGCTACATTGGCCACGAACTCGCAGTTTCGCGGTGCTCGCATTCCCACCGTGGTCGCACCGCAACACGTGACCAACCCCTTGACTGTTCACGTGACGAACCGCGTGGCGAAGCACGTGACCAGCCACGGCGCCGCGCCGCCGGTAGCTGGTTCGCTCCAGGTGAGCGACCACGTGACCAACCACGTGGTCGGTGGCGGGAGCGACTAAAACCCCCGCACACTGAGTGAATAAAGCAAAACCCTGTGTCGAGGCTGGGAATCGAACCAGGGCACTTGGTGTTTGAAACCACTCCGCCACGGCGGCTCTTTTTTTTTCTTTTTTGCATGAAAATAGTTTCGAAATGAAAAACCTAAGCACGCTTACACCACAAAACACCAGGTCACCTTACCCCTGCATGGCCCCTCCTTCTGAAACATCAGAAGTCTGGGAGGCACCCACATGCATCCAGATAGGGGAGCCTGCTAGGTGACTCTTGCAAGGCAGCATATACTGCCCGCGTTAAAGCGCATTGTACACGAAACAAATATTTCGACGACTGTGGTGATTCGACGTGGCGGTCCATCATGCGGCTCTTCCAGAGACTAAATAGTCCCAGCAACATAAATACATCATATAGCACAACACTGTTTTTATCCACAGGAAAAACGGATACTTTAGGGTGTGATGTCAGTGTCCTTCTTAACTGTTCGTTGCAAAATGTCCCAGAAGAAGGTACTTTCATAGCACAGAATAATACAATGGTCAATTGTCTCTTGTGTATGGCACAGGCAACAATTCACCGTCCATGGCGCGACCATCTCTTTAGCATGAAGCCATGACTTCACAGTCAGCGTTGACGTGTGCAGCTTAAAAAAATTTGTTTTCGCGGCAGAAGAAATGCATATTCGCCTAACGTGTTTTAAATCACCGGTGTCAAGAAAATCCGGAAATGGTGGCCGATACAACGGTACAGGGAACTAATACTGTGTAAGTGCCTGGGTCCTCCGCCGTCTGGAGAGGCTATACAGGTAGTCTAAAAAAACGGAGAGTGAGGAAATTGAAGGTGTCAGCAACTTCCTTAAGGAATCCCCATAAGGAACACTCTCAAGGGTGTCCCGTCAGTGCGAATAGGGAAGGCAAATGAGCACTGAGACGCCTAATAAACACAGCAACAACAGAAGGGTGGTTTGACGATTTTAAAAAGAAAAAAACGCGAAACAAGTTGATGCACGAAGAAGTGAACAAGGGCGATTCCACCAGACTCTAGAGAATGAAATTGGTTATCGCGACTCATGGGCTCCCATTGGGAACGCCATATGAATGTAGCAAATATTCTTTGTAGCACCTGCACTTTCTTCCTCGCACAGTGGAGAACCTGCAACACATAGGCAAGTTCTTCAGCTAAAAAAGTGTTGCAGACTTGAGCCCGAGCAAGCACCGAAAGTTCCCTACCCATCCAAGCCTGGATTTGTCGCTTCATGGAGACAATCTGTGAATCCAGGTAGGCATCAATGTTGCGAATTTGGTGAAGAGGAACCTCTAGGTAGTGAAGGGGCCCGCAGTAAAAGCTGATGCCACCATAATGACTTGGCGTTTACCCCAATGACCCAACCAAAACCCTTGGGATTTATCTAGATTAACAACCACGACTGAAACCTCGCTAAATTGTTCAGTCGAATTCAATGCATCAAGCACACTCTTTTTGTCAGATAAAAAGAGGGCGACATCATCTGCATACGGCAAAATCTTAATTTCACACTGCGCTAGGGGGAAACCACGGTTAGATGTGCAGTTAATAATACTGAAGCAAAGAGGTTCAAGATATAGGGCAAACAACAAAGGCGATAAGGGACAGCCTTGGCGAACAGATAATTTTAATTAAATAGGTTTGGTTAGCTCTTGGCTAACAATACAATTAGCTTTGTATGAGATTCTTTATAGCACAGTCTTATGCCCCTAAGCAACACACCTCCAATATTTGAATGCTCTAAGACCGCAAGCAAGAAATCGTGATTAACGTTATCAAAGGCATTGGAAAGGTCAATCTGAATTAGAGCTATTTGTCCAATCTCATCTGATACTGTCTCCACTACTGAACGTTTAATATTAATATGGGTTTGGATGCTGCGGTCTGATGCGTGCAGACGATTGCAAAGAACCTTTGCAAAACGCTTGTAATCTAAATTACAGAATGATATTGAACGATATTCCTCAACTGCTCTCAACTAATTTAAATCTGTGCTTTCTGGAATTAATATAGTATTCCCAGAATAAAAAGTGGGGGCAAAGGACCAAGACCGTAAAAAGCCTGGAAAACCTCCATCAAGACCGGCTCTATGCAAGCGTAAAATGTATGGAACTCGCTAGTAATGCGATCTGGCCCAGCAGATGCAACAAACACACACTTATTACACACACTGCACTTCATTACATGCGCCTTTTATTCATTATTAAACCTTGCCCCCGTGACAGACGGCTCAGAAATCTTCGCCACGGGGGCTGAAGATTTAGTCATGAATAAAGGCGCATGTAGTGAATGCTCGCCTTTCATATATTAACTCTTCCGAAACAGATGTCGCTCCACTTTCGTTACGTATGTCCTGGCCTAACAGAGCTGGGCCATCATCAATTTTTTTACTGCTTCTACGTCATGAAATGCGCACAGTCTTCTGTGCTTGCGGGATGACTAGGATTTAAGCAGCTGGGGACAAAATTTTGCAATTGGCATTATTACTAATTGCGTTTTAGAATCTCTGAAAATGTACTTAGCGGTGGAGTGTGCAATTGCATCCAGAGAATCTGTGTATTTTGGAATAGACGCAGTGACGATGCAGTGACGATCAGGTTTTGCAATACGTCTACGGCGGCTAACGTGAAAGCTGTGGGTTTGAATATACTCGGTCGCGTATAAGTAAACTGGAGGAGTATGAGGGTTAGCAGAGCCTTGGCTCTAGCATCCCGTCTCGCTCTTTCATGCTCCATGTGGATGTTTGTTGGAAGTGGTAGGATAGAGATTATAAATGACAGCAGTACAAAATTTTCGCGTGTCCGTGATATAGCCGGGGAGTTTGATTCTATTCAGGCGCAAAAATATTAGACCTTTTAAGTTGGTTAGAGCCTACTGCGTTGACCTATGCAGTGCTGTTCTACAAGCTCTGCGTTGTTGTGCACCCCTAGTTGAAGGAGTTCCTCTGTGGGCGTTGATTCAGGGATGAGGAGAGAAACGTTGTCGCCAGTGCGGATGAGTATGTTGAGTTGCTCGGTTTCCGTTTGTGTGCGGTCTCCGTTGGTGAGCGCATTACCGAAGGAATTCTAGAAAGATCTCGCCCTAATGGGGTAAGAGTAATGCTAAAAAGAAGCGAGGATAAAAGCATTTATTAGAAGGAAACCATTTATGAACGCAAATTTTTCGTAAGATGTAAGAGTTCTCTGTAGCAATAAATATATCCGACGATCACCGGACGCTCGTCCCGTAGTTTTCTTTTCAAAAGAAAGATTTTGCTACATATCGAAATAATAGACCATTACCTCCAATATTTTTTTAACTGTTTCAAAAATGTTTATAGTTTTCAAACATTTTTCCCAAGAGAGCTGGACTTGATTGCTCATTGGGTTTCTTTTGGTTCACAGCAGCAAACTCCTGTCTGCGAGAGCCCATGTTTAGGTCTCTTAGTGATTTTTAAATGGAAGAGCGAGCAAAAGCCATTGTCAGGTACGACGCAAAGATAGCTCTGTTGATGTGAGGGAGAGCGGGATTGAGCACATCCTTCTTAATCTGTAACGCGGCGTCTTGAGCTGGGAGTCCCACTCGGAAGCCAAGCATGGTGGAGGCAGAGTTTTCTTTCTTCATGTAGCGTCTAAGGCGATTTACGATCACCTGCTCCACGAGTTTGTCGGTGCATACAAATGAGAGAAATAGGCATCATATTCCTAAGGTCTAAAGGCTTGTTTGGCTTGTGGATGGAGGTTACTTTAGCTGATTTCCATTCCGGGAACAGCTGCTTTGCTCCTTACATTTATTCCTGTAACTAGTGAGAGCGGCCATGGTTTGGTTTGGCTTATAGGTGTTTGGAACACCAAGCTGAATGGTGGGTTCCTATGTAGGTCGGTGATGATTCCTGTCTTAATTCAGAGAAGTATATGGCTTTAAGAGCTGTTTGAATGCCTTGCCCTTGTTTCTCTGCCATGCAGGAGAGTGATTCCATTATTATTTTTCCGAAGGATAGGAGCATGGGTTTGAAATATGGCAGAGGAGGGGCCTAGAGTTGATGTGTAGAGTGCCGTCTAGTCGGTTGCATAACCTATTCCATTGCTGAGACTCAAGCTCGGTCGTGTATTCATAGCACAGCTGGATCGTTTCTACCATTGTCCGTTTTAATTTGTAATTATCTTTTATCTGAAATGTGATTTCGCGGAATACCGACAGGCGTCTCAGTGCTGCAGTAGCCTGCTGTCTACTGGGCCGCCATTGTGTTCTGCCTTGACCAATTTTTCACTAAGAGTTACGTCTCGTTGGAGCTTAAAGCGCAGTGTTTGTGGTCCTGAATTTCTCTTGTCGGGTTTTAGTCTCAAATTTTGCGTAACTTGCCGCAGTCAACAATAGGTATAAGTAGATCTGCTGTAGTAAACTTTCACATGGTAGCGTATTTGGATGTAATGATCGCTGCCGAGGCTGACTGTCATGCGAGTCCAGTTAGCTTTTCGAATGTTCTGAGTAAAAGTAAAATCTGGACTTGTATTTCTTCTCACACCGTTGCCAGTGCGTATGGCCTCAATTCACTCAGTGACTAGGGTACGTCTGTTTTGCTGAATGTATTGAGAGATTGGTGCCCTTGTGAGTATTCCCATTGTATGCCCAATCGACGTGTGGTAGATTAATATCACCCGTTACCACAATGCGAGTGAATCCTCTTATTTGGATGGCCCTGTCCAGGGTTTCGATCACAAAAGTGCGGTCGTCTTTAGGATTGAATGGGTATTTAAAAGAAAAAAAATTAGAGGGGTCACTTCAGCTCCCCTTAAAGGGATGAGTCCATGGCCAGTGGGTTTATTTCCTTATATGCAGAAGGTTGTTCTGCACTTTACATTTATAGATCCCGTGGTGTCTTCATACCACGCCTTGTGCAGCATTGCAATGCTTAAGCGATGGGCCGCTGCTCTGCGATGGCCGATGCTCACATGGCTGGGTCTTACGCTAGGTCAGTCATCGCACCTCGACTACTGCTACCGAGCTAGCCGCTCTGCTAGCAGCATTCACTTACATTCTTCAACAACCCCCAAAAGCGTGGAATATTTTCAGTAATTCTCTGGCTGCATTACCATCCATAAATCATCAGGAAGCCTTCAACAGCTGATCATCGATGACTTAAACAGATACCACTCTGAAGCCTGTGAACTTGGCCATCGTGTTGTGTTGCAGTGGTTACCCGCTCACTGCGCCCTTGCAGGCAACGATCACGCGGACGGTGCAGCGACGTCGGAGCATGGCGACACCACCTTGCTGCTACCTATACCGTTTTCTCGCAGTGGTATCACGAGACTTCTATCTACAAAATCCTGGAACAAGCAACGCTTTTTGTGGTGTGGTCCGCAACATCAATACAGGCCCCTTCTTCGTATTGACCCCACTTGTGCCTTTCGCATGCCACGCAATATAACTAGACGTGATCATAATTGCCTCCACCCAATTTGCCTAGACGTTGCTTTCACTAAATTCTGTTTACATAAAATTGGTGCAATAATTAGCCCTCTGTGCCCCACACATGGTGTGCCCGAGTATCCGTCACATTTGATCTCCCACTGCAAACGCTTCAACAATCATCGCAAGACCCTTTTAAGTGCTTTAGAACTCCGACAGGATGGCGCCGTGCTCATCTAGCATGTCCTTGGACCCTGATTTTCTGGAACGCGGCTTCGGGTGTGCGCGGGACAAAATAATTTCTAGTGTTCCTAAAAGACACAGGTTTGGTGGACATTGTTTGATAATTTTGTGTGTGCGCGTCTGTTTGTGAGTGCGTAAGTGTGCTTGATTTCACCATTAGCCTTTCTTTTTCTTTTTTCCTTTTCTTTTCAAAATCTTTTTCTCTACCCTTATCTTCTTTTACCCTCATCTGGAGTAGCATGCCAGGCCGACAACCAGGCAGGCATCTCCTATTTTATTAAAGTTCTTTTCCTTCCTTCCTTACGCGGCCCAGGATGGTCTTCCCTACTGACCAAACATTAACTGCCACCTGGCACGGTGGGCAGGTCGCTCGCTATACGGCGGACAAGTTGTGGTGACGCCACAGGGTCACGTGACCTAAGAGTCTCACCTCTATCCCAGGCTCCTCTGTGGGGACTACCTGCTAAAACCATGCCCGTGATTTATCGCTCACAACGGCGACAACGACGAGAGGGGTTTTTTGGAGAACGGGGCCTTTAGAGCTATTGCGTTAATAAGTAGCTTGTCATGTAAGACGCGGGAGGACCTCGAGAAGATAGCATCTGTAGTAGACGTCGGAGTGATCGTGAGCTATATACGCTGGTATTACAGCACCGCACAGGTTGTCTCCATTGCTCAGAAAGTCCATTTTTAAATATTCTGGTTCACCTGCGGTGGGAGGGACTGCATAATATGTTATCCGGTGTGCCCTTCATTTAATTTACTTCTACATAAAAAGACAGTTTTAATTTAAAAACACCCATATATATGTATCCACGTCTCCCACAACACACCTGCGCCTCTTTTTCCTCCATATACTGTTTTTATTATCCACCTCCAGGCTCACATTCGCTTCACTGAGACGTGAATACAGGCCCTCCTCAAAAGTAATTCGGGTACTTACGAAATTTTTGCTGCTTTTTTTGTCAAACTGTTTCGCACCCTTCCAGGTATCTAGAGAGAACCGTTGGGCTTGAGGACATTGCAGTGTAATGTGTGGCATATGAAGACTTTTAAGGCAACAAAAATGTGCACAATATAAAGGTGTTTGAAAGAAATGGTTGTCATTGAATGTTACTCTCGAAAAATGTAAGTCAGCGGGAACTGAAGCACATAAAGGTGTTTTATATGAACACGCTATTTTTACTCAAAATGCTGCTGATCGATTGTTACAATCCACAGAAGAGCTCAAGTGTGATTCATTCAGTAGTCTAGAGACAGTCTTCTAATTGACGCAGGGATACAATTTTCTTCTACTGATGATTTATCAAATGAAAATAATAATCAAAGAACCGACTTTCCCGGTGCTGGTCCAAGCGAGGATCTTTAATAAGAAGGAAGGCCAGCGGCTCCACCTGATACGCTCTGCAAAGAACAGAAGAGAATGGCTTGCGCTGAAGAACGAAGGAGGGTTGTTCGCATTGCGCTGCTTGAGAAATCGCTATAACAAACGAAGAAGCCGATAACGCTCCAGTGTTTCACCTTCAGAGAGTGTGCTTTCGCTGCGTTGACTATGCGGTGGCTCAGAAGCAGATTATGCTGTGCTGCTCAAGGCGGGGCCGCGCGTTTCATTTCCCGGGAGAAGAATTCATGGGAGAAGAAGATGTAGCCCTGGGTCATTTCAGCTACTTGACGTAAGCGTCGCTTTCAACTTTCTTCATCGTCAGTGAACACCTGTAGTGCCAAGCTTATCTGCTAAAAACAAAACCACGAAGGGCGAGATAAGACCCGCCAAGGCCTACGAAAATCTGATCACAAGAGTTGCTACCACGAAAACTCTTCATCGGTGATCTCTCTCCAGAAACCACCAACCACCCCAACAAGACAAAAAAAGAGCACTCGATGGCGCGAATATTCGCCTTAGCCGCTGAACTAGTCTAAAAAATGCACACCCGTGTGTACGAAGTCAAGTTCTCATTTAATCAATAATAATGACGCTACTAGAGAGATCGTGTCAATAAGCATTGTGTGCCTGATCAGATTAAGCTGAAGAGGCCGTCCAGCCAACCAAACTTCTCGCCCTGATTAAATTCGAAAAGTGATTGCGGTGGTCATACCTTATCATGGCAGACACCGTACCCGTCAGAAGGCATGCACATTCACTCCCACGTTCACCTGGGTCACAATTCATTTTAGAGAGGTAATTCTCCAGGAACCGCACAGATCAAAAGTCCACAAGTCAACATAATTCGCAATTTTACCACCATGCACCACTCATGCGGAAGGAGCGGGGTGAAGTCCCCAGTGCCACCGGGTACCAACCAGTGATACAATGGGTACATTCTTTAGCCTGGCCTGCTTCTCGGTTTACCTTGTGTGACATGCTTGGAAAATCAGTCTCTCACCTCACCTCTTGTAAGCGAGAAGGCGGTTTTGGACCCCGCTGCCCTTTCGCCACCAAAATTCAACATCATCATTGATTTCAGCAACTTCCGGACGAAAATGGGACTGGGACCAACCGTGAAAGTTGTATGCATAACGGTGTTCATCCAGATTACAAGCTACGATGAACCTCGCTTCTCTGCAACTCTGAGAAGCAACAGTATTATCATCTGGGCGAGTTCAACCGCTGATAGGTTGCAACTGACAGCAGTGCCATGGGCGAGGAAAAGTAATGAAATCAACTAAAATGCTGTGATTTCAGCATTTTTTATATGTCCTCAGACCTGTTAGACGTTCGAATACGTCCCAAATGCGAGCGAAGGAGCATGTCTAAAGCAAGCAATCAGTGGAGTAGGCAAGACTATCTCAAACACTTCTTTACTGAGAAGTGCCAGCTCCATGCGGTTGTGCGCGGCGCTCTGTGCAAGTCGCCATTTAGGCGGTGCTGTTCAAGACTCTTACCACTTGTCGACGCTGGCTCCACGTGAGAAATGGGCCCCAGATAAGAGCTGTTTCGAGGGTCGTCGTGCATGCCCAACTGACCGTGAAGTCATGGAACTGATTCCTGCGATGACTGGGCGAGGCACTGCTTGCAACAGGAAAGCTCAAGTGGCAGTGGTGGCGTAGGGTACCGCGCATGCTAGATAGTTTGCACTGCACACGGCGAATGAGCCATCGTCATATCCTGCACAGAGGGATAAAACAGGATATTTTAGCATTTTATGAGGACCTAAATCAATAACGAAGATCATCAAGCCATTTATTTGACCCGTGGGACTGTGTGTGTGACAAAAAAATGTATGTTTTCGTCCAGTAGTGACATATCAGTTCAAGAAGGCGAAGAAAGCTGTGGCATACGGTTGTTCTACTTCTTGAACATTAATGTAAAGTTTGCAGAAGGTCATCAACTGAAATTAATTTTCACGTTAACGACCCATAACTTACTTTTCATAGTTGCATAGAAAACGCTGCGCCGGTGGCACTAATCCCATCGATTGCACATTGATGCATCCTGTTTCGCTTATGCTGGGAGCTAAAAGAATGCGTTTTAATAGTCCGACGCGCACTCCTCATTCTGCGCATTGGAAGAGAAGGGATCAGAGAGCTCGTTACTGGGACCCTTGAGGTTCTAGTGGACCGTCTGTCACACACAAGAGATTAGTAAAATGCTCAGACCATCCTGTGACGATTCACGTTTTATATTTTTATTTATTTACCTACAAATATACTGCAGAAATTTTTGTTGCCCCAGCAGTAGGGACAATGAAAAAACCTTTCAACAACAATACAATTAAAGTAGTGTTAAGAAAGAAACAAACGTAAGCAACACATTAAAGTACACATAGCACTGTACAAAAGAGCAACAAATTTGAACCAACCAAGAACGGACGCTTTATTTCAGACACAAAATTGGTTGACTCGAAAACACTAGGTTCTCGTAAATTCCACTCAGCCGCCGTGCGGGAAAAAAAACTGTTCTTGAACGATTCTGTGCGACCGAAAACAGGTTTTAAAGAGCATTTATGACTGTGGCTTGTCCTGGAACTGAGGGGCTTCACTTGCTTAGAGATAACTACTTTCAATGTAGCTGTCAAACACTGGCGAAAAATGAAGGTCTGCTAATCTTTCCGCATACCTCTAGTCTAGGAATATTGTTAAGTTCATCAGAGACGTTGTAGAATCTTGCCTCTTATATTTTGAAAAAATAAATCTGACATCTTTCCTCTGAACATTTCCTAATTGCTGTATATCTTTTTTTTAGGTGAGGATCTCTCCCAACTGCCGCGTATTCCAGTTTCGAAAGTAAACATGTCTTGTAAAACAGAAGCATAGCACTTATTGGGAGTTTTTAATTTTCTCTTAGGCAACAAGAGCTTAGGTAGGGCAGAATTTAACATATCGGCTAAGTGATCAGACCAATAGAGCTTGTTTGTAAACAAGATACCTAAAATCTGTATTTGGCTACTTGAGAAACAGATATGTCATGTAGAAATTATGTGAAAGTACTAATACACTTCTTCCAACTTACTCTTAGAAGCACTGATTAGTCTGCATTTAGGACCATGCCGCAACGCCGCACCACTCACTGATACTAAGAAGAGTTTCTTGCAAGGCAACGTATCATATGACATTATTTTTTTTCAAAAAGTACAATCATCTGAGAACAGCCTAAGAGTGACATCTTGCGAACAGCCTAATGGTGGCATATTGCGCACAGTATGCAATAAATTGTTTACATAAATAAGAACCAAAAGTGTTCCCAGCGCACTGCCCTAGGGCATTAGAGGACACTGGAAGCATTCCAGATGTTTTCCTTTTATTATTTCAACGAATTGTTTCCCTTTTTGCAGATAAGTTCTCACCCAATGGACAATAGATAAGAGCAGGGCAAGCAACTCTGGCTAATGAATCAGTTTTGCATGAAGCACCTTGTCGAAGGCCTTGCTGAAATCTACGCATTACATACCAATTTGACAAGATCTATCAAGAACTTGGGCAATCTCAAACACTGCCAGGACAAGCTGTGTGGTCGTAAACATGCCTGTTCGAAAACCATGTTCTTCAGTGTGACAAAAAGTTTCTTTCTTTCAAAAGTTCCGCATATAATATGCAAGCATATGTTCGTTAAGTTTACATGTACACGTAGTTGACACTGTTCGCAACTTGGCATAATCTAGTCGGTCTTCCTTTTTATGTACCGGTACTACCCGGGCTGTTCTGCACTCATGAGGTATTTACCGAAGTTGAGCGATTCCATGAACAACATAGTTAAAAAGGGCGCAATCTGTTCAGAATAACGTCTTAAAAGCATTTGGAACATTATCCGATCCAGAAGAATTCTCAATATTTCATTTTAACAGCATGTCAACAACATTGTTATTAGTTTTCATTATACCTTCACGTCTATCAGAACCGAGTTTTAGACATTCATATTCTTTTTTCTTCGAGAGGACATTGTGAAAACACTCATTAAAATAATGAACAATTGGCAATTTATTTTGAATCGGTAATTGTCTCTGAATATTTTTAATTTCAGTACTTCAACTTTATCTTTTCGTAGATGCCGCCAGACCTTATAGTTGTCAGATTTAATAAATTCTTGTAGAACAACAGCATAGTAACTTAGCCTCGCATCATTGATTTTCGCTGACAAACGATGTTTCCTATACTGGAACAGGCTCAAAGTTTTGAAGGCAAAACAAACAATAAGATTTGTTTAATGGGTGTAAGGAGGTGCATTCTGGCGAGTCTCCGTCGCAAGCGTCAATTGCAATATAAATTATTATGTTTTTCAATATTGTGAGAGGTCGCGCTTAGTATTTTCATTGGCGTCAAGTGCTGTCAAGGTGCACTTGATCCGCTTATTTGGGTGTCTTCGAACGCAGTGGCTGTAAACAGGAACAACTAGTGCTTAAATTCAACAAACTGCGATGATACTGCTTTATGGCTCCTCCGTAGACACTTTAGTTTCAGTTTAGTTTTAATTACCTCTCTTTTGACACAGGGATTTTCCTTCATCTTCCTTGTAATACTCGGAAGCAATTTTTCAATACAAAAATAAACTGAAGCCCGACAACTCTCCCATTAAGCTCTGGCGTCATCTTCAGTATCCTCTAGATGTAAAACAGGTGAACTATTATTGCTGTGTTATCTGACCTTGAATTGTTTTTTATCATAGTCTGTTGCGGTGCTTCCTTATCCACCAAGTCCAACAAATGAAGCCAGTTTATGGTCTGGTATGCCTTGTTCTACGTTAACTACGCCATTATTAAATTTTTATGTAATGAACAAAAGATTGGGGATCGAATTTGCGCGAGTACAATCTAATACAATTTGTCCAAGGCTCTTAGAAAATTTTAAATCCTTTAGACAGTCCCTAGCGCATGTGCTGCCAGTCTGTACCAGATAAGTTAAAATCTCCAGCTACAATCACGCTTTTGCAATTAAAAATTTGGAAATGATCGTACAACTTCTTCACGAGAGAAACATCAGCGTCCGAGGCCGGTAAACCGCACAAAGCCTAAATATGCGCTCTCCCAGCGAAACTTCCAAGAACAAACTTTTGTGGTTATTTACCTGTTCTTGAATGAATACATCCATATACTCTGTTTCGCAACGACAGCCACTCCTCCTCCGCGTGAGCCCCTACCACCTCTAAACAACTGATAGTCCGGAGCTACGATTACACAGCAGCATAAAACTCCCAGCACAATGCTACGCACTTTCTTGGTTATTGGGAGAAATGTGCCAATTTTTAACGTAGAGTATACCGCCTAGAGCACTGCGGAATGTGCTCCTCCTCGCCATGTTGCCCCAAATATTTGTAGTGTTTGTTTTTTCATTCTTCAAAACTACTGGCACGCCGCTTTATCGCTTTGTTTGGGATGCAAGACGTGACCAGATTTATCTCGATTGATCGCATCCAGGCGGAGCCGATTCTACATTCTTCCAGAGTGTTGTAATTTTGCATGCTTTATCTCCAATGTTCACTTTAAGCTTTAAACTGACCACGACCGAGAAGTGGCGGGCATTCTGTCCGACGAGCGCCGGGCGGGCTTCATACTACGCCGCCGCCGAGTGATTCAGTCCAGTCTGGGCGGAAGTCAGCTGAAATAAAAAGTTTTATTTAGACGGAATTTTTGCAATCTTTCTCCTCTCGGGATTGCAGTCACCACTATGTGACATTATTCACACGTAATTTCGATTCGCGCTAATAAGGCGTGTGCATGTGACGCCCAAGAATGAGCATTATATGGGCGGACCGGCAAAGTACATTTGGCAACCATACCCAGCAGTTATAGAAAAAGCATTTTGCAACAGGATACTATTTACGAACACAATTTTTCTAACTAATTTTAGATTTTACTACAACAATCGATATATCCGCAGATCACCCGAAAGTTTACTAGCATTTTTGTTCTCTATTCACGTTTTTGCTGTCGCCACAAGCGTTCCTCATTGGTTTTCTACGGCAGCCTTAAAATTTCGATGCGATCGACTCAAACAGTTTAAAAGAAAAATTTCGCTACATTTCAGAATGACTGAACATTACCTTCTATTTTTATTACAGTGCATTACAATTTAGAAATTTTCAAAATTTATGACCTAGAAAGCTCGACTTCACTTCTTGGGCACGTTAGTCTGGTTCGTCTTAACAGAATTAATTTTTTTTCAACACCTCCTTCTCCTTCGAAGTAATTTGTAAATAGTGGCATCGAATGTCCTGAAGCGACGCATAAGGATTTATGTGACAGACTACTGTAGAACGTTGCGGAAAAATTACGTCCACAAGGAGTTCTTTATTGTGCTTTGGCATCGCACAGCGCACGAGTGTCGCTGCATTACGCTCCCCTCTAGATGCGGTCATCGCGGCCAAGAATCCATCCCAAAGCCGAAAGATCTGCAGCTAAAGGCTAAAACCACTGACCCACCGCGGCAGGTTAAATCTCCTGATTTCTCAATGCTGTTTGAGAAATTTCACGAGGGTATTCTGCGATGTCAACGCCCCGTGGTTGTGGCTGGGCGGACGGCTGACGGCTCTGCCTGGCTGAGCACTCTCCGCTGCGTGCAGCCTCGCTGCCTGGAAGCGCGAGAGCGGCGGTTTGCTTTCCCAGCGTAGGCGCCATACCAAAAGGGCATGGTGTGTCTGCATGACCCGTGACGCCTCTGGATGAAAAGATCGCAGGGCCCGCGCTGCGGCCTCATTCCCCGCGGGTGGAACCCAATCCTTGCGCGGCTGTGCACTGGAGTCACGAGCCATGGCGTTGCAGCCGACGTAGCGAGCGAAGCGCCTTTCGGAACGTCAGTGAGAGACTCGGAGTCCTTGGTCACTTCTCGCAACGGAATTAATCTCTGCCGAAGCGCGGACATTCGAATCATCGATCGATGCACTAGGAAGGCACAGTGCTAAAGCACGAGCGATTCTCTCTGTATTCTGCCTCCTCTTCTCCGTGGCTCTTGCAGGAAGGTTTATATCAAAAGTATGCAGATGCCGGATGCAGGCGCGACTTATTTTAAAAGTGAAACGCTGTGCAGAACATGGCGCGTAAAAAGGAATTTTTAACAGAGACTCAGAAAGTAAGGCAATGAAGTACTGTAGAATACAGTAGGGTTTGTAGGAGTTATCAGCGCTAGCTGATACGCAAATTAATGCAACGACGTTGCAACTCATTCCTACCACTGCCATCGAAGTCCTTTGTCACTAAACTAGCACTAATAAAAGAAATGTTTGCAGCAACTTATCTATGATTAGACGGATACAAGGCTGAACAGAAGAATTTTCTGCAAAGGATAATTCATTGCGATTTCAGTCGCAACTGCTAGCATTCGCCGCACATTCCAGGCTACGTATTGGTAACCAATTTTTATTGAAATCGACGCCTCCAAGCTCATGGGATTCGTGAGCCGTGGTACCACCTGACAACTCAAACTTCAAGCTAGTGTAAAACACCTATTTATTCTCTGCCAGCAAACACTGCAAAAGGTGCAATACAGCCATTGCCTTAAAGGAAGCAAGAAAACAATGGACGCAAATCTACCCAACAGCGTGGTTAAGATGGCCGTGACTTGAAGAGCGAACACGAGATATAGGGTTTAAAGAAAGGAGCGACGAAACACCCAGCAGAAAAACCATGCGCAACAATAATTACCAGGGCGATGCGCGGGAAACCGGGAGAGGCGAGCTCTGTCGTGATAAGCGAATGTCGTGATAATTAGGCAAATGTCGTCATAACATTTCTTCGGAGAAAGAGAGCGGAGGGCCAATACGGGGAGATATGTTGGCCTCATTGATAAACAGCACTAGATCTTGCATTGAACGGCGAGATGTGTGCGAGATCCTTTTGGGTAATGTGTTTACTCCGCGGTTGCACAAGCGAGACCAAGATTTCAGGGACATCGGCGAGGACTGGCATGCACAGAAGAGGCGCTATAGAGGGATGGGCACGAGGGCAGCGAGTGTTGTGCAGTTTCCACACAGGCACAATCTCTTCACAACTACTGTCCACGCCGCGAATGCAGAGGCGAAATTCGGCTGTACAAACACATCCGAAATCATGGAGAGTCATTTAACGAGATTTTTTAGATTGCCTTCAGCCACGCGAGGGTATGGGTGTTATAGGTATCGGAACATATGTCCAGATGAGTGTTCGTATAGCTCTGACCGTCTGCTTTAAAACGCCTGCGGCCATTGCGATACCCAAATTCCGAACACGCGATATATGCCTACACGTTCTGCATCGAACTGCTATACTCTAAACAGAAAACAGTAAAAAGGTGTGAGCCGTCCTGTAGCGCACTTACTTTTATAAAACAGAGTGGGCGACAGGAAAGCTTACTTCTTTTTTACAAGAAATTGCGCCAGAGGAAAATCTACAGTCTCTTTACTCCCATATAGGCGTTTTCAAGTTTAGAGTGTGCTTGATTTCAAGCCCAATGTAAGAAGGGGTTCTTGCTTATCAGTTCAGAATGTGACTGTGTCGTTATTCTCTTCCCTCTTTGCTTTGGTGTGATCACGATATTTTCTTCTTTTATTGTAGCAGTCCCGAACCTTAGTTTTATGCGCTGTATTTGTTGATTATATAGGCTGTTCCAAAATTTTAACTTCGATGGCTTCAGAGTCTTATTCTTCAGCTCTGAAATCTTGTGTTTTGAATAAAAGTATTCGACTGTCTGCGACACAGCACATTTCCGATGTTTCACGGTTAAAGATGAAGCCATCACAGAGAAGCTGTAAATTTGCTTGCTCTTGTTCGCACTTTCATGACAATGGTGCAATCTAGTCCTTGGTAGCCTTCAGTCCATCTTTGTACGTGGGTACATCGACGACACGTCCAGAACCGTGGATTCCTTGATCTGGGGCTGCGTCATTCAAATCCACCTTTCCCATTTATCTGTTTGCTGTTTTCACAGTTCCCCTTGCTATCTCCCTTCAACACGAAATTTGTTGTACGTGATGACGACCGTCACTCACTCAGTTAACTTTAAAGTGAGGCCCATTGCTTTACTTCAACACTAATTTCTGCCTGCGTAAGGTGATCTACTCTCCCTGTATGCCCCGTATACTTCGGCAGCAGCTTGTTGAGTATTTCCTCAAAAAAACTCAACTGACGAATGCCTAAATGGCAGAGAAACATATTCCTTATCCCCGATTCATTTGAGCCTGCTCAGTGTGCAACTAATTTTCAATTCGAAGCCGATGCGAAAGTACTGACCATACTGCGCAATTCAGGCAACCCGAGTACTACTCCTGGGGCCATGACAAGCTGTCTCCTTCAATAGCGGACAGAAACAGCCACAGATGCGAATCGTATACAAATCGTATACGAATCGTATACGAATCGACGACTTGGCCCACCGGATTGCACGCAGGAATTTTTAATAACGCTAAACCGAATTTAAAAGCAATGCAAAATTAACAAGGGAGAGAGGAGCCTCAAGGAGAGTTCTGGAGATGATGCCCAGGAGCCTTCGGATTATCAATTTTCCGAAAATGCCCCAAACGTTCAGTAAGTTCAAAGTGACAACACAAGAGTGATGGTCATGCCGAGGTATATGTTATTTTGTATCGCCACTGCGACAAAAGTGAAGTGCGCGAGAAAAGCAGTCTACAAAAAATCTCTTTATTAAGGAAGTACCAATGCAAACAGAGGACAGCGACTGGGCAAAAAGGAGAACAATTCGCTGCGTCTTCCAAAATCAGAACTTGCGAAATTTACTTACTTATGGATACTCTTCCGTGAGGTCAGCCAAACAGAGAAGCCATCCTTGTGGATGAAGGTTGCGACAGAAGTTGAGGAGCAAGGAGAGACACTCCCCTGTACATTTGTAAGGTGAAAATAGCGCTAACTGAAGTCAGGCTAATGTTACATGGAGCCGCCTTCCTCGACGCTTACCCCTTAGAGAAGCATCTTCGTGTATTTATATTGCTCTTTTGCGGCTGTTCTTTATTGCATCGCACAACTTATCATCATACAGAAAGCGGCCAGAGGAAAACAAAGGTCTCCTTCGCATCCTACTAATCAACCTTGTCGTGTGCCAGCTGTGTCCACTTTGACCCCCCCACTTCTTTATCTCATCCGCTCATATCACATTCTGCGGCCCAACGTGCACAACTCGTGCAAGTTGCCATTCTCGCCGTTGATATGAATGACTCTGTAGCAGAGTGCCAAAATGACACAATCTGAGATGTTTTGCAGAACTTGGTGTTAAAAGCTGTAATTAGTGGCTCCTTCTTTCAGCTCAGTGGGTGAAGCAAAGACTGATGTTTTACTGAGGGCATGTTGAAGCTGTACTTCTGCGTGGCAGCAATGCCGCCTAATAAAGACATGTGCGCACACACATTGGGACGAAGAATAAGAACCAAGACAACGCTGACGACCAAATGAATGATTTATTGTTGCGGCATCGAGAGTAAATGCATAGATCACGCGAAAAAGATTTGAAGCATATGCAGGGCAGACTGAACGTTGTCTTAATGAAAGATTATAAGAACACAATTAAAATGTTTCTATAGCTAAATTTGGTCAACATGGCATTCACTTCCTAGAATGTGTAGGAGCAAAAACAGCAGAAAGAACAATGCGTGCCCCGGTAAGAAAATACCGCAGTGGTTGCAAAATTGCGTCAAATGTGCATGAGGAATAATCGAGGCGCTGAAGATTACAGGGTTGAGGACATCGTGTGCCAGCGCCCCTAAATTGTGCAGCGGGGAAAGGAACTTTCACTTCTGGGTGAAGCATAATGATTGAATTGCTCTTAACATGAGCATTTGGTTTGTTATTGTGTTTTTATTTGTTCTTGATGTGGACACACTGAATAATTTCCGCGTCCTCGATGCATAATATACGCCGCGGAAATAAACCCTTCACTTGACAGTCACCGCTGTGCTCCTTCTCATTCTACCTCCCACTGCGTTTTTGCCTCGAATTGCGCTGTTCAGTTCGTGATGTTTCTTAACCAACAAGCCTGCAAAAACGTTTTAACTTAATAAAAAAATGATCATAATGATAGTTCCAGTTAGTAGTACCGGAAGCTAAATTAATTTTCTCTTAGCTTAAAAAATTTTTCTGCAAGTATTTAACAAATAAAGTGTATTGAAATATTTGAATTTTTCCAAGGTCCTTTCTAGTTAACAAACATCCACAAACCGGTGTTCATGAGGGACAAAGGAGCCCATTGCATTCTACTTCACATTTATTCACATTAGTATTTTAAACTGAGATGTGTTCATTGATTATAAAAATTCTCAAAATATATACTGCAATCCACCGCCTTCTGCTAACACGCTCATATAAATAGATAGATAAAGATGAGGAGGGAAAGACAGGGATGTTAACCAGAAAGCGGTTCCGGTTGGCTACCCTGCACTGGGGAAGAGGGATTAGGGAGCTAAAAGGAGGAAGAGAGAAGAGGAAAAAGGCATAACACACACACAAACGCACAACGCTGTCACAATTTGTCACTCAATCCAGTCGCTCTCAAGTAGGCAGAGTGCCTTGTATGCCTTCAGGGCAGTCGAAAGCTGCGGCCACGGACTGAGGATCTTTTGCTCTGTTAATGGGCGAGATATTGAGGCGGTCCAGGGTACAACACAGTGTATGTATTGCACTCGCAAATGCAGGGCACTCACAGAGAAGATGAGCGATGGTCTCCTCACAACCGCAGCTTTAACAGGCAGGACTGTCGGCCATCCCCATCCCGAAAGCATAGTGGTTGGTAAAAGCAACGCCGATCCTTAAACGGCATAACAATGTTGCGTCGCGACGCGCTAAGTTACGTGGAAGACGAAGGGGCTGTCCAGGGTCCAGTGCCTTAGGCGGAGGTTGCAAAACTCTCCCGTGTTCCACGCTAAAAGTGTGAGCTCCAGCGCCAAAGGGCGAAGCCCACACGCTGCTTCAGGTCATGAGATTGGGATCCTCACTGGAAGTCCGTCGTTGTGAGCCGAACGCGCAGGCGCATCGGCCTGGTGATTACCGTTAATACCACAGTGTCCTGGCAGCCATTGAAAAATTATGTCATGAACTTTGGAAACGGTGCCGTGGTACAGTAGACGGATCTCAGCAATAAGATGTTCCTGCGACACGCGGCGTAGCACAGCTTGCAGGGCTTGAAGGGCTGCTTTAGAGTCGGTGAAAACTGTCCAGTCATGTGGAGGTTCCTGACTGATGAACTCTACCGCAGTCCGTAAGGCTGCGAGTTCTGCACCAGTTGAAGATGTTGGATAGGTCGTCTTCACTTTCATGAAGATGGATCTGGCCGGTATCACCACCGACCCCGCAGAACTGGTCGAGTGAACTGATCCATCTGTGTAAACATGTATGCGGTGACTGTGGTAAGAATGCAGGTGATTCAATGTCAGTTGTTTGAGAGCGGGTAGTGATACACCAGCTTTCTTCGTAATTCCAGGAATATAGAGGTGAACCCGAGGTTCATGAAGACTCCATAAGGGTGAGCACGGTCTTGACGCAGGGGTGAACTCCGATGAAAGATATGCGCGATGAGCTTCAATGACTTTGGCGAATGCAGTACGCGGCCTAATTAGTGGGCGTGTTGCGAGGTGATGACAGGGAACCCGTGTGTGGTGCCGAATATGTGTTCTCATGGTGTCAACAGCAATGTATGTAGTAACAGGATGTTCCCGGTCAACAAGAACAGTTGCTGCTGTTGATGCACATTTATGCAGTCCAAGGCAGATACGGAGAGCTTGCGCTTGCACACTTTGAAGAGTCTTGATATTTGTCTTTCTAATGGAACTGAATATCGGAAGACTGTACTACATGTAGCCAGAAATAGGGAACGGTACAGTTGCAGCATAGAGCGCACTGATGCGCCCCAGGACTTTCCCCCGAGGAAGGAGAGGACGAGGACAATCGCAATCAGTCTCTTTCTCATGTCGTAGACATGTGGACTCCACGAGAGGTTCCTGTCGATGACAACACCAGGGAATCTGTGGCTTCTCTCATAGGGAATGGCTTCACCATTAATGCGAATGGTGTAGCGTGACATTATTTTGTGTGTGAACGCCACAAGTGAACACTTTTCGGTCGAAATGTTCAGGCCCCGCAAGCGAAGATAAGATGTCAATATCGATGCTGCCTTTTGAAGTCTTGCACGAACTTGAGGACTGGTCACCCCTGATGCCCAAATACAGATGTCGTCTGCATATGTCGAGATCTGAGCAGATTGTGGCAATACGTCGGCCAGGCCGATGAGAGCAAGGTTGAACAGAACTGCGCTCAGCATTCCACCCTGAGGTACTCCGCGCGAATTTCGGTGTAAGGACGTTGGTCTGTCCGCAGTCAGGACAAAAAACGACCTCTCTGATAAATAGCTGCGTATCCAGGTGAACCTGCGGCCTCCGATCTCAGCAGCTTCTATTGCGTCCAAAATGGCCTGATGCGTTACGTTGTCGTACGCGCCCTTGATATCCAAAAACAATGCCACGGTCATTCTTTTCAAACTTTTGCTGTGGTGCACCGACGTTACAAGGTCAACCACGTTGTCGATAGAAGAGCGGCCCCGTCGGAACGCAGACATGAAGGTTGGATAAATCTGATATCGCTGCAAGTACCATTCCACGCGTGTGAGCAGCATTATTTCCATGACTTTGCCGACGCAGCTGGCGAGTGCAATTGGACAGTATGATGAAAGGTCGAGCGGTGATTTTCCCAACTTAACAAGTGGAACCAGACGACTGGTCTTCCAGTCATGAGGAACTATGCCAGCAGTCCATGACTTGTTATAAGTGTCCAAAAGAGCCCGTCGAGCTTCTTTGCCAAGGTTGGCAAGTGCGGAGTACGTCACACCATCGGGCCCTGGTGATGATGACCTTCTACAACAAGCCAGCGCAGCATCAAGTTCTTCCATGGAGAATAGTGCATCCATCCCAGAATCCCGTGAGGGTGGAACATTGTTGCAGTGCAGCGTTGCGCCTGGATTCGGAGGGCCGGTTATTCTTGCGCAGAAGTCTTCAGCTACCTCAAACACACTGCGCATTTGGTGGAGTGCTACGGATTTGAACGGGTAGCGCTGTTGAGGGTACGTGCGAAGACCCCGAATTACACTCCAAACACGTGACAAAGGCTTCTGTGGATCAAGTGTTTGGCAAAATGACCTCCGCCGTTGTGTTTGCAGTGCCTGAATTCTGCGCTGAATGTTCTGTATGCGCCAGCATCTCTTAAGTCTAGGCGCAACTTTTTGCGTCGGTATCTGCGCTCTGCCCTTCGCCGTTGTGATCGCAGTCGCTGCAATTCGAAGTCAAAATCGGTGTAGTTAGCGACAGGGTTAAAGGGGCAGGTGGCGTGTTCCATGGCATCCTTAATATTTTGTTCAAGACCGGTAGAGAAGCCCTCTGCGCAAGCAGCCTCCATAAGTAATTTAAAAACTTTCCAGTCAATGCGCTGCCTACGTGTGGCTGGGGAAAATGTGGAATGGCCGGTAATAATCAGATAGGTTGTGATATGGTCGCTGCATGGGTTTCTACATCCGAAAACCACCGGACGCTGTTGTTAAGGCACTTTTAAACTAAAGTCAAGTCAAAGCAGCTGCTATAAGTCACCCCTCGTATATAGGTCGGGCTTCCGTCATTCAGGCACTGGAGGTCATGGACAGAGGCTAAGGACACAAGCTGTCTTCCCCTAACGTCCATCCTAACGCCTCCCCACATGGTGTGATGAGCATTGAAGTCACCCATAATAACCCACGGAGCAGGTGTAGCTGCCATGGAACCACTCAACCTTCTGGCGTCGAAACGACTTGATGGCACCAAGTACTCCGCCAGTAGCATAAACGTCAGGTCACGGCTCTTTACTGTCAGGCAAACGTACTGATTG
The DNA here is from genome assembly GCF_052857255.1 of Amblyomma americanum. NCBI lineage: Eukaryota > Metazoa > Arthropoda > Arachnida > Ixodida > Ixodidae > Amblyomma > Amblyomma americanum. The sequence continues at coordinate 343,967,529 of NC_135497.1, forward strand.
TCGTCATTCGGAGGAACTGAATATAGCACATATGTAAGTTCACGTCGAATGTAGACGATGACTTTGCTGGATCTGTTGCACGTGGGTGATGAAAATGCCTCGCAATCGGATATTCGCAAAATTGCCGGGGTCTTCGGTTCACAAATCACAAGAATGGGGAAGTGATTCCCGTAGAAGTAGTGCCGTAAATCGGAAATCCGGGATTGGAGTCCACGAGCATTCCATTGGAAATTGAAAGCTTGCTTGACTTTCTTTTGAAAAGACAGGTGCGAAGGAGCCATGATGCCGTGTACTGTAGAGCCGCAAGAACTGGATGTAGCGCGTCCAGCACTTGAGGTGCGCTACGTGCTGCTGGCGTGTGTAGGCTGGAAAGCAGAGCACGCATGGCATTTATTAGTGTCGTGAGCATTGCAATCACTTGCATATCTGGGCCATGGCCTTGATCGTGCCTGTTGGCTGGATCAGTCGTAGGCGCTGCACAATGCCCTGAGTGCGCCAACATCACTGACGCAATAGGTATAGAAGGCTTTGGCAATGGTGGCCAAGTTGCATCTGAGGCAGCAGGTCTAGCCTCACCAAGCGTCGGGCTCCCTTGATTTGGTACGGTTTTTGGTGGAGGCAGACAAGCTGCAGTTGGGTTTGGGGCTTTATTGTCAAATGTGACTGCTTTCTTTGACGACCTTGGGCGGCGCGAACGACGTCGTCGCACCTTTGCAGCGGCTTGTTTGTGCGTAGAATAGTCTCGCACTATTTGCTTCAGTACCGCCCGCTCGGTCTTTAAACGGGGGCAGTCTTTCAAGGAAGAGTCATGAGGGCCGTGGCAGTTGGCGCACTTCAAGGTAGTCGCGCGGCAAACATCACCACTGTGTGACTCGGAGCATCGTGGGACCCGATGGAGTTGATGCAGACGCCGCTCACGTGGCCGATCCTCATGCACTTCCTGCATTGAAGTGGCTTAGGCACAAAAGGTCGAACTGGATGACGAAAGTGCCCAACCTTCACGTACGAAAGTATGCAGTCACCCTTGAAGGTCAGCTTGATGCATGGAGATCTGCCTAACCGCTGAACTTAAATGATGGAAATGCCGTCCGTTTCCGGCTTGATCAACATAGGTAAATCTGCATCACAGAGGGCGATATCGACGTCGTAGATTACGCCAGCCGTAGTGCCGCTGTCCTGGAGAATAAGGGGGCGTACACTGATGTTGCCGAGTTTTGTGATTGAGGTTAAATTCTCTAGTGAACTTCGCTCCACCACATCAATGGCAATGACGTTTTTGAACGGGTTGATTCTGACATCTTTTATGCCTCCCGGTACAAGGCTCTCCAGATAAATAGAGATGGCTTGCCTGTTCAGTAGGTTCAAGTTGTCTGTTGAGTTCAACGGCACAAACAAGGCTGTATGCGCTGAGGAACTTCGCGCCGTGATGATCGTTGGCGTTCTGGATGAGGGCATCGTTGACGTGCTCGATGAGGACGAGTCGGCTTGTCGACGCAGTCTGCGCTTGGCCTTCTTGCCAACAACCGGTATGAAACCGTCGTCGGCCGAGGACGAGGAGTCTTCACTTGGCACCGAGTACACAACAGTGCCCTGGCTGCTCGAGTCACTCTGGCGGTGCAGGCGCTTCCTCTGGGCAGCTGCTGCCGACCCACCGGGTTCCAATAGAGGCAGAGCAGCCTCCACTTCCATCGCCGTGGCAAAAAGGGAGCGGCGCCTCTCTGATTATAGCACAAATTACCAAAAAAACTGCACAGACGTGAAGGCAGCGTTCTGATACATAACAACTTCGTCCAACACGCTCATACGAGTGGCGTAAGGAGCGCTGAGAGCGGTGTGGCAGTTAATCTTGTCACACTGCGTAAAAGAAAGGAAGTGAATATAACAAGGACCCACAACGAAATCGATATTTATTTTAAACGAAATTTCTCTCTTCGAGCTATTTTTCCGAATACTCTGAAGCTATTGCTGATCTATTATTTTGGTTTTGAGAACGAGAAGGTCGATATGACACTACACGTGCTGGCTCAGCAAAACATTGGAGGTGGACACTCAAGCTCCGCCTTGAGGGTATGACGCGATAGCGTAATGGGTTTTGGATTCTGTACTTAGACAAACTTGCTACTCTTTGTTGTTTATTAATCCTTCCGGGATTTTTCTCTCGCGGCCAATGCCTTCTACGCCGCGTGAACCTGATGCTGCTGATGCTAGGTACGGTAAAACGGACGCGCGAAGTGGCAAACCACGCAGAGCCGCTGCCGGGCGCTTTGTAGAAACGCGCGGTACTCAAGTTGCAGTCTTAGTTCATCGGCCCATCATTCTCCACAAACCGATGCCACGAATACCAGCATAGCTTCCGCGCCGAACGAACGGGCAGCAAGCCGCAAGCTTCGTAGTTTACGCGCCTTGGATGTGCGCTGCGTTGTTCGCCGCTCACGGCGTGATTCCTGCGTCCCAGCAAGGCCCCACTGCATACAAACGAGGCGTCTTGTTCATATGTGCTCCGGTAGTTAATATAATCAATGGTTCGACGAATGCTCGTCTGGTCAGGCATTGTATTAAAGAAAAAGGAATGCGGTCACTGACCATGTCATGAAATTCAAAGATGTTTCGGAACCTCGTACGGGTTCCTTGATCAAGGAACCCGTACGAGGTTTCCTAAACGTCTTTGAATTTCATGACATGGTCAGTGACCGCATTCCTTTTTCTTTAATACAAACGAGGCGAGCGGGAGGCGCTGCCGTCACGCGTTATCTGGTGGGGGAGTGCCGTACATTGCGAGGAGGCGAGGAGGAGGAGGAATGGTTTTAGTGGGCGCCGCCTGATATAGCGCTACATGCGCGCCAAGGGAAGATTTAAAGTAGCAGAAACGTAGTTTTCTGCTCGCTTAACAGCCACTTCTGCTATTTCCATGCGCATAATTAAAATATGCATCACAGTACATGTCCCAAAAGCACCCTTCTAAGACACCACCGTATTCGCTAGACACGCGTTTGTTCATTCCAAACGATCGAGCTGGCCTGCCGGATTCGATTACCCATCTAGACCAATTTCTTAAACTGTTCTGTTTATTAATCCTTCAGTGATTTTTTGCTCATAGCCAACGACCACACTGGCTTTTCTGCGACACGGGGCCCTTAACGCTCTCGCGTTAAAAAGTGACATTTGCTGGCTAAAGAGCCCCAACCAACTTGAACTTGGAAATGAAGGATGATAAACCAAAGTAGAGGCAAGGAAACTCGAACCGGAGAAACTTACAAATTTCAAATAAAGCATTTTCCTTCTCATTCTTCAAACTGCCAACACGTGAAATCTAAAATCCTATTTAAGTCGCAGTTTCTCTTTAATAAAAGTATCATAAATAAAAAATTCTTTTTGTGTACGCAAAGTCTTCATTTCAGGTTAGTTGCACAGCAAAAGTGCGAAGTAAACTACGCTCCAATGAAGCTTAACAAAAAGACTCGGAACATTTGAGGTCACTTGTTGGACCGAAAGGAATACAATACGGAACGTTGTGCGCCTTTTGTTGATTTTGAATTGGCTTTAAGCCGAACAATGATTTGCTGGTCATGGCACCGTTTCTATTTTATTTTTAGAAATCTTCTGAGAGGACCAGTAAAATAGAAAAGGGGCACACTGTAGCGCATGCGCTGTTTGTGTCTTGTATTTTAGCGAATTGACAGCCGTATGCCTCGCACTAGTGCGACACCGGCGCCGAACGCTCAACTCTGGAATCGCAACATCGAGCAGGCTGCAAGGAGTTGTCTATAGCGTTTCCTCAAGCAATTTCTCAGTCTGTAAAATCAAAGTCGTTATGAAGGGCAGTGTAGAGGTGCGTGTAAAATTCCACTTACATTGGTCGGCAGAGAAAATAAGACGAGAACCCCGTCCGAGGAAGACCCTGCTGCGTTCTACCAGTTTAGGTTCTACCAGGTCTAGGATCAGCGCCTCTGATGTGGTGGTGATGGTGGCGCTTGCGATCACAGCTGCAGGGCGTGTTTGCCATAGAATGACAAGGGCGCAGGTGGATACAGGAAGACCGATAGAGAGAAGTCTCGGTTCATGTAAGCCGCTGAATCGAGTGGGGGCCGTTGGCTGCGGTAAACACTGAGGCGTTTACCTCTACTGCATCACCTGCAAGAAAAGAACACGCTCAGGAACAAGTTCGACACAGCAAGCACAGAGTCCCAAAGGCGGAAGATTACTTTCACAGCAAATAAGAAAATGAAAGATGAAGACGCTATGTTCTACTTTTTGGATAAACTGATCGAAAATGAAGGTGTTTCGGAGGAAGAATAAATGACTGTGTGTTGTCGCTCACAAGATGCCTAGAAAATTCCTGACCCGGGGGCGAAGAGAGCTCTGCGAAAAACGAGATGATAGCGTTCCTGAAACGCTCACCCTCATCATACTTATCAGCAGCTGAGTAAGCCTTTCCATTCAACGGTGATTATCTTTTTCTGACTTTAGCTGCAGTAGACACCTATGCATCAGATCGCGGCTATCTTCGACGTCTCCTGGTTTTTCCCTCCAGCAAAGCGGCTTGAGACAAGCTACCCAAGCACGCACACAATCCGTCTGTACCTGTTACAAATGCGTTCCCCGCCTACAACATTGCCCGACAAACTATTCGCAGGAGCCTCACTCTCCGACACCCATCCCCTCGCGTGGCGCACAGAAATCAAAACAGCGTTGTACGATGCTCACCGAGGATTCACTTGTGTGTGTACAGAAAACTATTGCGTCCGCCTTCTCGGCGAGACCAATGGCCTGTGCAGTGATTGGGGGATGTGGAAACTGTAGAACACTTGCTGACCTTCTGTCCATCCCTTTTTAGTGCATCTAGTGCACGCGTTAACCCCCGCCTATGCTGGCTTTTGGTCAGTCTCTGTTCTGCAACTGCGGAGTGTCCACTTTCCCGAAAAGCTTTCGCACACCTCTCGCCATTCACTTCAAGCTCAAGTGCAGTTCATAAATAGAGCGAATACAGCGGCCCGCTCCTAGCCTCTTCACTCGCCCTTCTGAGAAGTGCTGCCACAACAAGCATAATTAAGGAAATGCAACACAGCTCGCCATTCTTGGGTTGCCACATTTGGCACAGCTCTTCTTGGTTGCAGCTAGTTCCTCTCCTACGTGCTCTTGCTCTCTTTTCTTATCCCCGACTCCTTTTCCCTCTTCAAATGGCGGCCATCTTGCCCGCGCTTCCCTCATATTCTAACAGCCGCAAATCCGCTCAATCATTGATAGGTTGCTGGGAAATTTTCTTTCATTAGTGCAGTTCAGTGCAGGGGCAAAGGTCATCATTGGCAGTGGTAGTGAATTGTGGCGACATTATTCTGTTGATAAGTTCGCTCACAAAAATTCAGCATACCTTGATGGTATGTTGATTTAATCATTGTCTTAATTTTAAGCATCCGTTTAAAAGTCCTCGCTTTTCCTGACGTTGTTCTCTGCAGTGTTGAAATTTGTCGTTGCTCGAATGTGCTGCCGGTGCAAAAATACTTCTAACACCATTCTTCGGGCAAGCGCCACGATGAAGAGCAGGCAGAATACCATAGAGAATCGCTCCTGTGTTTGCGTTCTGCCTTCCTCTTAGAATGACTGATGATTTGAACGTCTGCACTTCGGGGAAGATTACTTCTTTTGCGATAAGCTGAATAAAACATTTTGCTGGGCGAGTTGGTTCATTTTGCTCGAGGGGATGCTTGTAGCGCGACAAAGAACACAAGGGACAGAGACGAACGGGACAAGCGCGCTTGTCCCGTTCGTCTCTGTCCCTTGTGTTCTTTGTCGCGCTACAAGCATCCCCTCGTGCGATAAGCTGCTGTGAACTCTTCGTCTGTCTCGTCTGTCACGAGCGTCCCGAATGTCCTTTCAGTCGCTCCTTTGGCTGCTATGCCGAATCGCGTGACTCCAATGCATTGCCGAGCTAGGCCTGGGCTTCAGCTGCGGGAAGAAGGGCAAGACAGCAGCCCCTGCGATTCCACGTGGGCTGTCGCTGGCCAGACTGCGCGGCAAGAACTTCTATGTCTTCTTCTGAATCTGGGAAAGCAAACCATCGCAAGTGTGCTAAGAGCCAACACAGCTGCATGCACCAGGGAGCGTCCAGCCTCGCAGAGTCATCAGCCGTCTGCCCAGCCACCACTATGGAACATTTACTTCGAAGGCTACTCTGGTGAGTTTTCATAAAAGACAACAGCATCGAGAAATCACGATATTTAAGCTGCCGGGGTGGCTCAGTGCTTTTATCGTTATTATGCAGATATTTAGGTCTTCGGATCGACTCTGGCAGCGATGACCGCGTATCGATGGGAGCAAAAGATGAAAATATTCTTGAGTTGTGCGATATCAGCGCATATTAACAAAGCCAATATTGAGGAAATTAATCCCAAACTTCCTGCAGGGCCATCCATATTAACCCCATATCTGTTGTTTCCGGATATTCAACGCGACGATTTACAACTTACTTCACAGCAGAGAATGATGTTGATAGTATAAAATTTATTCTGTCGAGAGTTACCAGACTTATGTTCCATAGAATACGTTGTTGTCCGCTGCACGTTGCCAGTCCATGCTTCTCAATAATAGCGATGTCAACTTCAGACGGCTTAATATCGCGAACCAATATCCCCAGTGAAAAAGGGTAGCAGGCGCAGATACCCCAGTGCTCTAGGCAATAAGCTCTAGGTTCCAGCTTGGAATATTTTGTCCAACGATCACGAACCGGCCCAGCTTGTCTGCTGGGATTTCAGCATCGAATTGTGTACCTTTACAGGGTGCACTGAGACTATTCCTCTTCTTTCTGTGTTAGACGGGTCACGAGGATCTGTAAGGACCCAGGAGCGAGCCCCCTGGTTGCCTCTGTTATAAAATACTGCATGAAGAGAATGTGTCGCACTTTTATAAATAGATCTACCTCTGCACTCAGCCTTAAAAATATATATATATATATCGGCGATTGCATTATTGCAAGAATGTCACTTTCCATCAAGATGTACAAAAATACCTACGTGAGTGCTTCCTTATTCATGACGCATGAGTAAGAATATTGGCTTCAAGGTCATGTGTTATTTTTGGCTTCAAGGTCTGATAGTCACGAAATAAATACTGTCATGTTCTGCTCTATCTCAATGTCATGTGTTATTATTGGCTTCAAGGTCTGCTAGCCAAGACATAAATACTGCTATGTTCTGCTCTATCTCAAGGCCATGTGTTATTATTGGCTTCAAGGTCTGCTAGCGACGAAATAAATACTGCCATATTCTGCTGTATCTCAAGGCCATGTGTTATTATTGGCTTCAAGGTCTGCTAGCCACAAAATAAATACTGCTATGTTCTGCTCTATCTCAAGGTGATGTGTTATTATTGGCTTGAAGGTCTGCTAGCCACGAAATAAATACTGCCATGTACTGCTCTATCTCAAGGTCATGTGTTATTATTGGCTTCAAGGTCTGCTAGCCACGAAATAAATACTGCCATGTTCTTCTCTATCACTTTGCGCAGCATCCCTCATACACCGTGTGCAGTGAAAACTGTCGAGTGTGGGCTGCACCAGCCGCCACCACTTCAACCGGAGCTTTCCTGACGCGAACTGAGCCTTACTCTACCATCGCCGGCATCACTTCTATTACTGAGGGGCTGGTTGGGTATGCACGGCGACCCATGGCACAGCCCTTCTACTAGGATGATGGTCAGCTTCTGGCAACTGTGTGATCATGAGGTACGCACCTTGCAAGGCGTCGCTTAAGGGCTCCCTTCCACAAAGCACCACCCAATGCCGCTTAGAGGGCCATTGGCAATGAGCACACATTTGGTATAGTCTTGACTATACCGCTGAACTCCCTCATTAGACATGCTCTTTGTCTGGCATGCAGCACTTATTACTGCGAAAGCATCACACCCCTATGTTGACGCCGGAAGTGTCTGAAAAATGGAAGTGTGTCCACTGTGACGCCAATGTATGTGACTTCGCTGGTCGTAGGGCGTGATGAGTCGTGTGACGAATAAAAATAACAAAAGAATGTTAGGGTCTAGATGAGAATCGAATCGAGGCCGCCCGCGTGCGAGATGACGTGACAGGATGACGACAAATTTTTAGTGACGACGTCACACCCGAGATCAGTCAAAAGCGCTGCCACGCGCTGACAGAAAAAAACAGGAATTGTAGATTGAGGCATGCTATGCAAAACCGTGTCCGCCAAAGTGACGACGCTGCTTCGATCAACAGATATCGCTGTTGCAGACGAAATCCGAGCGATGTCATTAGTGGATGACCTGACTTTGCTGGCAGTATTCACGTATACATTCACCAATATTTTCAGCCACCATTCCTCTTATATCATTCTGGGTGGTGTCATAGCATTTCTCTATACGATTAGCTTACACATTTTTGCTAAATTCTGAGGCTAGGTTGCGACAGGGGTTCGGACCAATCACATATGCACCTTATATTGCATGGGTTTTGAGACTACATTTTTGCTTAAGGAGCGGTTGAGGTCTACTCCGAGAAGTCGAGACATGAAGTTGGAGGCTAGCTTGCGACAGTGGTTCGTACCGACGGCATATGCAACATCACTTGCATGATTTAGGGCGTGGTTGAGGATTCCTCAGAGATATTGTGATTTATGAGCTACTGCGCACTTCACTTTCCTCAAAAACCTTTTCAATCCTAAGAGAGCGCATGCGTTCGCTTTCCTCCACATAAGCAGACATACGTGCCCTCAGAATTTTGCACGATAAACCAGCATGAAGAACGAAGCAAAGCGTAACAACAAAGATTTTTCGTTAGATGTTTTGCTTCTCCTCGCTCAACTCTCCCAACGACATTCCTCCCGCATCCCGCGATTGCCGAAAAGCCACAGAATTCGTAACATTCGTTTAGACTGGTCAAAGTTTTGAGAGTAACTACTTTGGTTTCTTACAATATGCTTCATTCGGAGAGTGATGAAATCGCAGATTATGTTGAGTTGTGGTCTTTTCATCTGTGCTGTTGCAGAAAAAGCAGGTTTTGGAAATCAGTGTGACCCAGGTGAAAGTGGAATGAGGGCATATGCTTGAAAATGGCTGCTGTGTTTTCAGTGAAGAGGTAGGGCAACCGCTGTCACTTTTGGGCATAGATCAGGACGAGAAATGTGGTTGGTTTTGCTGCCCTTTCAGTTTATTCGAATCAGGAACTGAGGACATACTCAAAGTATCTCTCCAGTTGTGACAATATTTTCCATCAATGAAAACTCCCACGCGTCAATACAGGTGTGCACGAAATCAGTGGCTCAAGTGCCGATTAGCTTCACCGAGTGCTCTTATTTTTCGCATTGTGGCGTTCGCTTGTCGACGGTTCTTTTGAAGAGACCTTTGGTAAATATATTTCAGGAAAGTTGTTTTTACTTGATTTATGTTTGTCTTGACAATTCTTAACTTCGTCTACGCTTTGTGGCGTTCGCTTGTCGACGGTTCCTTTGAAGAGACCTTTGGTAAATATATATCAGGAAAGTTGTGTTTACTTGATTAATGTTTGTTTTGACAATTCTTAACTTCGTCAACGTGGTTTTCTTTCGGACAAGATATGCGGCGCGGTAGGCATTGGAAGACGATGCGGAAGATTGGCAAAAGAAACTTTAAGCAACCTATCTGATATACCTGGTGTATCGAGGCACGCCGCACACAATCTCGCGAACTATTGCTCGGTGTTTCGAAACAATTGGGGAGTGTGCTAGTGAAGAGTGCAAGTCTACCGATCACTAGATGTATGGGAACAAGGGTGTTACTATATTTACCCTGCATTGAAATTATTCTTTCTTGACCTGAAAACAAAGCCCCTGGACCGACCCCTGGCCCAGCCGCAAAAATTACCTACAGCTATACGCCGTCGACGCAGCCACCTCAGCATTTTAAAATGTGTAAGATATTTAAAGCAATATCTTAAGCATCAGAGTAAAAGGTAGGAATATCAATAAACCGAAGGACTGGTTCAGGAGAGTAATCGGCTTCTTCGTTTAATATAGCGATTTCTGATAAAATGGAATGCCAACAACGTGCCTTCGTTCTTCATCGTTAGCCGTTCCTGACTCTTCTATGTTGAACGTACGAGGTGCAGCTGGTGGGTTGCTTTCGTCCACCAGAGCCGGGAATTGACAGGCAGCGGGATAGCCGGTTCTTATATTTATTAGTTTCCTTTGAAAAACTATCAATAAAAGCGTTTTGGATGCATGCGTCAATTGGTACACGATCTCTTGAAAACTGAATGGGTCACACTAGAGATCTTTTATGACACTGTAAGAGTCGACCACCGAGATTTTGTTAACAGGTTATCATGTTTATATAAAAAACGTACATGGCCTTCAGTTATCATTGACGCACATATACGGAAATTAACAGAGCATAAATACCATTTTTACCAATTACCTGATCAACTGTAAAATTCCCCTTATTAAGTGTCTTGTGCTACACTGTACACATTGACCTCGTCAAACGCAATTGGTCTCTGTAGCTACGTAATTGAGGTGTTAAACAGTTTGAAAAGGTGCAACATTAAATTTAAATCACTACAGATATTAAGAGTTAGAACGGTTTAAATGCATGTCCGACTGCAGCGACAATAATAAAAATTGGAAGGGTCCCTTAAGATCCTTCTGAAGGGAATGACGCGATAACTTATTGGGTTAATGCGCAGATATGCAGAAGTGGTCATTCTGTATTTATTACTCAAATCCGTGGGAGTTCCCATACACCTCCGGGTGCAGTGGTTACGGCGGTTAAGCGATGCCCTGTCGCCCTGATACGGCAGGCGCAGCCAAAGCTCAGGAACGTGGGACGGGTGTTGCTCTTTTCGAGCAGCCTCTGACGACCAGTAATTAATTTAACTGCTACCTGCCTCGTTGCGCAGTTTGCTCACAATCCAGTGGGTAGGTTGCGATGACGCCACAAGGTCACGTGATCCAGTTGGCAAACCAGCCTTCTAGGTTGCTTCTCTGGAGATTTTTCCTAGCTTTCAGCTACGGTCAATGCTGACGGCGCTGACGACGATCGAATCGACGCCCATGGCTACAGGTCTCGTCTTCTTTTGTCACGTGACCTCCAAGCACTACAGCGCAAGCCAAAGTTACTTGGGGCAGGCTAGACGGTAAATGCTGTCTGGCATGCTTGCAGCTTTAGTGACGCGCTCTGTAGGCGTTTAATCGCATCCACAAAAAAGCCGCCCCACACAAAGACGCTTCGGGACAGTGGTAGAGCAAGCAATGTAAGGAAAATTGCTATGATATCTTAAAGAGAAGGAAAGATTGACTATCGCAGCCAGCTAGGAATATGTTTGGATGCTAGAGAATTTAGTCACTTTTTGAAGACTGTTTTAAGTATGATCGGTTATAAAACATTGCGTCGCCGAGATTACACAATTATACCAACGTTACTCACGTACGATGCGGTCGTAGAGCCATCGCACGATGTTACAAGGCCCGCTGCGTACTCTGCCAGTTTATTGCCCAGATAGCTATAGCAATGGGTTTGCTTCATGATTGGCGACGAGGAAATGTGAAGATGGGAAGTTTCACCATAGCGATTTCTATATACATTGAATATCTCGCGGCCACGAAAAAAATTCATTGCAGAATAACAAAAATCTAGGTCAAGGCAACGAGAAGAGATACAACCGTTCTTTTTCAAATGACCAGTGACAGACAACATGGGGTAGTGAGCTCTTCTAGCCCATTTCGTTGTGATCAGCATACTGCGGCATACTTTTGAAGCGAGCAAAAAGCCAAACGAATTTTTTCATTCAAAACTTTATTAACAATGCGATGCTTTCGCATGCGAAAAAACAACACGAGGTCGGGGCACCTGAACTGAAAGCTACACTCCCCTTCCTTTTTGTTTTGTTGGCACGTAGTCTGTTCACACGCCATGCGTCCTTTAAATTTTCACCTGTCTGAAAGCTGCCCTTATGCACGGCTAGTTTCTAGCGTAGTCGTTGTGAACAAATAATTGTGTGCGTACTCATGACTATCTTTACATAGCCGAATGCAAACATACTATCGGTAGCAAGAATGAACGGGGTGGATGCTATCGGAAAAAAAATATTGGCGTCGCGTTCCCTCGCGATCAAGTCGCCTCGTATTATTAACAGCGGTGGTGCATGCATATCCTCTTATACTTCAGTAAATTACGGGCTATCGGCATATGAAGCTGCGCCGAAGTGATTGTTTCCCGCGCACCCATATCCCGTAAAATTTTCAGTCCATACTACCATCTTGACAGTTTTTGATCATCCGTTCCTCAACAACAAAGTGCTCTGAGCCCGCATGAGAATACGAGGGCAAAGTCACAGTCTGTTGGCAGAAGGTATGTATTAAATAAGATGCCTCTTTTGGTCGAGTAGGAATACAAAGTAATATTCGACACGCCTACTATTGCTTTGTAAGCAACTTTTTGATGTATTAGAGCCTGAATATTTGCCTATTTTGCTCCTCTTTAAAGCCTAGATTTCAGGGTCGTAGCAAATTATTGAAGTGACCCGCAAAAAATTAAAACTTGAGATGAAGCACGAAATTATGAGCAGTTATAAAATTGAGCGTTTTTTCGAGTGTTTTAAATTTCAAGCAGTGCATTTTTCCAGCGGCATAAATGTGCTGGACCTTTCAGTACGCCTATTTCCCCACTCTTTATGTTTCTGACCTCCCGCGACGGCGCAGTGGTTTTGACGTTCAGCTCCGCATCCCAACCCAAGGTCACGGGCTCGATCCCAGCTGCAGTTGTTGTATTTCGATTGAGGCTGAATGCTAAAACACCCGCGGGCTGTACTAGGTAAGCGCACTCTTAAGAACCGCAGGCGGCTTAAATTATTCCAGAACCCTCCACTGTGGCGTCCTCTAGAGATCATGTGCCATTTCGGGACGTCTAACCTCCAAATTTAAAATTTACTTTTTCTTTGCTGTGGTCTGAGGTAGCTGCAGAATTGGACCAACTGCACCCAGCAACTTTTCGGCAGAGGTGGTTAGTCTCATTGTTTACTTTACGGTGTAAATTCCGTGCAAATACCTTGAATTTAGTGGGTGCGCAGAGCAAAGTTGCGGCACGCATCAGAAGATTTTCAATTCACCCGGAGTAAAGCATCTTATTTAATACATACCTTCTGCCAACAGACTGTGACTTTTCCCTCGTCATGATCTTAGTGTAAAATAACAGTACGCCAAAATAGTATCATATGGGCCCCGTCTCATGCGAGCTCTGAGCACTTTGTTGGTCAGGAACGGATGAACAAAAACTGTCAAGACGGTATTATGGACTGCAAAAAAATTTACGGGTAATGGGTGCGCGGAAAAAAATCACTTCGGCGCAGCTTCATATGCCGATAGCCGGTAATTTACTTAAGTATAAGCTGACATGCATGCACCACCGCTGTTAATAATACGAGGCTCATCTGTGCATGAGCGGTGGGTGCAACAAGGGTAAGATGAAATCATTCCTCGGAGGTGTATGCTGCTTGGTCTCTTGATACCAGAGGAGGACACTTAGAGCTCACACGGATTGGGCTGTTTCAAATTTTAGGCGGGTGCCTTTATGGAGACTCGAACAGAAAAATTGTTTCCATACTGACAAGCAGCATAGACGCGGAGCTTTACGCTCGATATATGACGCATAATTGGGCTGGCTACGCTAACCCATGAAGTGTAAGACGGATTTTCATGGCCAGATGCCTGTATCAGCTACTTATATTGTTACTCAACTTTGTTTAGAGCCCACACTCCACCACATTTACCTCATGAGAATGAGACCCTGTCAATCTGCGGATACAATATTGCTTCTCCAGGAATGCGTTCCATTTGTCGTCTGGAAAATAATTCAAGAATAGCTTGTTCAGCGCGGAACATGCCTGATTGTTTTGAAGGACTTGAACTCATCTCTCGAACTAAATGGCAAAATACAAGGGCTAAAACACAAAATTCAAAAAGCCGATTGTCCCAATAAAAAATGCTGATGAGATGCACAGCGCCTTTCAGTATAAAAACTTCAAAACACTGTAGTGCAATCAAAGACGAGGACAAAAATGAACAGAAGGAGCAGCACAATTGCGAACTTCCAACAAACTTTATGTTTCTCAAACAGCGCATATGTACATGTAGCAACGTCATGAGTGGTTTCGAAATGCGCGTGCGAGCACCTTTTATGGCCTTATCTGGCGATCCTTCAGAGCTTCGGATTATAACGACTAACACGTGCTCCTTCCTATCTTCCTGCCTCTATGCTACTTATCAATACGGCCTACACCTAAGAATAAAGGGACATTTTTGCTTCTACTGACTACGCTGCTGCTTCCCTGGTCTGGCATTACTACGAGCATGCCATGGCTATGCTACAGTACACCAGAAAAAAAAACACGTAACCTGTTCTGCACAACATTGTTGCGTTCGCAAAAAAAAGCGATATCTTTATCCCTTAGGAAGATGTAATGCGTGCTTTTACATGTGTGACCTGAACTATTTACCTACTCAGTTTCAATGATTTTTCCTGTTAACTTATCTGTGCTTTTTGCCATGACAACATACTTATTCAGAAATGTTTTGCATGTTTTTGTCTCGCAAGAAAGAGTATGTTCAACGAGCTTCCCTCCTTTCCTGTTCTTCGATTTTTCGCGAACGCTATAATGCAAAACTGTCTACGTGTTTTTTCTGGCGTAATGTGCTAATTGAGAAACATAATGATTGTTGGAACCTAGCGCTCGTATTGCTCATTCTGTTCATTTTCGTGATCACCTTTGGTTGGTGTACAGTGTTTTGCAGGTATGGAGCACCAACAAGCCCAAAAAATCACCCTACTGTGCAGTATAAAAACGTTTAATTCCTTCGCCTCAGTAAGCCTTCAATACGTCCCACAAGCGCATAACTCGCTCCATCTGCTAACTTACACAACGATGGCTGCATTAGTAATTGCGTATCTGCACGGCTCGAAGTGTAGTTCCGCGTGCCCCCGCTACATAACGACAAGTATGGCCCGGCTGTTGCCCGCCCGGCACTCACCTCCACCACGTCTGCAACTCGTCCTGATTGCATTGACCTTTCTCGAATCCGAATTTTGGCTCATGGCGACCATTGATCATTTATAGGCAAGCAGACTGAAACATTGATTGACCATTTGCCAACGATGCGGTAAGGTTACCAGACAGGAGCTGCTCTATTTCGCTTGTCACCGTCAGCTCTACAGAATCAATATTTGCAACTAGTCCCAGCTTTCTGAAAATAAAATGAAGCAATAATGTGTAAATCCAGCATAAAATCGGCGCATAAGAGAGCTTTACTTTCGTTGTGTTTGTGCTAGAGTGTATCGAATCTCTTAGGATATGCGAGCTTGGTCTCTATCGAGGTGAGAGTGTGTCACAGTCCTTGTTGCGTGCGAATGCAACATTAAGGAGGATATCGCCGAGCGGGACTGCTCATTCGTTAATGAAGGTAATATTTTCCACCTATCAAATTATTTTCTATGCAGAATGATGTGTAGCGCAAATGTTAGTCACCTTTACGGGACGGGGCTGTTTGCTGGTGTTTTTCTGGCGCCAGCCTAAGCTGCCCATTTTTTGTGATCGTGGCTACTGACAGCCTACGTGAACACGGGGAGCCTCCTTTTTCCCACTCGAAGCTTTCGACAGCTTCGCAAATATGTCGCTTTAAAATACTTTCTCGAGAGTCTAGATTACATAATCGCGTATGGATCTTTTAACAAGAGCACTTCACGCTGCCCACGAGAGGGAGTGCAGCTATTGTAGTGCCGCTACATTAATAGCCGCGCTGTGTGGACGCATGTTTCGGCGTTCTTCAGATTGCAAGGGGCGACCGGGATCAGGCGGAATGACGTATACAGTACGGCGGCTAGAATCTGCGGGAATGGCGACACAGCGTCAAATAGATGAGTTTTTTGCTTTAATATTCTGGCAGTTAGGTGTATATATATATATATATATATATATATATATATATATATATATATATATATATATATATATATCTACGCAAGTTATCTTAGGTGCAGGCTAGCCAGTAGAATGTAGTTTTTTTTTTCAGCGGCCAGGTTATCCGTACCAGCAGCTAAGATTTTAAGCGCTCATTCATGAACTTCTTATTTTATTAATATGGTAATTATGTTAGAAGGGTAGCTATTCTTTTTCCAAGTGATCGGCATTTGCACTAGGGAGCATTCATTGGAAAACCAGCTTTCCTGTGGTTTTTTGAGCCAGTACATATTCTAAGCTTTTTGCGGAAGCTATGATCGACCAGTTATATGATGGCTAAGCATGTGAAGGTTAGAAACAGGGAGCGTGTGGATTTAGTGAAGTTGAAGGTAACGCGGTTCAAATCTTCGAGGAGGTGGAAGGCGTACATGTTACGCGCATATGGTGTTTATTAAGTGCGCGTATGGGCAGGATTGACCAAGAAACCACCACATTAGTGTATTGTGCGGATTCCGAAGAGAGCTATAGGTAAGAAAGGCGAATAATTGAAAACTTCGGGAACAGCGTGCTCCAATTGCAGGAAAACTGGCCGTATCCTCCCCCAGAAACCAAAGCGTTAGACATTCCAGAGCGAGCCACGTGGATGGGGCCTACACTGGCGTGGGAATCGATCAGAAAGTAGATTAGACACGTTTTTACAGAGATAGCTATTCACGGGTGACAGGTGGTAGCTAGGAAGTCTTGAGACTATGGAGAGGAAGCGAACAAGGTAAATCTCAGAAATGATTTAACAGTTTGTGATAACCGGACAGAGAAACCGGAAGTTCGGAGGGAGGGGGAATTTGTGAGGTGCTTATCACGGGTGACTGAAACACGAGGAAGTGCAAATGAGCTACGATGGAGGGTGTATTATGTGATAGGCGGGTATTCGTCTGGACTTTCTCAGAGAGGACAATGAACGCTGTGCTGAGAGTGACTAAATGCAAACTGGCAAACAGCTGAATGATGTCTTTAATGGTGACGCTGCGGAAGTCTTGGGAAGACCAGCTCGAGGAGTTGACAATATAAGAGTAATAGCATAGCAATTGCAGATCGTGTTCTTCACAGTACCGGAGGTGCTTGGACAGAGCGGAAACGTTGACGAGGACTTGGTGACTATTAATTGAGAGAAAAGGAAGTTAACCCTTTAAAAAAGCTTCGAAGTGGCAGAAATAAACAGGGCAGCACGCGTAGCAGGCGTTGGTAGCGGGTTTGGATGAGATGACATCTATTTATTGGAAGTGTGGGAGGGGATGTTTGCTAGCACGACGGGCAGTAGCTGTTTAGGGGACCACGGGGTCTGAGGATAGGATAGGTGGAAGCGAACAAGAAAGGTTTATTATGAAGTCTGAGCTTAAGAATATGGCCACTAGGAGGACCAGGAAGAAAACTCGGAAAGGAAATTTAACGCAATGATCAGTTACAGAAACATGCAATGGGGTAGAAAGAGAGCGAGGTGGTTAGAAATCGAAGAACATTTAAATTTTGCTAAAATCTGTGTGTAAGCATGTACGATGAAATAGGGAGGACACATCTGAGGGTTCTCGATGGTCCACAGTTTGTTGATGGCTACATCTAAAAACAATGCAACAGAACAACAACGCAGAAGATGGGGAGGGCGCGATATGCTGCTACATCTCACAAGTTGGTAAAGAATAAAATCAACCTGCAAAGGACATATCTGGATATCAGGAGCAATCACCGGTAGAAGGACGTGACTAGATCTAGTTTACTTAGGGACAGCTGACAAAGGCAGGCAAGAATTCAAGTATCTAGTTAGCTGTCTCAATGCGACATAAAACAGTTTGGAGACGTTGCCGATTTTATTCTATTTTGAGACATGAATGGCCATATCAAGGATCTGGATATATACACGAATTTTAACAGGACGAATCACATGGGAATTCCGGAAGACACAGGCGACCATGAACTACTGCATAATGACGCAGGGAATCTATATCAAGCTTGCTGAAATCGACAGAGACGAAGAGGGGTGTAGTCATAAATGTATTAGTCTGCAGATGGAAACACTGAAGAAAAGATAAATGCAGAATAGACAAAAAAGAACGCGAAATTAAGCGATGAACTAATAGCGCTGACAGCAGCACACATCCAAGAAGCAATAGAGAAACTCCCTATGGAAAATTCTAATGATAAACAGAACCATTCATCAGTATGGAATAAGTAACATGCAAAAGTGACAAACCGATGGAAAGGAAAACAGAAGGTAACAAAAGTAAAAACAGCGCTAATTTTTGCACAAACTACACAGAAAGCCAGACAGGACGGGCGCTCTTATATAATGTTACACCAAATAGCCCAGCAAGCGATACTGTAAAAACAAAAGAGAAGCCATGAAGCTGATAAAATAAGGAAATTAAGGACGCCATCGAACAACGACAGGTGGCTTCAAGGAAACACAGTGACGCAAAGAAGGCGCCATTATCTTAAGAGAAAATAGACAAAACAATGGAAATCCTACCGACAAAAGAAAGTCTAAGTTGAAATTCTCGTCCAGAGAAAAATAAAGCAATCCAGTTATCGCTGGTTGGCTGAATTTCGCGAAGCAACTAAAAGAAAGGTGGGCCAAGAAAACACTGAAACATAAAATCTGGCTGGCAAAAAAGAAGAAAAAAAAGCAGGATGCGATTCGAGATGCAGAGAGAAAATGTTTAGAGCAGACACGACGCAGTGAACTGCATTACATCAGTTATAGTTAAGTCAATTAAGAGCTACGATATGGTAATCTCAAATTAGCTTCCAACAGAGAACAACACATTGGAAAGCAGCTTACAATTGACGAATCTTAGCTGCTAAAGGGAGGAAGGAAACATTCTTAAAGGCACATCCGTAAGGATACACCAAATTCTAATCAAGCTGATTAATGAACTTGACACAGGAAGAAAGGAAACGTTGTTTAAAGCATTGGAAGCAGTGATAACAATCAAGCAAATTCTAAAAGCTCGTGACGGAGTAAACTGCTCTGCATCAAATATCTCGCGGAGTACCACAGGGGAAAATTTTAAGTCTCACACTTTTAAATATCTCACTTGTTTGCTTTGAAATGTGCTTGAATCCTACAGTTTAAATCTTCTTTTACACCGACAACATCTGTATGTGGTGTTCCGGACGCAACAAGCGCATTCGCATGCCCGACTACAGAGGGCAATAGGCAGCGTCGAATCAATTTTATGTAAGCGCAATCTGTCGAACTAGACTTATAAAGCGAAAGGAGTTTGGATACACATTAAATCCTTCAGACTGCTTACTATACCATCTGTTACTACAACATGCAGGGGGCGAAATTACAAATGCAGTCGTGGGTAGAAAGTACTACGATGTAAAGAGAATTTCAGAGCGGGTTCAGAAGTGGTAAGCGCTTTGATGAAAGCCTGTTCCTGCTTACCCAAAAAATAGCTGGGGCAGAAAACAGACCTCTATATTTAGCCTTATTGTACGAGAGCGGTGCATACTACCGCGTGAACAGGGAACTGCTGTGGAGCATTTTAAAAGATGAAGGTATCTTTCAAGCGATAATTGATTTCCAACAAGGAAATACACCGAGATAATATTGTCACGGACGCCGGTAGGACGTTCAATCCCTCGCAGAACAGAACCTGGCGAGCACACTGCGCAGAGCGTAGTCGGCCGGGCCTCGCACCGAGCAGAAGAGAACGAAGTCCGGCGCGCGACAAAGGTCGAAGACAGACCGCACGAGGGAGCCGGTAGCGTGATGGCTAAACTAAGTGCGGCATTGCCCCTCCCCTCTGGAAAGGCATCGACTCGATGCCTGACAGTGAGGGGGAGCCACGTGTTGGTGTTAACAGAATCCCAGGCACCGAACGTGCTGAGAGTTGTCCTAGCGGGCATGGTATGTCTTGAGTCTTGCGACGTGCACAATTTCGGATGTCGGCGGGCGTCTGGAAGAACGAACACTCCCTTGCGGGCGCACTTCATACGTAACGTCGCTGAGTTGGCAGAGTACCTCGTTAGGGCCGAAGTAACGGCGCAAAATCTTCTCGGAGCGACCGCGCAAACGGATGGGGCTCCAAACCCACACTTGATCGCCAGGCTGGAAAATGACTTCGCGGAGACGGAGGTTATAGCGGTGAGCATCGACTTCTTGCCGCACGCAGGTTCGTTGCCTAGCCAGCCGGCGGGCAGCCTCTGCATGGCGAACGAATGCATCAGCGTCGGCAACGGATGGGCGGGCAATATCGGGCAACAACATCGTGTCCAACATAGTCACGACTTCACGACCGTGTACCAAACGAAATGGCGTGAACCCCGTCGTCTCTTGAAGGGCAGTATTGTAGGCAAACGTGGCGTACGGAAGGATTTCGTCCCAGTTCTTATGGTCGTCGTCGACGTGCATAGAAATCATATCAGCGATAGTCTTATTGAGGCGCTCGGTTAGGCCGTTGGTTTGAGGATGGTAAGCTGAGGCCTTACGATGACTTGTGCCACTGAGCCGCATAACTTCCTGAGTAAGCGTGGACGTGAACGCTGTGCCTCGGTCAGTTAAAACAACATAAGGGGCGCCATGGCGGAGGACTAGGCTGATGATGAAAAAGTCAGCAATTGCAGCAGCAGTGGCGCGGGGAAGGGCTTTCTTCTCACAATACCGGGTGAGGTATTCGGTGGCAACCACAATATACCGGTTACCCAATGATGACGTGGGAAATGGGCCCAGTAAGTCCATGCCGACTTGGTGGAAAGGAATTCTCGGCGGAGCAATGGGTTGGAGCAAGCCAGCCGGCTTAAAAGGTGGTTTCTTCCGACGTTGACACTCGCGGCAAGTACGTACATAACGCTTGACAGTCGCAGAAAGCCTGGGCCAGTAATAACGGTGACGAACTCGTGCCATAGTTCGAGAAAACCCGAGGTGGCCGGAAGGAAGCTCGTCGTGGCATGCCTGCAAAACGTCAGTGCGGAGCGCCGTTGGAACCACGAGCAGGTAATCAGAGTCCGTCGGAGCGTAATTTCGTTTGTAGAGGACGCCATCTCGCAAGCAAAACGACGACAAACCACGCGCGAATAGACGAGGCGGTAACGAGGCGGTACCCTCAAGATAATCGATGAGTGGCCGCAATTCCGTGTCGTCCCTCTGGTGTTGAGCGAGGTCGGACGTGGTCAGAGCACCAATAAAGAGGGGGTCATCTTCGAGGTCATCAGAGCTGGGCAGGATAGGAGCACGGGACAAGCAGTCTGCATCGCTATGTTTGTTGCCTGACTTGTAGACAACTGTTACATCAAATTCTTGCAAGCGAAGGATTCAACGAGCTAGCCGGCCCGAGGGGTCTTCGCAAGCCAGCACAGTGAGTGGTGGTCACTCACGACCCGAAACGGGCGACCATACAAGTAGGGCCGGAACTTCGTTATCGCCCACACAACAGCTAGGCACTCCTTTTCAGTGGTTGAGTAATTGGCCTCGGACCGAGACAGCGTGCGGCTGCCGTAAGCAATCACACGCTCAACACCATCTTGCCACTGGACGAGATATGCACCGAGGCCAATGTTGCTGGCATCGGTGTGAAGTTCTGTATCCGCCTCCTCGTCAAAATGGGCAAGAATGGGCGTTGTTTGCAGGCGTTTGCGGAGCTTCTCGAAGGCGTCCTGCTGTTCCTGTGCCCAGACGAAAGGCTGATCGTCTTTTGTCAGCCGTGTGAGAGGCTCAGCCAGCCTGGAGAAGTCTTGCACGAAGCGTCGGTAATATGCGCAGAGGCCAAGAAACCGGCGCACAGCTCGCTTATCAGTGGGAGTCGGGAACGCAGCTACAGCAGCCGTCTTGTCGGGGTCGGGGCTGACACCCTCAGGTGTCACAACATGGCCCAAAAACTTAAGCCGTTGGTACGCGAAGTGGCATTTTTCGGGTTTTAGAGATAGACCGGCTGATCGGATGGCCGTCAATACTGCACTCAAGTGTTTGAGATGTTCTTCGTAGGTCGCAGCGAAAATAACCACATCATCAAGATAGACGAGACACGACTGCCATTTGAGGCCAACCAGGACAGTGTCCATCATTCTTTGAAAGGTGGCAGGAGCGGTACACAGGCCAAAGGGGAGCACCTTGAACTCGTACAAACCGTCAGGCGTTATGAACGCGGTCTTTTCACGGTCACGTTCATCGACTTCGATCTGCCAGTACCCACTGCGTAGATCAAGAGAGGAAAAGTATCGGGCATGACACAGGCGATCGAACGAGTCATCAATTCGGGGCAACGGATAAACGTCCTTTTTACTAATCTTGTTGAGGCGACGATAGTCGACGCAGAATCGGAGAGTGCCATCCTTCTTGGCGACCAGCACAACGGGCGAAGCCCACGGGCTTGTTGACGGCTGGATAACCTCGTCGCGGAGCATTTCCTCAACCTGCCTCCGAATCACCTCCCGTTCTTTCGCAGACACTCGATAAGGGTGGTGTTGTATAGGCCTCTCGCCTTCATCCACTACAATGCGGTGTTTAGCGACCGATGTTTGTCGAACTTTAGAAGTGGTCGCAAAGCAGTCACTCTTTTCGTGACTGCTTTGCGATCATGTGGAGGCGGTGTTTCTGATCGGCGGTTAGGTCGGGGTTCACGTCAGTCATAACGGGGGCGTCAGACTTCGATGCATGGGTATCGTTGAGGGAGCAGGCGCAGTTGGAGACTGAGTCACTAATTTCATCGAAATAGGCTATGGCGGTTGCTTGCGGCAAGTGGCGGTATTCGGCGCTAAAGTTCGTAACAAAAAGCTGCGTTCGCAGTCCGCGGAGGGAAGTAACACCCCGCGCAACGCAGACTTGTTGACTCAGCAGTAACGACAGGTTACCTTCCGCAACCCCGTGAGGAGTGCGTGGGTTGGAGCATTCCACCGTAATAAACAAAGTGGAGCGTGGTGGTAGCGTGACATTGTCATCAAACACGCGAAAAACAGGCCTGTCGGGCTCGCTGCTGTCGGCTATGGCACAATGAGGTGAGAACGTCACGACAAGTTCGCGGAGGTTGATTATCGCACCGGGTTCCCGAAGAAAATCTAACCCGAGGATGAGGTCCTTCGAGCAATGAGCCAACACAGCGAAGCAGGCAGTGAAGGTGACACCACGAATCTCCATTCTAGCGGTGCAGACGCCAAGCGGTGTCACCAGATGGCCTCCAGCTGTCCGGATGTGTGTTCCAGGCCAAGGTGTCAGTACTTTCCTCAGGACAAGCGTCAGACCACGACTCATGACGGAGAAATCGGCGCCGGTATCTACGAGAGCAGTCACGCGGCGGCCATCAACGATGACCGAGATTTCAGCCGAAGCTTGGTCACCGTCAGAAAAACGCTGTGTGAGGGAGGTCGGACTAGGGGATCGTTCTCGCGGTCGGGTTGGGGCGTCAAGCAGAGGCGTCTCCGATCGTCGAAAAGTCGTCGGACTTGAGGGTCGTTCAGATTGTCCAATTGAGGCGTCAAGCGAAGAAGGCGTCTCTGGGCGTCGAAAGGTCGTCGCGGCGTGGGGTCGGAGGTCGGGTCGCATGCTAACGTCGGTGAGCGGAGGATGTTCGTCATTATGTCTGGTGACGGCGGCCCTACCTCCGGGGGTCGCCGTCTTCAGTTTTCCCGGCGCGGGCTGGAGGACTGCCGGACGTAGGACTGGCGAACTGGTGAAGAAAACCGTCGAGGCGACGGTGAGCTGGACTGACGTTGGGCAGTGGGTACTGATCGATCTCGCGGAGTCGTTCACCATAGCGCGGCAGGGGTGCGTCGGGCGAAAAGCCGCGCAGGCCAATCCGGCGGTACGGGCAGTGACGACGGATGTGGCCTGCTTCGCCGCAATAGAAGCACAGGGGCCTGTTGTTCGGCGTTCGCCACATGTTTGCCTTCGTGACGGGTGGGCGGTCGTCTGTCAGCGCTGTCGTATGCGGGAATCGGTGGGACGGCGCGGTAGGGGCAGGAGAGTAGAACGCAGGCGGTGGTGGCGCAGGACTTCGCAATGTCTCGCTGTATGTCATCAGATAGGGCGCTGGCGGTGGCGGCGGTGGAGTGGGCTGCACCGTGCGGCGTATCTCGTCACGGACAGCCTCCGAGATGGCGGTGACACTAGGAGGCTGCTCCACAGAGCGAAGCTTCTGCAGCTCTTCGCGAACGATGCTCCTGATGAGCTCTCGGAGGGAGGTGTTCTCATCCCCGGGCCTCGGCATGTGGCACTCCACAGCAGTGATGTTTGAGGAACGGCCGTAGTGCGCAAACCGCTGCTGCAGGCCGCGCTTCATGCCTGCCGCCTCCTTTGCAAAATCGGCGACTGTAGCCGGAGGATCGCGCACGAGCCCAGCGAACAATTGCTCCTTGACGCCCCGCATCAAATGGCGCACCTTCTTGGCTTCCGACATCGAAGGATCAGCGCGGTTGAAAAGCCGGGTCATGTCCTCCACGAACATCACCACGCTCTCGTTTGGCTGCTGCGCTCTCGATTGCAGGGCCAATTCAGCACGCTCCCTCCGCTCGTTGCTGCTGAACGTATCCAGCAACTGGCGCCGGAAGTCTTGCCAGGTGTGGATGGCGGACTCGTGGTTTTCGAACCACGTCTTGGCGGCGTCCTGGAGGGCAAAGTAGACGTTCCGAAGCTTGCGGTCCTCGTCCCAAAGATTAAATTCAGAGACCCTGTCATACCCGTCCAACCAGTCCTCCACATCTTCAAACTTGTCACCATGAAACGGCGCGGGCGTACGAGGCGAATGAAGAGGCAGCGGTGGCGAACTCACAGTTTGCTGGAAGGTCTGGCTGGCCACCGTAGAGGTCATCTTGCGGGATGGCGCGGCGAGGGGATTGTACTCCGGAGCTAAGCCTTTCAAGCGGCGGCTTGACTTGTGGACAGGTGTCGTGTCCAGGGGGTGTGGCTGAGCGCTGGAGGCTCCTGGGACCTCTTCGTACATAGCTCTTACCCAACAGCTGCACCAAAAATGTCATGGACGCCGGTAGGACGTTCAATCCCTCGCAGAACAGTACCTGGCGAGCACACTGCGCAGAGCGTAGCCGGCCGGGCCTCGCACCGAGCAGAAGAGAACGAAGTCCGGCGCGCGACAAAGGTCGAAGACAGACCGCATGGGGCAGCCGGTAGCGTGATGGCTAAACTAAGTGCGGCAATATATTTGAAATTACACGGAGAGCGATAAAATTACACCAACTGTCGAGGTACGCAAAGGAATAAAGCAAGGTTGCCCTCTATCACCGTTGCTGCTCATGCTTTTTATGATATAAAAAGACCGCTACAAGAAAGTAGTCTAGGTATAATCGGTCGGAGAGATTAGGCGGAAAGGGTTTTGATCAACAGCTCCCCGATTTAATGTATGCAGACAGTATTGTGCTGGTAGCAGACAGCAACAACGAATAGATCATTGTTTTGGAGGTGTAAAAGGCAGCCTAGTTTTCAGTTTTAGCGCAGTTCAATCAGGTGCGATGATTTTCAACAGATCTGGTGCTTAAAATACAGGGACATGAAATACACAGACTGGCAGGAAAGAAATATCTCAGGGAATGGTTAAACGAATGACAGATATACATGGAAAGCACCAACGGTCCATTAGGACAAAATGTCGAACAGATGGCAGCATAATGAGACATAAATTATAATTGGTTTACAACAAAAATAAAGTAGTGGGACGTATTTTGTAAAACATAATGGTGCCCAGGATTACTTACGAATATATGTTTCAATGCCTACGGGCAAAATTTCAGTCGAGATCTGAAATAAATCAGAACTGTTGGAAGATCAGCACTGGGTTCCCACGGAAAAACCACAAACGAGGCAGTACGGGGGCATATCTTGAACTGTATTCGATTACGGAGTTGCAGGACCCGCGTTGCAAGAAAAAAGGAGATAAAAACCTGAAGTAAGTTTAAAAATTGGTTTTCATTCTTGTAATTCTATATACTCCCTGTGAGGCTGGGGCTTTTGTTCTTGTCTGTGTTCACATTTCTTCTCACTGTATTTCCCTAAATTATGGCTCAAGCCTCTTATGACTACTTCCTCGCTGAATCGGTGGCCTGCTGCCTAAACGCTTCAAAGGAAGAAGCCAACATTAGTCCTTGGCGCGCATATACCAAACTACTAGCACATGCTCTACAGTATCGGCCATGCCACAAGTGGAACAGTCCGGGGTGTCCACTAGTCCAATCAAATATAAGTACTTTCACGTAAAAGCGAAGTCAAAACGAAGTCTATGCATGAATCATGCATATGGGCCAAATTTTTACATCCTGAGCTAGTCTTTTCAGCGGGTGTGCCGAGTGTCTGGCTGGGCCCAGTATCTTGACTGTCGCACTCTTCATTAAGTTGGAGCGAAAGCAAGTGGAGTCCGGTCTAGTGAAAGGCACAACCGTACGGAGGCCATTGCTCAGAGCACTTTATGCTTCAGTATTGGCTTTCTCGTTTCCACCGAGCCCGCAGTGTCCAGGCATCCACTGAAATATTACTCTGTGACCTTTTTCTTGAGCAGATGAAAGGAGTTCAGTCATCTGTATTGCCAGAGACTGGCAGGTGTTATGGAGTAGAAACCGTCCTAAAATTTGTAGTTCAGGTATGAGAGTCCTTGAATATGCACCACATTTAAGGGTGTTCTCAGCAGATGAACTGAATCCCTTCCCAAAGAGCCACAATTTCAGCAGAGAAGCCGCCGCGGTGGCTGAGTGGTCATTGCGCTCGGCTACTGGCCCGAAAGACGCGGGTTCGATCCCGGCCGCGGCGGTCGAATTTCGATGGAGGCGAAATTCTAGACTCGTGTAGTGTGCGATGTCAGTGCACGTTAAAGAACCACAGGTGTTCAAAATTGCTGGAGCCCTTCACTACGCGGTCTCTCATAGCCTGAGTCGCATTGGGACATCAAATCCCATAAAACCATAAACAATTTCAGCACAGGTTGATGTTTAAATATGACCCAGAACAATTCTGAGTTATCTGCCGCGCTAGCATCGCCACAGATACTCTCGACGCCATTGTTGATAGAGATCCGTCAATGTAGACATAAACGTAGTTCTGATATTCGCACCAGGTATACACGCTACAGCAAGTTCCTTCAGTGCACAGACTGGCATCATGGATTTCTTTAGCATTTCGGGAACATCAGGCATACCGAAGGCGTCACCAACGGTGGTTTGACTGAATGATATGGAAGGGAATATCCTGATTGTATTTGAGGTTGATGACAGCGGGGTGAAGCTGAAAAGCTGCTGTCCAGCCGCTAATGCGTAATCGTCGTCAGCGGGTGACAACGGTGTCGGGAAGGTAGGTAAATGTACTCAAATGGTTCGTTTGAAAAATATATCGATATTGGCCAGCCACGTGCTTCTCAATCGCGCCTTTCTTAGAGGTGCACTGCGGCAATCTAAGGCAAACATTGAGCGCCTGCGCTTGTGCGCTCTCTAACGACCGCAAGCAAGAAATGCCCATAATAGAAAGTACAGAGAGGCTGTATTCGATGTAGCCTTCGAAAAGAGTCTGGTATATTTTTAATAAAGAGCGCTCCATTGGACGCCATTTCATGCCTAGCCATGGACATACACAACTCTTCCTTGCCTGTCGTAAATACGGTAAACGCCTACGACGCTGCTCGAACAACAATTCGCTGGGATCCTGCACTCCGACACCAATACCCTGGCGTGGCGGAAAAATCTAAACTTCGCTAAACTACTATTCATGAGTTGGGATGCGTGTGGGCAGCAAACGTCGACCGCTTCCATCTTCGAGGCGGGGTTAATACTCTGTGATGCGATTGCGGAGGTGTGGACACTGCACGACACTTTCTGCCTTCCTGCCGATCCCTCTCCAGCGCCTCTAGCGGACGTGTTAGCTCCGGCCGATCCTGCGGAAAGAAGCGTCTCCCTTTCGCAACCACAAAGTAGCAACTCTCGCACACCTCTCTCCGTTCACTTATAGCTCTAGTGCACTTCTTCAATGAGCCAAACATAGCTGCTCGCTGCTATCCTCTTATCTCCTTCTCCTGAGAACTACTATCAGGATAGTAGCTTAGAAAAATTAACAAACGCAACATACTTCGCGCCTCGTCGGTTCCCGTGTCTACGCGTCTGTATGTTTGTTGTTGCCTCCGAAACGAGGCCACATACCCACAGTGGGAGATTGGCGAGGGTTTTGTGCACACCAAAACGAGAAAACGATTTTGAGACATATCTCAAGCGGCTCATATATAAAAATTGAAGAAAATGTTC
The DNA here is from genome assembly GCF_052857255.1 of Amblyomma americanum. Lineage (NCBI taxonomy): Eukaryota > Metazoa > Arthropoda > Arachnida > Ixodida > Ixodidae > Amblyomma > Amblyomma americanum. The sequence goes on from NC_135497.1 coordinate 343,995,682, forward strand.
GGCGTGCCACCTTTTTATAGCCCCGACTCTTCTTTTCATTCTCTTCAAATTGCCGCAATCTTCCACGCGTTGTTCGGCGAGTTTGCGTGTATCGTTTTCATAGTTCCTTTCCTGCAATTGCAGTGTGGCACCTTCCAGTGTTTTTGCTGGCAATGAAAACCGGTGTTTTATCCTTGCAAAGGGGTTTTGACTAGATGGTTGGGACCATGGCTCACAAATCCTATTAACTGGAAGGCGTGATTTTCAGCACTAATGTACAGCGGAATAACTTCAACCTCTTCTACACAGTGTAGCGAGTGTCAGAATTCCAACTGAATTCGCAATGGGCGTGCAGCCAGACGATGCTGCAGACTATACTTTCAGCCGCGAATCCTACCAATCATGAATAGGTTATGGCTAAAATTTGTTTAATCAGGGAAGGTAGATAGCTGTACCAAATGATTTCATTGACAGTAGCAGTCATGCGTCGCGACCTCATCATGTTACTCAATTCCTTCACCAGTTTGAGCCGCCACTCATCCTACTCTGAGGATATGATGCTATAATTCATTTTCTTAATTTCTGAGTCTGTTAAAATTACCATTTCTGTACCGTGATCTCAGTCGTGTTTTATCTTAGAATAAATCGAGCGTGCTGGCGGTGCTTTAATACTTCCAGTAGTATCCTTCGAGCAAGCCCCACGTCGCCTGCCACCAGTTCCTGCAGTTATTTCTGTCTTTCATCTTGTTGCCATCTGCGGACTCCTTCCCTTCTACGGTGAGGCCGTTCCACGTGTTGTGGATTTGGCCATTGTTTTTTTAGTGCTGTACTGATCGTTAGGTTTAATGTAGCCTTAGGCATCGAGCAATGTATTTAGCTTTCCCGGCTAGGGGACCGGCTCCCCGGTTCACTAGCCTGCCGGTCCAAAGTTTTCCCTTGGATTGTTTCGGTCGGAATGGCGTCAGTGACATCCCAGTGGCGCTTGTACCCATTGGAGACGGGGTCCTAAAATTGAAAAATTTAAATATGATCCATGAGCAGCAGAAGGTTGTTACCAGCCGCCTCCTGGAGATCTCTGAAGTACGCCCTGTGGAGTTCGCTGACCTTTCCGCAAACTCTTTGGTCTTGTGTTCGCAAGGAAGGCCGCTCGGAAGTCGCCAACAAAGGGATACATCCCGTCCTGGCCTCCCATGCTAGCGGCGGACGTCCTTGTTTACTCAGCGCAGTCACGGGCATAACCCGCCGGGGAAGAACCCTAACCAGATACAGCTGTTGACACCTGTACCAACGGGTTGCCGAGGCTTTGGGGATGAAGGAGGTACGGCTGGGTTTGAGCCGAGTGGCCAAGAAACCCATTAATAGCGTAACGACTGTAATGTGCTCTTTCGATGTATTCTGTACACAACTTGAGTGATCGTCTCGTCGGCATATGTTTGTCCCGTGTGCGAAAGAGAAAAGATATGAAAATGTTAGGAAAATAGTAACGGCTGTGCCGTGGGTACCATGGGAAAGGGTGGTCCCGTTTGTGCTGTTTGTGTATTTGATTGCAACCTCCCCTTTCCCAAATGTTTAATCAGTACTATTTCCCCAATCTGTGATTAGTTGCTGCAAACCACATTTTCCTTTCCTTAGCCACAAATTGGTGAGGTGAGTCGCTTGCAACCTTATTGGTTGCTGTCCCCGCTAAGGGCAGAGAGACAGGGTTTAAAAACAAGCGCTCTGGGTTTAACGAGGGCTGAAGTCGTCTGATCAACGGTTTAGTCATGTAAATAGTTTCTTCTTTTTTTGTTTCTTCTTGTTTTATTTATACTGTAAATAAATAGTTAACCTTCTACTTTCCTCGAGTAACGTGAATGTGTGCGAGTTCGAACCACCCGGTTATCAAGAAACCCCGATTTCATCATCAACAAGGTGTTTCCTCTCCTTGCCACCTGAAAGTCACCTGAAGGCGATTGTAACTGGTGCAGCCTGAAGAGGGGAACTCAACTGGCGCAGTCTGCAGTATCGCAACTTCCTTCTACTCGAGGCATTGAACGGAAGCTGAGAAGAACAAGTCGGTGGAGGAGCTGTTTGTCCTAAAAGAGAAAAAAATGAAACTGCGTCGAAAGACTGACGTCGAGAGCTTCAGGATAACGGGTCGAGTTCTGAAGGACGTCAGAGGCTCAAGTCAGCGAGAAGCTGAAGAAGCCAGGAAACGTCAAGCCATCGAGGGTTCGAGTCAGCGAGCTGCTGAAAAGAACCAGGCGCCCACCTCTAAAGGGTTCAAGTCAGCGAGCAGCTGAAAAGTAACCAGGTGACCAAGTGAAGGGACGTCCGAAGCGGTGAGCTGGTAAGGGACCAGGATGAACTCGTGGGTGGCTACCTTCCCGGGAACCCTGTCATCAGGCTGAGATGGACAGCGCCGCGGTCGTCGGAGCATCGAGAGGTAGGACACCTTTTTACTTTCTCTGGATTTGCCATGTCTGCGTAGTTAGTCATACGCGATAGGGTAGCGCTAAAATGATTGATGCAGGGATGGATGCCGCAGGGGGGAATGGCATAGAGCCTAATGAGCAAATCATGTCATCAGAGCCGGCGCTGATGACAGAGCAGGCACTTGGAAATGTGACACAAGCTTTGCTAGTAGAAAAGGAGCATAAGGTTCAATTGTTTGAAATTGAAAAATTGAAGCTCCAAATTGAGCTGGAAAAAATAATATTGACGCAAAGGAAACTTCCACCGCAAGTGGATGTGCAGCATGGACAGCGGTCAGGTCCATAGTTGGGAGATTACTAAAAAAACTGAAATCAGTGCTGGCTCCTATGCTGGAAAAGGACCCATTAGTGCCCGCATGGTTCAAAAGCGTAGACACGATGGTAGAGAACCTTAAGATTCCTAAAGAAATTTGCGGGGCTATTCTATTGCCATTTCTTACTGAGAAAATCAGGGTATTTGTGGCTAGAGAATCCGACGGAAAGGTAATGCTATTCGCGGAGCCTAAGGAAAAGGTTCTAAAAAAGCTCAGAATCACTCGGAATGAGTACAAGTTGTTGTTCATGGCGATACGTAACTAGCAAAGTGACTCGTGGCATCCGGTAGCGATCAGGTTCGAGACAATGCTAATGTACTATGTGAATAGCCGCGAGGTAGAAAGCCTGAAGGATCTGAAAGATTTAATGATAGCATATCGTTTCAAAAAAGTGCTGCGAGACGAAGTGACAACCGGAACTGGCTACCGGTAGATGACACTGCCGGATTAGCGCACAAGTTCGAGGAAAGTCGACGGGTAGGCAAATAGGGGGAGCGGTTCGAACCACCACAACAAGTTGAGGAGAAAGGAGAAAGGCAGATGCTATACCAAAGCCCTAACTCTGGAGAGAGAAATAGACATGCAGGGGCAAAGTGCTTTCGCTTCAGGAAATATGGGCACATCTCTGTTCATTGCTAAAGTGCACAGCAAAGACAGGACGCAACAGTTTCTAAGGACTTGAGCAAGCTAGTAGCACGAGTTCAAATATTGGTTTCTTATAAGCTAGAATCTGAACTGGAAAGGACGGCTAAACGCGAGCAAGTTGGTAAATCTGACTCCCTTTTAGAAGGTTAGAAATCGGAGATAAGCAGGCAGCAGCTTGTGTATATTCAAGGGCGGAGATTAGTCTTGAGGGCAGAGACGGTGCCCGTATCGTGTCGAGATTACTGTTCCAGTAAACTAAAACTGAGAGGTGCTTTTGGACAGATCGTGGTTGCAGACTTAATGTATGTGCCTACGTCTTTAGTACCGAAAGGGAAAACAGTCAATCAGTAGTTGCCAATACTGTGTGCAGTCACCGCAGACCTAGCCGAAGGTTTAGGTGCGTTGCTCACACACGAATAGCATGCACTGCTATAAAGAATCGAAAAGCAGCAGGTGGCAGTGGCAGAAGAGAGATGTGTTTTTGAAGGAGAGGTGAACAGTGCACATGGATTGGGAGAGGGAAAAACGGGGACTACACTGGAGTTCGAGGAAAACGATAATGCGGTGCCAATAGTTGTCCCAGTTTTTGCAGTGGGGCAGGAAAGAGTAATGTCAGAAACTATGTCGAGGGCTCAAGATTTCAAGGTTTGACAACTATACGATCTATCCTTGAAAGAAGCGTGGACACAGACAAGAGAATGTAGCCATGTAATCGTTGTGCAGGAGGAGCTAATTTTCTATGAAAAAAAATAATAATGGAAAGTTTACAAACAGCTATTGCTGCCAGAACCTCGAAGACGTGAAGTGCTCGAACTGGCGCATGACAGACCAAGTTGAGGGCATTTTTCAGAAAAGAAAACCAAGCAGAGGCTTAGAAGTGCGTTCTTTTGGCCAACAATGGTAATCGACGTGAAGAAGCACTGCCGGAGCTTTCATACGTGCCAAATGCTTCCCCGTGCGATTGTTCGAGATCGCCTGCCGATAACACCGCTAACTAGACCAGAGACATCTTTTCAGGTAGTGTTCCTTGATTGTTTAGGACCACTTGAGCACGGGTCAGCACGGGTGCACCGCTATCCGCTGAGCGTCCTTGATTTGTGTACGAGATGGGCAGAAGTGATACCACACAAAAATTTGGCAGCCAAGGGTACATGTCAGGCACTTATAGAGGTATTCCCTAGGTACGCGACTCCTGAACTAATTTGCTGTGACCAGGGAACCAACTTTGTATCCAAAATAACTCAAGAATTCAAGCAGAGGATGTGTGTTCAGGTGCGGTTTTTCACTCCGGAACACCCTCAGAGTAACGGGATTGTGAAGTGATGGATCGGAACGTTTAAGGCTACGCTTCGACATGTCGAACATTATCATCAAAGAGAATGGGACCGTAACATTCTATGCATGATTTGGGCATAGAGAGAGGTACCGCATAACGTCACGGGCAAGTCACCATTTGAACTAATGTTCGGGCGGACGCCACACGGACCGCTCAATATCCTGCACAAAACCTGGACGGGTGAGTGGACTCCACCGACTTGGCTGAATAAACCGGCCGCTGAATATCTTCTCGAGATGAGCGAACGGATGACTGACGCCGCGAAAAGGGTTAACGAAATGGCAGAGACCATACAGAGGACGTATGCAGCCAAATACAACCTTAGGGTCAGACCAAAAGAGTTCAGAAAAGAGGATAAGTTCATCATTCTAAAAAGCGGCCAGGTGAGTAAACTGCAGTTGAAGTGGCGCAGACCAGCTGTTAAGAAAGAGAGATAAGAGCTATATTCTTGACACTGACGAGGGAAGCAGATAGGTGCATGCGAATAGGCTGCGACCCTACGTAGCACGAATCCAGAATGCGGGAGTTGTGTTCCAATCGGACAGCGAGTTTAGTGATGAGTACAAGACTCCACATCGACAAACGCAGAACCAATACCTGAAGTTTGAGATTTCAGACGGAGCGTTGACGCGGGAACAAAGACTTAAGCTTAGTTAAGTCATAACTGGGGCATCTGATGTTTTTTCCGAGCGCCCAGGCCGATGCAAAGTTGGCTGTCACAAAATAACGCTGCTTCCCAACACCAAGTACGAAAAGTCACACCTGTATAAGGTACTTTTCGCATTGAGAAAGGAGGTAGAGCGTCAGGTAGCACAAATACTAGAGTGGGATTTCGTCTATCCAGTTGAAAGCTCGTACGTACATCCAGTTGTATGCGTAGCCAAAAAGAATGGGTCAGTAAGGATGTGTATTAATTTTCGAAAATGAATGCAGTTACTGAATCAGACAGCTTCCCTATGACTAATATGACCGAGATTCTGTATGAAGTGCCAAGTGCCAGCTACATATCGGTATTAGATATGACTCGTGGATACTGGCAGATCGCCTTAGACGAACAGTCGCAGCGTCTTACCGCATTTGGAACACCTGAAGGTCTCTATGCATTGAAAGTAATGCCGTTCGAGTTGCGAAACTCGGCAGCAACTTTTGAGAGAATTATGAATGAAACCTTAAAAGAACATTCCTGTTATGACACGCCCTACATTGACAATATTGCTATCTTTTCGGCAACGTGGTAGGAGCACATCAAAAAATTACGGGCAGTACTTGAGACTCTGACAGAAGTGGGCTTAACGGCATACGCTGGGAAATGTATGTTCGCGCAGAGAACGGTAAAGTACCTAGGCCAAGTATTAGGGTCAGGCAAGCATGCTCCTGGCCCAGAGAGTAAGCGCGATCGCAAAACGGAAAGCACCCAAAAGAAAGAAAGAGCTTCATAGCGCATTGGGTTTCTTTAATTACTACCGAGAATATGTACCGGAGTACTGAAAGGTACTTCACCCATTGACCGACCTCACCATCACGCGGGTCCCGAATGTCATTCCCTGGAATGAGAAGGCCGAGGACGCGTTTTGTGAGGTGAAAAGGATACTGGCGTTGTTGCCAGAGCTGGTCGCACCTCATCACTACCAGGTGTTCCTTCTCACAAGGTATGCCTCGGAGGTGGCGATAGCAGCATGTTGTTCGCAATCTGTTGAAGGGGAACAGAAGTCGATTGCATTTCTGAGCAAAAAATTCACCCCTGCTCAAACCAATTGGTGTGCAATCTGAAGAGAATCTTCTACAGTCGTGTTGGCACTGGGGAAACTGAATTTTTAGTTATTTGGACTTAAAGTGAAGGTCGCAACCGACCACAACCCGCTCAATTACCCGACCCGTTCAGCGCCCAATAGTGCGCAGTTGACCAGGAGCAATGGCATTAAGATGATAATTTTTGGTGTGTGTTTGAGTGTGTTTCCTCTTATATAGTCGCCAACGAGTGATACAATTGCAGATGTAATTTTGTGTTTAACTATTTTGCTTGCAGCGGTGATCAAGGTGTGAAGTGAAGGCTATGGGCTAGCTTGGCAGTTGGTGTACATAGAAAGAACATGGCAAGTTCTGGAACGTTCAGATTGGTATCCTAACCTTGTGCGCACGGACCAAATTGAGGCTGTGTTTGTGTGCGCTGTTCTGCTCGGAACCTTGTGGCTGAGATGGAATCTCACACTGACATCAAGTGTCTGCGTGACGTTCTTCGTTGGGAGCTGTGGAGTTCGCTGACCATTCCGCAAACTCATTGGTCTTATGTTCGCAAGCAAGGCCGCTCGGAAGTCGCCAACAAAAGAACGCATCCCGTCACGACCGCCCGTGCTTGCGGCGGACGTCCTTGTTTAATCTGCGCCGTCGCGGGCATGACCCGCCGGGAAGAAGCCTAACCAGATACAGCTGTAGAGATGTGTGTGTTCCCAAAGGGTTTCCGAGGCTTTGGGAATGAAGGAGATATGGCTGGGTAGAAGCCGAGGAACCATGAAACCCATTATTCCCGTAACGACTGTCTTCTTCTCTTTCGATGTGTTCTGTAAAAAACTTGAGTAATATTCTCGTCGGCATATGTTTGTCGCGTGTGAGAAAGATTTAAGATATGACAATGTTAGGAAAGTAGTAACGGCTGTGTCGTGGGTACCGTGGAAAAGGGTGTTCGCGTTTGTGCTGTTTGTGTATTTCATTGCAACCTCCTCTTTCCCAAATTTTTAATCAGTGCTCAATCCATAATCTGTGATTAGTTGGCGGCATTCTTATTTTCCTTTCCCTAACCACTGGTTGGAGAGGTGAGTCGCTTGTAATATTATTGGTTGCTGTCCCCTCTAAGAGCAGAGACCAATGGTTTAAAAACAAGCGCTCTGGGTTGAACGAGGGCTGAAGTCTGGTCAAAAGTTTAGTCATGTAAATAATTTTCTCTGCTTTGTTTCTTGTTTTATTGATGTTCTAAATGAATAGTTAACGTTCTCTTTTACTCTAGTAATGTGCATGTTTGTGTTAGAACCACCGGGTCATCAAGCAACGCCAATTTCGTCATCAACAAGGCCCTTCCTCTCATTGCCACCGGAAAGTCACCTGAAGAAATTGCAACTGGCGCAGCCTGAAGAGGGAACTCAACTTGCCCATCCGGCCTTGGGAGCATTTAGTGCCGATCCTCGGATGTGCAATGCTGGCTTAGTTACTGCTTTGTACATCCTCCGCATCATTTCCAGTTAAGCCTTTAATTCCAGAGAAACTCGGTTGTTCAAAAGGCATGAACCGCGTCAATGACCAATCGGCCTCTCCTCGGGAACTACTTGACGACGTTCTGGACGCCGGTGCTGGCGTGTTATACGTTTACCGCTGTATCAGAGATGCTGCTGGCTCACTTGTGCCGTCAGAGTGTGTAATTGCGACTTTTGCAGGATCTTCTTGCGCGTCTGAGCTTAACATTTGCCCATAGTGTGCCGAGTCGACCGACTGCATCCTCGTCCTTTGCAGTGTAAGAATTGCTGGCGGTTTAGTCGCAGCAGCAAAGCTTGCTAATCCGACTATGTGGTGAGAACCATTCAGCAGACCAGTGCACATCTGAGGCGCCCACTTGCTGTCTATGCGGCGGAGTTCATCAGGCAGATGAATCCGGCTGTCCCAAACGTCCTGATGAGTAGAATGTCCTGGACATCATTCAGTAGAGAAGGTGATCTAGAGCTGATGCTTAGGCATTGATAGACCGAAAGAAGCATTTTCATGCAGATCTTTCTAGGTCATCTGGGTCTGCGGTAGAGCGTTGCTGACCGTCTGTGGTGTCAGCTTTCTACAAAGCGCTTGCGGATGTTGTGAATCGTATTGAAGCGGGAAGACGACGACGAGACTGAGCGAGTGAACGGGTGAACGAAGACGACAACGAAGTTCTGACTGTGTTCTGGGTGCCGCTCGTCGCTGGTCCTTCGCTGCTGTACATAGCTGTAAATATATTCTTTCTCGCAACATATTTGGTGGAGGTGCGTCGTTCCCCTACGTCTACCAACGAAGGAGCTCCGCAGCGGCCGACAGCTGCCTTCGCTCATCATGACCCAGGACTCCTGCCAGCAAACTTCACCATCCCCCATGCCATCACTCGTTCTTTCTGCTCCTCGTGAGCCTGGAACATTTTCTGGCACCGACAATGTTGATGTGGACGACTGCATCTAGATGTATGAACGCGTGAGTACATACAACCGCTGGGTTGTATGCTCGCCAATGCAATTTTCTACTTAAAACACACCGGCCGAGTCTGGTACGAGACTCTCGAAGATGACTTGACTAGCTGGGACATCTACAAGCAGAAACTGCGCGACCTGTTTGGACGGCCGCTCGGCCGAACACTCGCCCCTAAGAGAGACCTTGCATCTCGAGCTCAAACTTCTACGGAATCCAATGTTTCGTACAATCAGAACATGTTGGCCCTCTGCAACAAAGTTGACAATAACATGCCCGAATCTGACACTGTGTCATGTGTTGAAGGGAATCGCCGACGTTGCCTTCAACCTGCTCGTCTACAAGAATTGCACTATAGTCGGCGACATTATTAAGGAATGTCGCCGCTTCGAGGAAGCTAAAAGCAGTCGTATTAGCCAGCCGTACACACGCCTCCCCAATACGGCTGCCACTTCCTCATGTGAAGACCTGCTGCTCCGGCAAACTCCTGCGCCTCCAGAAAATGTGACCAGCATCATTCGACGTGAACTCGAAGCCATGTCCCCTGCCTCTCTGCACCTACGTGATGGCGACAACCACTTGCCCACCATCTCTATGGTACAAGCCGCCGTCCATCAAGAGCTTGAAAATCTTGGCCTCCAACCCGTCAGCCCCGTACGTCCTTCGTCCCCACCCGACATCACTGCGGTTACTCCTGACCGACCTTCCTACTTCGCTCCACGTCGACGTAACATTAACGACTGATGGACACCCGACGGCAGGCCCTTTTGTTTTCTCTGCCACCGTACTGGCCACATCTCCCGTCACTGTCGCAATTATTGGTCCCGTCGTAGCGCATGCAATCCTCTCAGCTCTCACCGCAACGACGAACAGCCCAGCCACTTCACGCCTCCTCCAGCCCGGCAGAGTGCTACAGACAGCGGCCAGTTTTCCCGCCCCAGCCGCTCCCCGTCCCCCCTGCGTCGGCTGTCTCGTTCGCCCTTACGCCGTCGCTCCTCTCCTGGCCCCTACATACGCTCGCAAGCGGAAAACTAGACACTGCAGTGTCTGGAGGTGATGCTGCAGTACAGCCCCAGTCCCAAAATTCTCACTTAGCCCTCCGCGCCCACCAAAATTTCCTCGCTATTCATGTCGATGGAGTTCCTGTGAGAGCCCTGATCGATACGGGCCCGCTCGTGTCCGTCATGAGTTCAACCCTTGGACGCCGCCTCAGAAAAGTACTGACCCCTGCACCTACAGCCGTTCTCCGCGTTGCCGACGGCTGAGCATTCAGCCCTCATCAACTGCGCCACCAGTGTTGTCCAGCTTGACCTTCCCTTTTCTGCTGAGTCACCATCCCCGTTCTACCTTGCCTTTGTGCTGTCGACTTTGTCCGTCTAACGCTTAAAGCCGCCACTTACATTTCTTTCTCATCTGTTCCTCCTGTCCCTGATGGTCCCTACGTAGTCACTCCTGACCTTGACGTCGCCCTCTCCCGAAGTATTGCGCTTGCGCACACTATACAATGTCGGCCAACCGAGCGTACCTTCCGGTTCTGAACTTTGGCTCGTCTATCCAACCGCTCCCGCAAGGCATCTCACTCGCCACGCTCCTCCCGGCTGCCGAATGTGTCATATCAGCCGTGGACACCTGCTTACCTTCTACTCTTTAAATCTTGTTGCCTGCGGCCACATCAACCGAGAAACCAACGGAGGACTACACGGACATGATCTCTTCCGACCTACCGCCGATGCAAGCTCGCGATCTTAGGTGCCTTTTAACATCTTTTCGCGACATCTTCAAATCAAATCAAATCAAATCTTTATTTACATCATCCAGATGTTAGGGGCGCAGACAAAAAGCTCTCACTGGAGCTTGATTGCGCGCCTGCGCCCCCGTACAAGGTTACAAGGTTTGTTTGATTACATATATTGGCAGCAACTAACATTACAATTGCGTTTGAGGAAAAATAAGCGAGACACAACTGACTCGGAAAATATAAAAAAAGAGATAAAAACAGACAAAAACAGGAAAAGAAATAAGATGCAAAAATACTGGTCTGTAAGACTAACACAAAGCATTTAGCAATAATGGTAAGAGGTAGCTGAGCATTTGACGTCCATAGTTAGTTCGTATTTGGGGAATGAACCATTTATCGCGGTTTCTTATGGCATAAGTGTGTTCTCTAGGTGTTAGTTGAGACAAAGTTTCAAGAAAATTACGATAGGTATTACTTCTCCTATATCGTTTTATTAAGTTGACATTATATAGCTCGTGTATTGGAGTTATGTGGAAGGCATTAAAAAGGGGTTTTGTCGTAACGTCGCGGGGGATGCTTGCAATGCTTCTTATGGCTCGTTTTTGGATTACATGTAACCTGTTTAAGTTTGAGAGTGTAGTAGTTCCCCATACCATGAAACCGTAGTTTAAAACGGAAGCAAACATGGAATTATAAAGAATTATTTTCACTTTTTGTGGCAAAAAATAGCCTAGTTTACTTAACACACCAGTTATTTTTGACAGCTTGTCCGCTGTTTTATTGACATGTGTTGACCACGATAAATGCTTCTCAAAATGTACTCCAAGGCTTTTTACGACGGAGACAACTTCTAAAGGCACAGACTCAATCCGAAGTGAAATGTCGCTATCGCACACTATTTTATTTCTTGGCCTAAAAAGCACGACTTTTCTTTTATTTATGTTTATAGATAGTGAGTTGACGATCGACCAATGATTTAAAAGATGTAAACACGTGTTTGCTTGTTCAGTCAGATTTTGTATATTGCTTGAGTTGAAAAATAAACTGGTATCATCAGCATATATTATAAATGTTGGGCGTGGGTCATTGAGAACGATGTCATTAATGTAGATGATAAAAAGTAGAGGCCCCAATATGCTTCCTTGCGGGACACCTGCTAAAACTGATTTCGGATCGGATAATTTATTGTTAATTACTACTTGTTGTACTCGCGCAGATAAATAAGAGTTCAATGTGTTATGAAAAACGCCACGGAAGCCATAGAACTCAAGTTTAGCAAGCATTGTCTGAGGATTAATAGAATCAAATGCCTTTGAGTAATCTACAAATACACCGAGAGTTAATTGGTGCTGTTCGAAAGATTGCAGGATTATTTCCTTTTGAGTTAAAAGCGCTGTATCTGTGGAGTGGCCACTTCTAAACCCATGTTGATGAGGTGTCAATAAGTTATGTTTGATACAAAAGCTAATGATCCTTTTGTACAGCAGTTTCTCTAGGCATTTTGAAAAAATGGAGAGGATTGATATGGGACGATAGTTCGACAAGTTATTTTTCTCGCCACCTTTAAAAACTACTGTCACCCTAGCAACTTGCATGGCTTGTGGGAAAACTCCCTGCAGAAAGCATAGATTAAATATATGCTCTAAAACAGGACTAATTAGATCAATGGTACGTTTAATAGGTTGAATTTTTAGATCATTTACGCCCCTTGTAGTACTCGTTCGGAGAGCAAGAAAACAGTTTTCAATTTCACTGCGATCCGTTGGCGATAAAAATGCACTACTGTGATTTCTAGATATCAGATAGCTCAGGGAATCAGGATTATGTACACTGTTAACTAAAGACACGAAGTAATTAATAAAAGTATCTGCTAGTTCTTTTCCCGAAAGTTTCTGATTTCGGACTAAGAGTTCTAGCTCCACGGGTTCCGGTTCTGTACGGTTTAGAACTTTATTTATTTCTTTCCACATGAGGTCGCTTCGATTTTGTACATTACCAGAAAATAATTTTTTCATGTATTCCTTCTTGGTTTCTCGAAGAAATGAAGTTACATTGTTGCGATATGATTTAAATCTGGCTAAGTCGTCGGAAGACCTAGTTCGAGGAAACCGCTTAAAAAGATTATTTTTTTTTTAATCATATTTAAGCAACGACGATTTATCCAGGGCTTGCGCGCTTTACTAGGCCTCTTAGTTGTTTTATAAGGGAAACATTTATTGTACAAAAATTTTAGTGTGTTTATAAATGCGTCATATGATTTGCTAGGGTCAGTTATTTTGTAGACGTGATTCCAGTCGACTTTTCGTATTTCATTACTGAAATTTTCGATAGTTTGTTTTGTTATGCACTGGTATGTCATATAGGAAGGCTTACTCTTTCGAAATGCCGTTGGCAACTCGACAAAAAGAAAAATTGGCAGGTGATCACTAACTTGCGCTAGTACCACTCCAGACTTGATAAATTCCTTTGACACATTGCTACAGAAAACATCAATGGATGTCTGTGTTAACGGTCGCGTTTCTTCATTTATGAAGTTCGTAAGGGCGTAACATTCTAACAACCTGTTTGCTTCTTGTGACTCAGCAGATGAGGACGAAAAGTCAATATTAAGGTCACCACTTAGTATTAGCTTTAAGTCATTTTCGGTTACCCAAGATAACATTAGATACCCGTGTTTTGGCTCGTACCTCTGTATTGACGCATCGCATAAACACGGGTGATGCCGCTCCTATCCACATACGTTCGTACCGCGTGTCCAGCGCTGAACGCACCGTCATCAACCAAGAGGTGGACAAGATGCTCCCAAAAGACATCATCCAGCCCTCGTCAAGCCCTTGGGCTTCACCAGTTGTCCTGGTAAAAAAGAAGGACGAAAGCTGGCGCTTCTGCGTTGATTACCGGCACCTAAACCGCATCAAAAAAGGACGTATATCCTCTCCCGAGGATCGGTGATGCATCAGATTGCCTCCACGGCGCCAAATATTTCTCTTCAATTGATCTTCGATCGGGGTTCTGGCAAACTGCCGTTGATGAAAAAGACCGCGAAAAGACCGCCTTCTTGACGCCTGATGGCTTATACCAATTTAAAGTTATGCCATTCGGACTCTGTAACGCGCCGGCCACCTTTGAACGAACGATGGACTCCCTTCTTCGCGGCTTTAAGTGGTCGACCTGCCTCTGCTACCTTGACGATGTTGTGGTTTTCTCGCCTACTTCTGCCACGCACCTCGAACGGCTCTCCAGTATTCTGAGAGTGTTCCGTAACGCCGGACCCCAGCTGAACTCATCGAAATGCAAATTCGGTCGCCGCCAACTCACTAATCTCGGAAACCTGGTTGATGCTTCTTGTCTGCGCCCAGATCCAGTCAAAATTCAAGCCGTCAAGGACTTTCCTCTTCCTATGTCGTCGAATAATGTGCGCAGCTTTGTCGGCTTGTGCCCGTATTTTCGCCGTTTTATCAAAGATTTCGCCGGCATCGCTCGCCCCCTCACCGAAATTTTTAAGAACGACACCGCCTTTAACTGGGGCCCTGCTCAAGAGCACTCATTTTCCTCCCTCGTTTAATTGCTAACCTCTCCGCCCATCTTAGCCCATTTTGACCCGCCGTCTCCCACAGAGGTTCGCATCGACGCTTCCGGATATGGGGTCGGTGCCCTGCTAGCCCAACGTCAATAGGGACAAGATCGCGTCATCGCTTATACCAGCCGCCGACTTTCCGCCGCAGAGCAAAATTACTCCATTATTGACCGCGAGTGTCTCGCCCTTGTCTGGGCTGTAGATAAATTCCACCCGTACCTGTTCGGCCGCTGATTCCCTATTGTCACTGATCACCACGCTCTCGGTTGGCTGTCTTCAATAAAAGATCCCACCAGTCGCCTTGGTCGCTGGGCTTTGCGCCTCCAAGAATATTCATACTTTGTAGTGTAAAAATCCGGTCGTCGCCACCAGGACGCCGGCTGTTTATCCCGGTACCCTTTGTAGCCACCTGACCTAGAAGACACTGAGACCCTGCCCTGCCTCTTAGCTATCACTGCTCTCTCCGATATCGCCAACGAACAGCGCCACGACTCACATTTACGCCCTATCTTTGATGGCCTCCGCTCTGCAAACCTATCTCCGTCTCTGCAACTTTATGTGCTCCAGAATGGCATTTTATATCGCCGCAATCTACGCTCCGATGGTCCTCCATTGCTGCTCGTCATACCCCAACAAGTACGCTCTTCTGTCCTTGAAGAATTGCACGATCTGAAGACAGCCGGCCACCTTGGCGTGTCCCGCACGTACGCTCGAATGCCACACCGCTTCTTTTGGCCTGGCCTGTATCGTTCCGTCAAGCGTTATGTTGCCGCTTGCGACCTGTGTCAACGTCGGAAAAGGCCCTCCACTTTGCCTGCCGGTCTCCTACAACCCATCAACGTACCTCCGGAACCTTTTCACCGTGTTGGCCTCGGCCTTCTTGGCACTTTTCCCCCGTCCCTCTCCAGCAACAAGTGGATCGCTGTCGCAATTGATTATACGACTCGGTACGCCATCACGCGTGCTTTGCCTACCAGCTGCGCTACTGATGTCGCCCATTTTCTTCTCCAAAACGTCATTCTTCACCATGGCGCCCCTCGTGAACTGCTCAC
Organism: Amblyomma americanum; assembly: GCF_052857255.1. Lineage (NCBI taxonomy): Eukaryota > Metazoa > Arthropoda > Arachnida > Ixodida > Ixodidae > Amblyomma > Amblyomma americanum. The sequence continues at coordinate 344,010,994 of NC_135497.1, forward strand.
TGACCGTGGTCGTTATTTTCTGTCCCAAGTGATTAATGATATTCTTCGTTCGTGTGCCACGCACAACCAGCTCGCGACTGCTTATCATCCACAAACCAACGGGCTTACGGAACGGTTCAACCACACGCTCACCGGCATGTTAGCAATGTACGTCTCGCCAGACCACCGAGACTGGGATGCTGCCTTGCCTTATGTGACTTTTGCGTATAACTCTTCACGGCATGACACAACCGGCTTTTCTCCTTTCTACCTTTTGTTTTGTCGGCGCCCCATCTTGCCTATGGACACACTCATGCCGTCTTCTTCAGTTGCCAACACTGCTTACGCTCAGGACGCTATCGCCCAGGCCTCGCTGGCGCGACAAATAGCCCGTAGTCGGCTCCGTGCCTCACAAGCTTCCCAGAAGTTCGCCTACGACCGCCATCACCGGGCGGTCGAATATAAACCCGGATCACTCGTCCTTCTCTGGACGCCGTCACGCAGTGCCGGTCTTTCCAAAAAGCTCCTTTCTCACTACCGGGGCCCTTACCGTGTGGTACGCCGTGTCACCGACGTGAACTATGAAACTGCCCCCTTTGCGCACTAGCCATTGTCCTCTGACCCCTTCACCGACGTCGTCCTTGTCTCCCGCCTAAAACCTTATCACAACGTTCATACGTCGCCACTCTAACGCCAAGACGGCGTCTCATCAGCCGGGGTTCCTGAAGCGGGAAGACGACGAAGAGACTTAGCGAGTGAACGGGTGGACGAAGATGAAGACGAAAACGAAGTTCTGACTGTTCCGAGTGCCGCTCGTAGCTGTTCTTTCGCTGGTTTACGTACCTGTAAATATATTCTTTCCCGCAACAGAATGTTGACTACCTTCAGTGAAGCTCTATCCCAAGTCATTTAGAGTTAGGTTGCTCATTCAACTGTTCTCCTTCCCGTACTATCGACTAGTCCATCCCACAGCCTCCCTGGTGTCTTTTTGGCTCCTATTCCTGCTGCGTCCTCGTCTGTGTCAGGTTGCTCGTTCAACTGCTGGTCTTCCCGTTCTATCAAGCTGTCCATCCCATAGCCTCCCTGGTGTCTCTCCCGTGGCTCCTATTCCTGCTGCGTCCTCGTCTGTGCCTGTCCATGGTGCCGGGGATACCAGCCTCTCTACTGTCTGTACTACGGACGTCGAGATGGCGAATCCTTCCCAGAAGCATCGAGCTCCTTCCTCTACATCGTAGTCTGCCCTACCAAACATCAAAAGCAAGCAAGTCCCCCAGTAATCTGCATGAAACTGATCCCAACAAACAAAAAACCTCCTCAAAATCTCCCAGAAATATCCCATCAAGATATTTGGAATGTCATCAGGAGGTTCTCATTTTTCCCGAAGACGTCCAAAAAACGTCCCCATAACTAACCTTGTCTAAAAAGTTGCGCGTCCCAGGGACAGCCCCAAAAGGTTAATGCTAGATTTCTCGGATCTGGCTCAATAAAACTATTTCTTCTTTTTCATGCAGACTTCAGGCATCTAAGTGCACATAAGTTTCAAATTTCTGGAGCATGCTCACGTTACAGGTGGTGTAATACATCTGTCAACTCGCGTGAATGCTTGCAGGCTAGGCCATTCAGACTTACCTGTTTACATGAAATGTGCTTTAACAAGGTGAAAATTTGGGCTGGTTGGTGCATGATCTTGTTACGGGCGCAGCGCAGCACGAGACAAAGAGAGAGGCGGGACACGAAGCTGAATAACAACCAGATTTTTCATGCACGTTCGTCGAGTATATACATCTCGCTCGTATAAGAAGGAAAAGAAAGAAACATGAAAAACGCATAAGATGTACACGTGGTGAAATGTTAAGAGATCGCACGCAGATAATCAATTTCTCTGTCACGAAGCGCAATTGAAGGAATGCAGACGCATATGTCGCTCTTTGGTCGGATGTTGAAGGCTTCTTCAATCTCTCTGGTCCGATGGTCAAAATACACGGGATGACCATTGCGTTGATAAGCTGCGGAGCGCATCTATGCTCTCTGCAATGTTTTGATAATTCACTGCTGATGGCGCCCTTTAGGGATCTTTTGTGCTCTCGAAGCCCTTTATTCAAACAGCGCCCTGTTAGACCAATGTATGTGTATCCGCATGACAGATGTATTTTACAAACCCTCTTTTCACACATTTCACGTGTTTTTTCCGGTGCTTTTTCTTTCATTGATTTTTCCTTTGCTCGCTGTTGAATTTGGCGCACAGGTTTCTTAAATTGTTGGGTGCTGCATGACATAAGCACATTTACACCAGCTCTTGATCCTACCCTTTTGAGACTGTGGGAAATGTCATTAATTCAAGGAATGACCGCGTACGGCTTCCTTTATTCTGATGTGGTTGTGACATATTTTCTGCCTCTGAGTGCTTGCAGAACCCCTTCTGCAACACTGGATAGCAGTCTCGTCGGGCAACCTGCTGTTTTCAGCCGATGGTTCTGGGTGTCAAAACTGCCTTGAATTTCATGATGACAGGATCTCGTCAATACGGCTCTCATTGCTGTTTTTTTCTTCCCCGCTTGATGATCTCGGAGTGCGCAGATGTGTAGGGGAGCAGTCCCTTCTAGCTTCGTGGTCCGTACTGCCAGCATATGTGAGCGCCTAGAAAGGCTAGCGTCAAGAAATTGCATAACGTTGTTTTCTGGGAGTTCACTTGTTATTTCTAGTCCTAGTTCTTCTAGTCCTTCTAGTACTTAGCAAAAATAGCAATGAGAGCCGCATTGACGAGATCCTGTCATCATGAATTTCGAGGAAGTTTTGACGCCCAGAACAGTCGGCTGAAAGCAGCAGTTTACCCGACGAGACAGCTATCCCGTGTCGCAGAATGGATTCTGCAAGCACTTAGAGGCAGAAAATATGTCACAACCACATCAGAAGAAAGGAAGCCGTACGCGGTCATTCCTTACATTAACGGCATTTCCCAGTCTCAAAAAGGTAGGCTCAAGAGCTGGTGTAAAAGCGCTCATGTCAGCACCCAACAAATTAAGAAGCCTGTGCGCCAAAGTAAACAGCGAGCAAAGAAAAATCAATGCAAGAAAAATCACCGGAAAAAACTTGCGAAATGTTTGAAAAACGGGGTTTATGAAATACCTCTGTCATGCGGATACACATACATTGGTCACACAGGGCGCTGTTTGAATAAACGGCTTCGAGAGCACAAAAGATCTCTAAAGGGCGCCATGAGCACTGAATCATCAAAACATTTCAGAGAGCATGAATGCGCTCCGCAGCTTATCAACACAATGGTCATCCCGCCGTTTTTTAATCAACGGACCAGGGAGATTGAAGAAGCCTTCAACATCGGGCAAAAGAGCGACGTTTATGTGTCAGCATACTTTCGATAGCGTTTCGTTACAGCGGAATTGATTTTCTGCGTGCGTCGAAATAATCTTTTACCATGTGTACATCTTATGCGTTTGTCATGCTTCTGTCCTTTCCTTATTGCACTAGCGAGATGTATATATTCGATCGAACGTGGATGAAAAATCTGGTTGTTTGCCAGCGTTGACTCCCGCCTCTCTCTTCTTTGTTTCGTTCTGCGCTGCTCCCGCCAAAAGAACATGAAATGTGCTAGAATTTTACGCACAAAGGAAATATTAATTCAAAAAGTCGCCCGATGCCGCCCATCTAATAGGAAATAGCAGCGCAATACAAATGTAGTTTCATTTTATTAGATGTGCTCTTTGCATTTAAATGAATACAAACAGGAGACGCATATGTATGCACCATTTAACACAGAATGTACGGAGCACTGCGACACCAGCAAACAATAATGGCCAAAAGTTTCTCTAGCTCAGAGAAATCTGAAAAAATAGAGCAATAAAATTATAATACAGGCTAAAAGTTGATGCACCTTAAGCAAACATTTTAAAGGGTACAAAAGCCAATATGCACACGCAAAAGCAAATGTAGAAGTAAAGCAAAAGTAAAGCAAAAGCAAAAGTAAAGAGCAAGCTGGGTGCCAAAAGAAAAGATATGGGCGTATGAAACAGATACCCGGTTTCAGGTTACGGATATTCTGCAAGGTGAAACCTCCCTCTCGCTTTGCCTCTCGCACGAGCCTCGGAGTAATATTGAGCGTGTTATCAAAACAGGAAAAATATTAATTCTACGAGGCGAAAATAAAAGCGAGCATAAACCACATACCTTGACGACATTGCCAACAGAAACCCGGGGATGAAATAAAATGCTGCAACTATATATATGTGTTCAACGCAGCCTTCTGTCACGCGCCTTCTCATGGCACAGCGAACGCTGAAACATACGCGTTACATCCTCGTTACACCCCCGTTTTATTTTCTACGACTAATGTGTGGAGATAAGAGTGTTTGGAGCCGGATGGAAAGGGGGGAGGTCTTGAGGTAGGAGCCCTGGCTCGCCGCACCCATGGTACAGCAGACCACGCGTGCGGCACAATACGGCGTGGCAGGCGAGATCAAGGTGATCAAGGCACAAGTAATCCGGTGGGGGTGGCTTGGGAATCAGCGACGCGAACACAACACAAACTATACAGCTGCAACAGGACGGCAATGTAGGTAGAGCAGGTTAATCCATGGGCACTCGCAGCAAGAGTCTGGTGAGCTTCCGAGGATCTCTCCCGCATATGACCGCAGTGGAAGGCCACGCTGCCACCAACAACATGCCACAGTCGTCGGAGGCGCTGAGGTATGCAGAGTGCGCGCTAGGAGTCGCCCATTGCCTTGAAATCCGCTGCCGCGAACGAAGCCTGTAAAAGCGCCATTATGGTGTAGGGCCGTGAAGCTGTGTAAAAGACTTGCGATGCGCCGCGCGCCGCTGCACCAGTTCCAAAAGGAATTATGTTGGCACGCCGAGGTGCGCGTGAAAGCTGCCATGAATCCGCAGCTAAGAAGTTCACGACAGCCCAGTGAAGAGAACAAGAGGTGCTGAGCGCTGGGGCTTGCCCGCGAGCGGCTAGGGGCCGCGCGAATACGTGTGCGCAAGATGACTTCCGTCCAGCGAGGATGCCGGGCGAGCGACGGGAAGCCCATTACTGCGTCTCTGCTAGCCAGCGGCGCAACGAGGACAGCTCGTAGCTGGAGATGCCTGCAGGGACCGCCACAACGTGCTGAAGTTGGAAACACCATTGAAGACGGGCACGTTGATGACCGCCGCTCCCGGCGATGCGATGAAAAGGCAGACCGCCGTCGCCTGCTTGCCTGCAGCATGGAGCCGACGGCCCAAGAGAGAGATGCGGGGTGAACTGCGCTTCCATCGGCTGTTCGAACAAAACTGTCTGATCTCTCAAAATGGCGAGTGAGAGCGCTAAACCGTCTCTCCCAGTAGATTTTGGTGCGAGGGAGAGAGAAAAGGGAGCGAGGAGTCAATTTGTATTGTTGTTGAAAAGCATTGGTCCCAAAAACGTTCTCCCAGTTACCTTTCTGGGACCAAAATGGTACAATTTTTTCTTTTTTCTGCTTAACACCCTCGAAAAAAACGTTTCTAGATCATTAGTGGGCGCACGTCCCTTTTGCTTATGTTTCTATGTCCTGCGTCTACGGCCTGGAAATGTTCGATAAATGTTGCACTGGGACAGGGACATTCCATCCTTTTTGGGTGCTCCTGCGGAGGTGCGTTGTTTGCTGGGATGTGTGAAAGGAGACTATCACAGCCTCTCTCCTTTTAAAGTAACAATGACGGGGTTAAAACTACTACAGTGGAATTGCCTTTCAGTCGCCTCTTCTCACGATTTACAGAACCTTGTCCCACACTTTGACACAGACATAGTTTTGCTTCAAGAACCTTGGCTTACTCCTATAAGGTCATTTTCTCTAAAAAATTCCGGGTATACCGAGCCAAACGCATTTGCGGCCGGGAAGGTGGCTTGTTAACAATAATTTCTTCTACATTTTTTTCATCGGGCGCATGTGGCACACCAAATTCTAATTCCTGACTGCGAACTGTTGGCGGTTGATATGGCAATTCCACAGTGTGCTCCCCTTACCATTGCTAATTTTTACTTTCCTTCAGGTGTCCACAGTACATATCATTTAAATGTTCTTTTGCGGTATAACAATAGAGTGGTGGTTGCTGGTGATTTACATTCTCATCACGTAATTTGGGGTTCTTGTACTGATGCATCTGGGCAGCTTGTTTAGCCATGGATGTCGGCAAGGAACGTGCGTTGCTGTGGCAGTCCAGGCGTTACATGCCTTCCGATTCTTGGTCTCTCTTTGACTTATCATTGGCAGTCAACTGGGTGCAGGTTTCATCGTGGTCTGCAGTGCATTGTGGCACTTCCACTGATCACTTTCCTATATCTTTCACAATAGTAGCTTCTACCCTTAGGGCGACTGCTTCGCCACAAAACTTCGTAAATCACACACATTTCAAAAACCTTGTGCACTCCTCTTTCTCCTCCATTGCATCATGTGATAAGTTAGATCGCTCTCAGTTCTCTATACAGTGTTAGGGGCCTCTGAGAGATCCTTGTTCACGGTGCAATCTACTGTCAAAAACAAACAGCCCTCCTTGTGGTAGAATGATGAGTGGGAGGGAGCAAATCGGCTTAGGAAAGCTGCCTGGAAAAGCCTCTGTGACAACCACTGCTCGCGGAATTCGATAAATTATAACTTTTTCGCGCCTTCTTTAAAAGAACCATAGGTAAGGCGAAGGAGTATAATGCGAATTTTAACAGTTATTTATCAAGCTCAAATAACCGCAAAGCTTTGTACTAATTCAGCGAACGCAACCATAATACGCCGTCCTCTCATGTTACACAGTCAGTGATGTTACCACCCCAGGATGCAAAAAAAAAAACAACTTGACCAGATAGCACAAGGCCTTGCTCTGCGCTTTTAAGCGCGGTGGCTGGTTCCATTCGTCCTACCACCTCCGCGCGCAGACTTCATTGCGGTTACAGCCTCTGAATTGTATTTCATAATTACTGGCCTCAAACCTGCAGCTCCTGTATGCGATGGGTTCTCTCTCGGTATGTTGAATCCTCTTGTGGAAGAATTTACCTCTTGTGCATTGCATACTGTTAATGTGTCTCTGAAGACAGCTTGGCTCCCTCCTGATCAGAAAATTGAGAAATAATATTACTTCTTAAAAGTACAAAGAAGGGTTTTGTAAATTGATAACATTCGACCGATTTTTCTCTCGTCTAATTTAGTAAAACTTATTGAGCGCGTTGTTTACAGCCGGCTTACAGCTCACGTTCTTGCAATGCAAGCCTTCAGTGCTTCTTATATAGGGCTTCGTCCGGGGTGTTTGGTCTGGTCTGCTCATTTAGATTTGAAAAGCAGAATTACGGTTGCAATGGAGAAGAAAAAGGTAGCGGTTTTAGTAATTTTGGATACCAATAAAGCATATGACAGCTTAGAGCATTCACTATTATAGAACAAGGTTGGCGAAATTCGGCCGCCTTTTTACATTCTCGCATGGGTGCAGGAATTCCTAAAAAATTGACGATTCTTCTGCTCCGACGATTCTTTTACCTCTGAAACCTTTTCACAGACTAGAGACGTGCCTCAGGGATTGGATCTGTCTCTTTTACTTTTCAGCATGCTTATGCGGGACATAGCAATTCAGAGTGACATTAAAGTGTATGTGTATGCAGACGACATGACCTTTTTTGCTTCTGCTAGAGACGTTTAATTCACTTTACCAGCTATTGCAGGCCTACGTCATTGCACTGAAAGTATGGCACGGCAACTTACATTTAATTCTCAACGTGAACAAATCTTCCGGTCTCGTTTCTCCTCCAGCGTCTCCTCTTTATAACTGTCTACTGTATTGTGGCGCCCAAATCCTTCAAATTAAGTCCTTAAAGTACCTAGGTGTAATATACAACCCTCAGATAGACTTTCAACCTCATATCAGAAGTGTATTTCTGAAAGTTTGGCATCTAGTATCTTGTATGGATTCCTAATGTGTTTTGTACTACTTGATGTCCAAGAGGTACGTTTTCAGAGGATCCCAGGGCACTTTGGCATTTCTTAAAATTCGATGGCGGATTTTTTAGCGAATTCAGCCATCAATAGGCCTGTTGCCCTTGTCGTTGCGAACTTCACCCTTCTGACCACGTACCGTTATGAATGTTAGCAAATACGCCAATACCTGATCCATGAGCCTGTCTTTGGTACAGCGTATTTCGAACATTTAAAATTCCCATGACACATACGTTCTTGTGCATCACAACAATGTGAGATTTCTATGACGCTGTTCCGCTGCAGGATTCCTCACCTTTAATCTATATTTATGCTGTCATGAGTGGACGCCGTTGAGTCTATGTGCATCAGGCGGGGACGATGAAACGATAGATAGTTGTTTCGTCTCCTACTGATGGCGGTCTGCACGGCAGACAATTCAGTTTTCGCAAAATCCTCTCGCTCAATAAGGGCTGCCGTTTACACTTCTCGTGCTCCTCTCCTTCACTGCAACCGTGAAAGGGCACGCCATTAGGCAGGTGTGTCAGCTTCTTCTCAAGTATATTATTGAAAGCGTGATATTTCAATAATATATTAACTAATAATAACTCTTCGATGGCTTTAATTTTCTCTCAAAATTACCTTCTTTCTGATTAATTTTCTAAATTTAGTTTTTCAACTTGCGCCGCTTTATTTCCTCGATTTTTAATTCGATTTCCTCAAGGTCTCTCAAAATTCGTGCTTTTTTTTCTCTCAAATTCCTCTATATTAATGAGCCGCTTAAGATAAACAAGGATGACTTTTATGCTGTTTGGATCTACACTATACCCTGGCCAATCCCGCACTGTGGGTATGTGCCACCGTTCATAAGGCAAACACAACAACAAATCGCTCGTGCGTTTCCGTTTTGCATTCCTACTGGGACGCTTATAATGATTCGAATGTCTGCACTCCGACTAAGATTATTTCTGTTGCGAGGAGTGACCATGAAGCCTGCGTCTCTCACGGACGTTCCGAATGTCCCACGCTCACTCCAGCTCACTACGTCCCAGCTCACTATGTCGGCTGAAACTCCACAGCTCGTGACTCCAGTGCTTAGCCGAGCAAGGATTGGTCTTCAGCGGCGAAAAATGGGGCCACAGCGCTGCATCAACTATGTTTACTCCTGGAAAGCCTCCGGGCATTCAGCACAACCAGGGCCTCTACGTCGACAAGTCGACAAGACAGCATGGGTCGGAGAGCGCTCAGCTTGGCATATCCGTCAACCGTCCTCCCAGCCACCACCACGGGGCGTTGACGTCGAAGTCGATCCTCGTGAGTTTTATGAACAGACAGCAGCGTGAGAAATAAACAGATTCCTCCTACAGCACTGGTTCACTGGTTTTAGTGCTCGCCTGCGGGTCTTGAAGAAGTGCGGTCGACTTCCGGCTGCCACAACTCCATCTGGATACGGGTGAAACGGAAAAACGCTCGCCAAGTTCGCGATGAGAGCGCACATAAAAGAACTTTATGGGCAAGCAATTGATCCGAAGCCGTCTACTACCGCATCTCATAAATCCTTATGTGTCGGTTCAGTACATTCTTTGCCACAATTTACAAATTACGCCGCAGGAAAAAGGAGGTGCCGAATATATAAAATTTATTCTGAAGAGTCTTACGAAACTAATGCCGCCAACACTTTTTATTTCAACCGGATTTTGCCTACCCGTGCTCGCCAGTGATCATTCCCGGCTTTCAGCAACACATGCATAGATATCGCGAAACAAAATCACTTGTGAGTGCGATAAACGGAAGGGGATTCCGCTGTGGTCTAGGCGTTAAACTCTACGTTAAATATTGAAAGATTTAGCTGAGCGAGTGCAAGTATGTGCAGCAGTGTGCAAAGAATTATATATCAAACAGTGCATCTTCAATGGATGTGCGGATGACATTTTTGCTCTTTTGATCGTGCTAGACGGGTCATGAACACCTCTATGGTTCCTGGAACGAGCCCTCTCGTGACTCGTCTTGAGATGGACTGCGTGAACAGAGTGCGTCGGACTTTTATACGCGTATTACTTTTTTCGCTGCCCCGCCTAAAGCTAGCAGGATGCATCGACCTGCAAGCTGATGTAGAGGTGCCGCCGACGCAGCGCGTCTTATGCAACTGTGAAAAGTCAGCTAAGTGTCTTTAAACTGAAAACTGAATTGATTCATGGTACTTTTAGAAAAGTTCCACTTTTCATTAAGGACTATACAGTCTAATGCAAGCGCTTGCTTCACTTCTCGATGTATTACGTCGCTGGCGGACAAATAATATTCTTTGAGAAATACAATATCCCAAGAGCCACATGGCTTCATGATCGTTTTTTTTTAGTGTCCTTATAAATTACAGAACGTCCTGCTTTGTCCATCTTCGCAGGAACTGACGAAGACTCCACTGTGTGGAGTGCAAACTGTTTAGCATGCGCCGCACCCGACGCCACGAGTGGTGTTGGAGCTTTCCTGGTGCCAGCAATGTCTCGCCCTGGCGTCGCCGGCATCACTTCTATGACGACTGTGCTGGTTCGGGATGCACTTCGACCCCCGCCAGATCCGTTTTACAAGGTTGATGCTGCGCATTTCGCACCTGTGAGATCAAAGCGTTGGCTGTTCAAATCGCCCACCGACACTCATCTTTAATCCGGAACTTGCCCAGAAGATATGGACTTCGTGATTTGGATTTTCGATGAACCGAGTTTCAGGAGAAACTTTTACAGTTTGGCCTCTTATCTGCTCCACCCGTAGAGCGTTGAAATTGCTGATTAGAGTGAGCTGTCGACATTTCATCTGTGTTGTTCCAGCAGAACCAGAAGGAGTGGGATGTTCGCAGTGAAGAATTGGGATTACCGCTGTCACAACTCGGCTATGTTTTGAACGAGAACTTTGATTGGCTTTAGTGCCCTCTCAATTTAATTCGATGTGGCACTTTAGGGTTCCTCATATCATCTCTCCAGTTGTTACAATATTATACCTTGATAAAAATTGTCACGGGTCAACACTGGTGCGCACGATTCTTATAGCTCAGGCGGCTATTTGCGCCACCAAGTGCTCTGGTTTGTCGCACTACGATCGTCGTGGTTTTGTGAAGGAACCATCGATGAACACTTTTCAAGATAACTTTTGGGATCTGATTACTCTAAATATTGACAGGTGTTACCTCGCTCGGCGAAGTTTTTATTTCACTTGAACATGATATGCTGTGTGGTAGGTACTCGACGAGGATGAAGACAATTGTCAAAAGCGAAGCTATACTAACCTAACTGCAATGTAACAAAGTCTTATCTGGTACATCGAGGCAAGCCGCAGTGGGCTTCCCGAACTATTGGGGAATGTGCAGGTGAAAAGTGCAAGTCATTACCGCGCACGATGTCTTTGCAGCGGGAGGTGTCTATATTTACACTGATCGAAATTATTCTGACGATATCAGGAAATAAAACGCCTGGCCACACCATCAGCAGCTTAGTAAAATTTTGCCTATGAGCCTTCTGGCCGTGCATGCAGCGAACTTCGCATTTAGAGCTGTGCGAAATGTTTAAAGCTATATTCACTATAGGTATAGTGGTATATTAGCAGCGATGGCATAGATGTAGAACATCCGCCTCGCGTGCAAGAGGACCGGTGCTCAAATTCTGGTGCCGCGCAATTCTCCACCGGGTTTCAAAAAAATCCGCGTGTCGATGGAATTGCATAACCAGACCTGGAGTGCGGCCTGATCTCGGTGACCAGAACTGACAAAGCACTTTCTCACCAGAGCAGGATTTGGCCACCCTAGTGTAGTAATTGGAATCTGAACCTGGCAACGTGTAACGCCACAACTTTATCTAGTGAGGCTAGCCTAGCAGTGCTGTTCCAGGAACTAGCGAGAATTAAATGGGATGTGATAGGGCTTAGCGAAGTTAGGAGGACAGGTGAGGCGTATACAGTACTAAAGGACGGACACATACTGTGCTATCGCGGATTAGAGGATAGACGAGAACTTGGTGTGGGATTCCTCATAATTAAGGATATAGCTGGCAACATAGAGTAGTTCTACAATAATAACGATAGGGTAGCAGGTATAGTAATTAGGCTGAATGGGAGGTACAAGCTGAAAGTGGTGCAGGCCTACGCACCCACATCCAGCCTTGATGACCAGACCGTTGAAAGTTTCTATGAGGACGTAGAATCGGCAATGAATAAAGTAAAATCGCAGTACACTGTACTGATGGGCGACTTCAATGCGAAGGTGGGCAAGAAGCAGGCTGACGACCACGCGGTAGGTGACTATGGGATAGGCTCTGGAAATAGCAGGTGAGAGTTATTAGTTGAATTCGCGGATAGAAATAATTTACGGATCATGAATACCTTCTTCCGCAAACGAGAAAACAGGAATTCGTAATGGAAGAGCCCCAATGGTGAAACTAAAAATGAAATCGACCTCATACTATGCGCTAAACCTGGCATCATTCAGGATGTGGCTGTCCTCGGAAAGGTGTGTTGTAGCGACCACAGAATGGTAAGGTCTAGAATTAGCTTAGATTTGAAGAGGGAACGGAAGGAGCTAGTGAAGAAGAAGATCAATAATAAGAAGTGCGTCGAAGAAGAAGCCGAGCTTGACGGTGCTGACGTGTTCTTGCTGGTGCTTGGCTTCGAGCTCAACTGTGGTGTCCTGGTGGTGCCTACGTGGTCATCTCTGGTGAGGCCGTTCTGTGTGGGGGATTTGGCCAGGTCTCAGGTTAGGTCTGTAGGCCAGGTTAATGTCCATTTGAGGGTGCGTTTGGCTCAGGTATGTCGCTGACCTCCCCGGGTAGAGGGACGGCAACCTGGTTTGCCAGCTTGCCCACCCAAAGCTTGCCGCTAGAAAATTTTCGTAAAAATGGAATCGACATCATCCCTGTGGCTCTCGTGGCGATCGGTGAGGGAACGATCAAGATGAAAAGCCCCAAGGTCCTTCAGCAGGAGCTAAGATCTCTCACTACCCACTACCTCCAGATCTCTGAGGTGCGACCGTTCGGCCGGAGAGGCATTGTTTGCAGGTCCGCTGACATCGATTGTGTCACAGACCTGCTCCAGTGCAAAATTTTTCAGTCATTAGTGGTTAAAGCCTTCATCCCGGAATAGCTCGCATGTTCCAACGGTATTGTTCGTGGCGTGGACCCAGCATCTTCCCCGCAGGATATACTGAAGGAGTTTCAGGATGCAGGTGTGGGGTTCTTTCTGTCTACCGGTGAAGTAGAGAATTCAATGGTGTGCGTGTTGCGACAGAGTCAGTTATCACTACGTTTGCTGGTTCCTCCTGTCCTTCTGAACTCAAGGTTTGGCCGATAGTGTATCGTGTGGACCCTCTGCAGCCCCGTCCTCTTCAGTGCAACAACTGTTGGCGTTTCGGTCACAGTGGTAAAGCGTGTAAGTCGGCGACCCGCTGCCGGGTTTGTGGAGAAGGGCATTCAATGACAGCTGCGCCTCTGATCAGCCCCAGTGTTGCCTATGCAAGGGCAACCACTCAGCTGATGATGTCAACTGCTCGAAACGAGCCGACGAACAAAGCCTGCTCGATATCATTCAAGCGAAATGATGTTCGAGAGCAGATGCTTATGCACTTCTGGATCGGAGGGATAATACATATGCCAGCCGTGCGCGAAGCTCTGTTGCTGATATACCGTCAAGCTTGACTACTTCAATAGTGTCCTCAGTAGAACAGGCTCTTTCTGTGGTGGTCGAGCGAATGCTGGGCAATTTCATCGAGGCTCTATCTCATCTTGTTGCTGGCCAATCTCTGCCTACTGAATCACACGGTTCGGCGACTACGCCGGCATCACTCCCAAGTGCTCCTAGTAAGAGTCATTCCATGTCGCCTCCTACCATGCCCCAAGTACCGCCTGCCAACAGCGCTCCTGACAGTGTCGCTCACGTAGATACTTGTAGCATGGACGTTGAAATGCTCACCACTTCCCAGAAGCGTCGAGCTTCTTCCTCACCCTCGAAGTCAGCTGTTCCGCAAGTCAAAGCAAAGAAAGGACCCCCCAAATTAATTCCCCAGACTGATGTGCTGAAGGAGGCTGTTGATGCCTCTTTAACCAGTCGATAATCATGGCGGGTCTAAAAGTTATGCAGTGGAATTGTCGCTCCGTACTTTCTTCTTTACCGGATCTTGAATTACTTCTTCATAAACATAATCCAGATATTGTGATTTTACAAGAAACGTGGCTCTCTCCACTTAAATCACTCACATTTAAAAAATTTCGTGTTTTCAGGGTAGATCGCGTTAATGGCAGGGGTGGTGGGTTAATAACTATGTTCTGTACGAAAATATGTCACCGGGCATCAATCTCGCAGACAGTTATGCGCCCTGACTGTGCGTTGTTGCCGGTTGAAATCTCCCTTCCACAGTGCGCCAAAGTCACTATTGCTAACGTCTACTTCCCAATCGGTGCTCACAGGACAGACTGTTTGGATACCTTACTGAGCGGCGCAAACAGCACAGTCATCAGAGGAGATTTTAATTCGCACCACAGTGTCTGGGATAGTCGCTCTGACTCCTGCGGCCAGCTTCTGTGGTCCTGGATGTCAATGAATGCAGTGCGCTGCTGTAATTCCGGAGCAGTAACCTTTATGCGAGGAGGATCCCGTTCAATCATAGATTTAACATTAGCATCTCGTGGGGTTGGCGTATCTGCATGGTCAACTGAAGACTCAGGTACATCTAGTGACCACTTTCCAATAACCTTTTCTATTATATCCTCGCCTATCAGAAAAGGTGGTGCAACCATGAAATTTGTAAACCACATTATGTACAAAAAATTGATATCTGCCTCACTCCCCTCCATAGTTAGCTCAGGTCGAGCACAAAGAGCTCAGCGGACAATTACCTTTCTGCACGATGCTGCTGAGAGCTCTGTATTCTCGGTGTGCACTACTGCTCCTGCCAGACAGCCGTCTCCTTGGTGGACGGAGGAGTGTGAGAAAGCTTATCGTCGTAGAAAAGCAGCCTGGAAAAGCCTTTTCTATAATCAGAGCCCAGCTAATTGGATAAATTATAAGTTCTTCTCTGCATGTTTCAAAAGAACTGTTAAAAAGGCAAAGGAGGATTATAATCAAATTTTAAACACGTATCTCTCAAAACCCCAGAATAAGAAGGCTCTCTATAGATTCATGGCGCAGAATAACAGCTCTCCGGCCTCCAATCGCATAAGGTAAATGGTAATGTCTCCGCAGGAGGCTAAGCAAAACCTTGAACGCATCGCGCAGGGGCTGACCTTACGTTTCCAGGTACAGAAAGCAGAACCTTTGCACACTCTCACCCCCTGCTCGGACTATCCTGAGGTCGACCTGTCGGAGCTCCAGCAAATTGTTTCCTCGATGCACTCTGCTGCTCCGGGATCTGACGGGATTACTGTGGGCATGTTAAAGATTTTAGCGCACGACTTTCCAACTCACCTTCTAGATATTGTAAATGCGTCATTGGAAACCTCTTGGATTCCTCATAGTTGGAAAATTGCGAAAATAATTTTACTTTTAAAAAATGCAGACAATGGATTTCAATTAGACAATATTCAGCCGATTGCTTTAACCTCAAATTTAGTAAAGCTAATAGAAAGAGTAGTACACAGTCGCCTCACAAAGCATGTTCATCATATTAACGGCCTCAGCCCCGCACAGATTGGCTTTCGTCGCGGTTGTTCTATATGGCACGCGCATGTGGATCTCGAGAGCCGAATACGACTCTCAATGCGCCAGAGAGATGTTTCGGCCTTGGTGACGCTTGACGTTGCGAAGGCCTATGACAGCGTGGAGCACACAGTCCTCATTAACAATCTTGCTCAACTACAACCACCGCATTACCTCTACGCCTGGATTTGTGGATTTCTAAAAGATAGATTTTTCTTCTGTACAGACGGATCTTTTTGTTCTAATACCTATGGGCAATCAAGAGGTGTGCCGCAAGGCTCTGTTTTTTCTCCGCTGCTTTTCAACATATTAGTTCGGGACATCCCTATTCATCCTAACGTTACAGTTTATGTATACGCAGATGATATAGCTTTTTTTCACATCAGCAAAGGATATTCATGTGCTCTACGGGTATTTGCAGGCATATCTGAATGCTCTTGAAGTCTGGTTGGACCAAATCAATTTATCACCTAATGTCAGCAAATGTGGCCTGCTGGTATTTCCACCCGACGCTCCTGTGTACACCTCGCTAGCCTACCGCTCCACTCCAATTCCGCAGGTGGAGTCGGTTAAATACCCAGGTGTTACTTATGAACAAAATGTGGACTGGCGACACCATATTAAGAATAATGTTATTAAAGGGGAACGTGCTCTGGGCCGTTTGACCCGAGTTGGCAATAAAAAGTTTGGCATGCGTCGTAACACGCTACTGTTGCTCTATAAGGCTTATATGAGACCGATTCTGGAATTTGGTTGCCCCTTGTTCTCTGGTAGCGCGAACTACAAGCTGCAGCCATTAGCCTTACTGGAAAGGCGTGCCCTACGGCTATGCCTCGGGCTCCCAAAATCAGCTTCCAACGCTATCCCTTATCTGGAAGCCCGTATCCCCAACCTCTATTCCCGCTTCCAACTTCTAAAAGTGCGTACTTTCCTCAAGTTTTTGACCCGGCCCCAGGCGTTAGTATTCCAATTTTTGTATCCCAACCACACCTTTTTTTGACTAATCACTGGCCACGTTATCAGCTTCCGCAAGTTAGGTTCACGCAGAATCTGTTAGCTCCGCTTCAGGTTGATCGGATCTTCTTGCAACGAGTTGCTGACACGCAGGCTGATCCCGTCTTCTATTACGACTTTATTTTCCCGTCCCATGCGAAGCATATGCCCGCACATACCCTAAATGGTCTTCTTTCTGAACACCTACAGAATTTTCCCCATCATACTGTTCTCTCCACTGATGCCTCCGGCAGCTGTGAGAAGGCGGCGATTGGCATATATTCGCAGGATCTAGCTTGGAGCTACACCGTTCGTATCCCTGATTATACTCCTATAATCTTCGCAGTTTTTGGCCATTGGTTTGGCTCTTCTCAAAATTCCCAGACATGTCGCACGGGTTCTAATTCTTACAGACTGCCTTTCAGTTATTGTCTCTCTCCAAAATTTGGAAAAATCTTACTTGACTCGTTCACTTAGGTTTTTTGTTCCGAGCACAGTGCGCGAGATCCGTTTGGTCTTGGTACCTGGGCATTCAGGCGTCTATTTTAACGAGATGGCTGATTTATTGGCAAGGTCAGCTCTCAGCGCACCTGTAATATATCCCGTCCCTCACCTCATTCTGTTAGCAGCTTCACGTTTCCAGCGGTTCCAACATATTTCAGCCACTATGAGTGATCCGTTGCTCAATACCGTGGACTTTCAACACCTAAAGTACCCATGGAATATCCGGTGGTGTAAGTCAAGGCTTTGTGAAGTGTCCATGACGCTCCTGCGATGTAGAATCCCTCACTTAAACTTGTACTTATGCAGGTGCGGGTTCGCTGCGACAAACCTTTGTGTATCATGTGGGCAAGTTGAATCAATCGATCATTTTCTCCTCTCTTGCCGGCGGTTCGCGGTTCAGAGAAAGCAATATCTGGAGGTTCCTCTTTCGAGACTAGGACTGCCTCTGTCTCTTACAGTTCTTCTATCGTTCGGTGCGAGTGCCAAGGGATTCCCGTTAAGCAGTGTATGCGGCTACCTTCACGATTACATAAGTGCAACTAATCGATTATCTTTTTAGCTATATACAAAATTCTTTCGCATGTCCAAAAAAGGCTAGATTGATTCTATTCCGGATGACTCATACCTCTTGAATTCATTTTATTTTTCTAATTTTTTTTTATCTTGATTCAGTCTTTTGACCTTTCCTTCCCCGCGCAAATGCTTCATTGTCATTCTACTCTATACCTTGGCCAATCCCCCCACGTGGGTATGTGCCATATTACTTGAGGAGAAAAAGAAGAAGTTAGCCGTAAGAGGGAAAGCACAGGAGCTTAGGATAGCGCTGCAAAACAGATATTCGGCTTTAACGGAGGAACACGATCTTGGTATTCATTCAATGCACGATAATCTGACATCAATAATTACGGAGTGCGCAGTAGAAGTAGGTGGTAGGACAGTTCGAAAGGATTCCGGGAAGCTATCTCTGGTGACGAAAGATCTGATTAAGAAGAGCCAAAGCATGAGGGCGTCTAACCCTACCGATAGAATAGAACTAACGGAGCTATCGAATTTAATAAATAAGCGCAAGGTAGCCGACATAAGGAAGTTTAATATGGAGAGAATCGAGCATGCTCTAAAGAACGGAGGTAGCCTAAAAGCAGTGAAGACGAAACTAGGCATAGGTAAAAACCAGATGTATGCATTGAGAGACAAGCAGGGCAATGTCATTAGCAATATGATTAAGATAGTTAACGTAGCCAAAGATTTCTACACAGACCTGTACAGTAGCCAATAAAATCAGAGCGTTAATGAGAAAGTCAGCAGTGCAGAGCAATGCGTCATCCCACCAGAAACGAAAGATGAAGTAAAGAAAGCCTTAGAAGCAATGAAAAGGGGAAAAGCATCTGGGGAGGATCAGGTAACAGCAGATCTGTTGAAAGATGGAGGGGACATCCTGCTAGAAAAACTACCCACCCTGTATACGCAATGCCTTATGACCTCTACTCTACCAGAAGCTTGGAAGAATGCAAACATTATCTTAATTCATAAGAAGGGAGACGCCAAGGACAAAACATTACAGGCCGATCAGCTTACTATCCGTTGCCTGCAAAGTATTTACTAAGGTAATCACTAATAGAAAAAGGGCAGCGTTAGACTTTAATCAACCAAATGATCAGGCAGGCTTTCGTAAAGAATATTCGACAATAGATCATAATCACACTATCAATCAGGTGATAGAGAAATGCGCAGAATATAACCAATCTCTATATATAGCTTTCATTGATTACGAGAAAGCATTCGACACAGTGGGAACCTCAGCAGTCATACAGGCATTGCGTAATCAGGGGGTAGAAGAGCCTTATGTCAAAATACTGGAAGATATATATAGCAACAGCACAGCTACTGTAGTCCTCCATAAAGTCAGCAATAAAATTCTAATAAGGAAGGGCGTCAGGCAAGGAGACACGATCTCGCCAATGCTGTTCACCGCATGTTTACAGGAGGTATTTCGAGGCCTGAAATGGGAACAGTTAGGAATAAGAATAAATGAAGAATACCTAAATAATCTGTGATTTGCTGATGACATTGCTTTGCTGAGTCACTCAAGAGGTGAACTGCAAATTATGATCAATTAGTTTGACAGGCAGAGCAGATCAGTGGGTCTAAATATTAATATGCAGAAAACCAAGGTAATATTCAACAGCTTAGCAAGGGAACAACAGTTCACAATTGGCAGCGAGAGCCTAGAAGTTGTGATGGAATACGTCTACTTAGGGCAGGTAGTGACAGCTGATCCGGATCATGAGAGGGAGATAACTAGAAGTATTAGAAATGGGTGGAGCGCATATGGCAAATTCTCGCAGAAAATTCTCGTCTGTTAGCCCGAGCCGCCGTTTAAGCTTCCGAGAAGAGCGCCCGCTCGACTCCCGGGAGAACACCAGTCGCCCAGACCGAACCAGCGAGGGAACGTGCGCCAACCTACGGGACGGCCCCGTCGAGCTCCTCGGGTTGTCGGACTGTCGCAGTGCCCGGTGAACAAATTGTGTTTTGTTTACTTGTCTCTCTCTGTATTTGTGCACTTTAGGTGCAAAGATTTTGTTGAACTGTATCTCTCTCTATTGTTACTTTGCACGCGTTGAATGGCATTTGTGAATCACTTTGTATGTGCTCGTACGAGTGATGGTGGAATCCTTTGTATCGTCTCTTCGCTGTATAAACTTTGTTTTGTTTTCTGAACCTTTGGCTGCGACCCATTCTCTGGCTTGCGACCGGCGAAAGCCGGGGACCAAACGACCAACCCCCTTGTAACTTGGTAGCTGGTCTGCGGCTGAGCATGCCCCGCTGAGTCGAGGGCATCTCCTCTGTGACCGAGACCGCTACCCCCACAGCCGTTCTTTTTTCTTCTATGCAAGGCGTACGAGGTACAACCACTGGCCTCCCTTTATCCAGAAGAGCCGTGCTTGTACCGCCAACGTGAAAGCCGGTTCTTATATTTAATATTTTAATTTGACAAATTATCAGTAAAAGCAAATTGGATACATGCGTCGATAAGTAGACTACCATTTGACAACTGAAAGGATCACACTGCAGCTCTTTTTATGACATTGTTACTGAAACAGTCGACGAGTAGCATTTTGCGAACAAGCCAGCATGTTCGTGTGAAACATGTTCATGGCCTTCAGTTATCATTGACTTACATATATTGAAAGTAACAACGCATAATTATCTTTTTTTCAGTTACCCAACAATCTTTAAATGGCTTTAAGTGTCCTGTGCTACAAATGTACACATTCTCTTCGTCAAACGAAATGGTTCTCTCGAGCTACATAAGGGAGGTGTTATACAATGCCAAAATATGCAACACTACATTTCAATAACTACTTGCATTATGTTTTATCAGGGTCAGTACTCGCGTTTTACTGCAGCGAATGGAAGCCCTAGAATCTAAGAATCGGGTCAGATTACTCCGCTCCACACACAAAAAGGGAGCAAAAAAAGGTTAGTAGCGGTATTTTGCGCAGATCTGCAGGAGACACACTGCCACGCTCTGCGTGCCATAATCGTCTTATGATCGCTAGCAGCCGTCGACACGCAATCAGCTGCGGTTTCGCAGCAACGTTAGCGAGGCGGCAGTGCCAGCAGTTAGCGAAACCGCGGCGCCCTTTCCGCTTTGTTTCTTACAGCGGCTGCCGCCTTTCGCTGCCGGTGGGGTTCGCGGCTATCGGGCACGCGCTCCAGTCTTCCCGCAACATATTGCTCACGATAGTACCTGTTCGCGCATTTTGCTCGCATCACCGTTATTGTGACGAAAAGAGCTAAAAAAGCTGAACTGCTTCTGAGGTGATTTCTTCTGACAGAAAAGAGCCAAAATAAGTGCATTTCACATCCCTGAAAGGCTGCAGAGTCAAGAAGTAGAGAATTTCCAGACCTAACACTTTGCGAAGAAAAATGTCCACAGTGCGGCGAATTGCGAATCCTAATACATATCACATCGATGTGTTCCCAAAACCCCACCATCTAAAGTCGAGTAATGCGACCATGGAGCTGTGGGAGGCAGCGCTACTTCTCACCGTCAGAAGATAGGCACAAGCATTGGGAGCCCTGGACAGAGGGCATACCCATATGCGCTCCAGCCACCATCCTCTTCAATAAACGTTTACTCACTCTCTCTCACTCACTCACTCAGGGCCCAACAAAATTGGTGTATGACTTACGAGGGAGGCCTGAAAGTTTTCCAGGTTGGCCTTCAAGAGAATTATAAAACAAAAAGTTTATCCAAGCGAGTATTGGAAGTCGCGGACAGAGCAGAAGAGGTAGCAGTAGAAGTAGACAATCTTGGCAGAAAGAAAGAAGAAAGACGCGGGAGGTTGTCCGCTATGAGCGGGTTTTGAGAGGAAAATAGCCTCGAACTTAGCGCTCTCAGCGGCGCTCCTCTCTGGTATGCGCCACAGAAGTCCACTGGCCGCAGAAATGTGACTGTAGGTACTGTATACGTTAGGCAGCCGCAGATCGCGGCATTATTTCTGTACTCAACGCCGAGCGCGCTTGGGCCCTCACATGCATTGGCCGCAGGTAGGAGACAACATTGTTAGTTTTAGCGAGGTGACCTTAGAATCTATATTGCTAATGACATTGTCCTGCTTGTCTCTTAATGTATGCACCTGGTTTTTACCTATGCCTAGATTCCTCTTCACCGCTTTTAGGCTACCTCCGTTCTTTCGAACATGCTCGATTCTGTCCATACTGAACTTCCTTATGTCGGCTACCTTGCGCTTACTTATTAACTTTGATAGCTCTGTTCTGTTCTGTCGGTAGAGTTAGACGCCCTAATGCTTTGGCGCTTCTTAATCAGATCTTTCGTCACCTGAGATAGCTTTCGGTATTCTATCGAACTGTCCCACCGCCTACTTCTACTGCGCATTCGGAAATTATTGATATCAGATTATTGTGCATTGTAAGAACATCGCGATCGTCTTCCTGAGTTAAAGCCGAACATCTGTTTTGCAGCGATATCCCAAACTCCTGTGCTTTCCCTCTTAAGGCTAACTCGTTAATGATCTTTCTCTTCACTAGCTTCTTCCGTTCCCTCTTCAAGTCTAAGCTAATTCGAGGCCTTAAAATTCAGTGGTTGCTACAACGCACCTTTCCGTGGACGGCCACATCCTGAATGATGCCAGGTTTAGCGCATTGTATGAAGAGGATTTCATTTTTCGTTTCACCATTGGGGCTCTTCCAGGTTCACTTCCTGTTTTCTCGTTTGCGGAAGAAGGTATTCATTATCCGTAAATTATTTCTATCCGTGAATTCGACTAATAACTCTCACCTGCTATTTCTAGAAACTAGGCCATAGTCACCAACCGCGTGGTCGTCATCCTGCTTCTTGCCCACCTTCGCATTGAAGTTGCCCCTCAGTACAGTGTACTGTGATTTTACTATATTCATTTCCATTTCTGCGCCCTCGTAGAAGCTTTCAACGGTCTGGACATCATGGCTGGATGTGGGTGCGTAGGCCTGCGTCACTTTCAGCTTGTACTTCCTATTCAGCCTAATTACTATAGCTGCTACCCTCTCGTTAATACTAAAGAACTCCTCCACGTTGCCAGCTATATCCTTTTAATGAGAAATCCCACACATAGTTCTCGTCTATCCTCTAATCCGCGATAGCACAGTATGCGTCCGTCCTTTAGTAGTGTATAGTTAACGTAGCCGAAGAGTTCTAGACAGACCTGTACAGTAGCCAATGTAATCAATGCGTTAATGAGAAAGACAGCAGTGCACAGCAATGCGTCACACCGCCAGTAACGAAAGATGAGGTAAAGAAAGCCTTAGAAGCAATGAAGCTGGGGAGGATCAGGTAACAGCAGATCTGTTGAAGGATGGATTGGACATCGTGCTAGAAAAACTAGAAAAATACCTAAATATTCTGCGATTCGCTGATCACATTGCCTTGCTGAGTCACTGAGGAGGTAAACTGCAAATCATGATCAACGAGTTAGACAGGCAGAGCAGAACGATGGGTCTAAGAATTAACATGTGTATGTCTCGTTCCCTTCTTTGGGTTCTGTGTGTGTTCGCGCCTAGTACCAAAGATGAATTGTGACCAACTCGCCCAGGAAGACGTTCTTTTAAGAAAACCAAGATAGTGTTAAACAGCCTAGCAATGGAACAAAAGTTCACAATTGGCAGCGAGAGCCTGGAAGTTGTGACGAAATACGCCTACTTAGGATAGGTAGTGACAGCTGATCCGGATCATGAGAGGGAGATAACTAGAAGTATTAGAAATGGGTGGAGCGCATATGACAAGTTCTCGCAGATCATGAGTGGCAGGTTATCAATTTCCCTCAAGAGAAAAGTGTACAACAGCTTTATCTTACCGGTACTCACCTACGGGGCAGAAACGTGGAGGCTAACGAAAAGAGTTCAGCTTAAGTTAAGGACAACGCAGCGAGCCATGGAAAGAAAAATGATAGGTGTAACGTTAAGAGACCAGGACTGGGCAGAGTGGGTGAGGGAACAAACACGGGTTACTGACATCCTAGACGAGATCAAGAGAAATGGGCTCGGGCAGGTCATGTAATGCGAAGGCAAGATAACCGCTGGTCCTTAAGGGTAACGAAGCGGATTCCAAGAGAAAGTAAGCGTAGCAGGGGGCGGCAGAACCTTAGGTGGGCGGATGAGATTAAGAAGTTTACAGGCAAAGGGTGGATGCTACTCGCAAAGGACAGGGTAAATTAGAGAGACATGGGAGGGGCCTTTTCCCTGCAATGGGTGTAGTAAAGCTTATGATGGTGGTGATATAACCTTAAAATTTCTGCTGCCAATGGACATCTGTGGCGCATACCAGAGAGGAGGAGCGCCGCTGAAAGTGCTAAGTTCGAGGCTATTTTCCTCTCAAAACCCGTGCATAGCGGATACCCTCCCGTGTCTTTCTTCTTTCTTGCTGCCAAGATTATCTACTTCTTCTACTGCTACCTCTTCTGCTCTGTCCGCTTCTTTCAATCCCCGCTTGGATAGTTTTGTTGTATAAATCTCTTGAAGGCCAACCTTGAAAAGGGGGATCTTGGCGCTCAGGCAGAAAACTGTGGTCTTTGCACTGAGCATAAGGGCGCCCAAATGAGAAGAAACGAATAGTTCTGCGCAACCTTTATTGCGACTTTACATCGTTATTTTTTTTCTTAATGGGTATTCACATGTATTCTTCTGAGACTGCTTGCGTTCGTTGGCCTTGGTTTTGTTTAATGGGGGTTCAATGTACCAAAGGAACTCAGGCTATGGCAGACGTCATAGTGGAGGGCTACGAGTATTTGGACCTCTAGGAATTCTTTAACGTCCAGCAGTCTTGCCGAATCGTGAGAAAACCAAGCCACTGAGGGAAAAAAAGGAATTTTGTTTAATAACCCATTGAATATGTGAGCAATTTTGGTTTCGCTAAAGAGCGGTGTTCAAAATGTGCTTTTGGAAAAATGTGCAGAGATTAAGTAATAATACTGTTGTCATGGCGGCCTGGCTAGTGTCGCGAGAAGAAATTTGGCTTGATGTTTCCCTTTAATTTGCTGCCTAGCCTTAAATACACAGCCCTGGCCCTTTCAGGCTCGTTCAGGCTTCGAGTGCTGGGTCCTTGGATTTCTTCGAGCTATAGTGGCAGTGACGCTGCCATTAATTGCTTCCAACCACTCCCAGCTCTTAAGTCACACAATTATCTATGTACGCAAGTTGCTGTAAAGACTTCCCGAAAATTTCTACAGTCTATACAGGAGAGGCTGCAAAGGAAATAGAAGTAGCCGAGCTGGTCCCCGTCCCAACACAAAAATGAATAAGAACGAATTGTGGTGATTGACGATGATGCGATCGAGAAGAATCTCGCCCTGATGTTCATTAATAATTGGTTTCGTATTTATTTTACTTCAGTTATTCTCATATTTATTACATTGGCTGCATTCACAATAAAATTACTTCATTTTGAAAAACCTACTTGTGGTAAAAAATGAAATATTTTAATCAGATAACTGAAAAAATCATACGGCCAATGCGGCAACACTGACCTCCAGTAACACCGCACAGTAAACGGGCCTCTAGAATTCACCTCGATCGAACTGCGATGACCGAGGCCAGGGTCGAACCCGCGTCATTTGGGTCGGCAGCCGAGCACCATAAACACTGAGCCACTGCGGCGGCCGATTGTTGTCTTTCGTCTACTACTTCAAGCTCCCTCCTCTTCACTTTCTAGTCGGCTCTGAGGTGGATAAAATATTTCTCCTCTAAATGTTTTGACAGCGCACTGCGAGCGGCAACCGTGTGTGTGACAGACGCTGGAATCCGCGAATGTACGAGTTCAATGTTAAACAGGGAGCATGTGGTCATACTAAGAATATTTCACGTAGTGGTGACGGCAGTCTAAGCAGCGATGAAGACGGACAAAATGGTCTTTTAAAAGAAAACTGTTTATTCGGCTGACTTGCACCCAAAATGGACTGAATCACTCGGCGGCAGCGAAGCGACAAGCGTGCTCGGCGGTCGTCGAACAGAATGCCCGCCGCTGTCGGCAGTGCTAAATTTAAAGCTGATAGCGAACTTTCGAGACAATGCGGGCAAAGTTACTAGAACATTCCGGAACAACGTAGAATCAGCTCTGCCTGGCTGCGATCAAGCGAGATAAATCTAGTCGGGTCTTGCGTCCCAAACAAATCAATTAAGTGGTGTGGCGGCAGATTTGAAAAACGCACAAATACAGCAAATATTCGCGGCATTACTCCCCTCTAAAATGAGCATCAACCCGATGAATTAAAACAAATAATGCGACTAGTAAGAAAAAAAACGCATTTTGCGAAAATAGAGCATAGAAAAGCAGCGGCCTTTAGCGCTCATAATACGGCTTCAGACGGACTACATGGACGACTTCTGGTCGTACGCGGCGTCACTGGGATGCAGTCATTGCGTCAGGGATGACTTCATAATCCAGTTCACCTAGCCGACGCAAAACCTTGTACGGGCCGAAATAGCGGTTGCCCCGCCGCGGTGGCTCAGTGGTTAGGGCGCTCGACTACTGATCCGGAGTTCCCGGATTCGAACCCGACCACGGCGGCTGCGTTTTTATGGAGGAAAAACGCTGAGGCGCCCGTGTGCTGTTCGATGTCAGTGCACGTTAAAGATCCCCAGGTGGTCGAAATTATTCCGGAGCCCTCCACCACGGCACTTCTTCTTCCTTTCTTCTTTCACTCCCTCCTTTATCCCTTCCCTTACGGCGCGGTTAAGGTGTCCAACGATATATGAGACAGATACTGCGCCATTTCCTTTCCCTAAAAAAACAATTATTATTATTAATAAATAGCGGCGCAAAAGCTTTTCACTCAATCCACGGCGGCGAATGGGCGTGCACACCCAGACTTGGTCTCCTGGCTTGTATTCCGCGTTGCCTCATCGTAGGTTGTAGCGCCTGGCGTCGGACCGCTGCTTATCTTTGATCCGTAATCGGGCAAGCCTTCGAGCTTCTGCGCGTTGAAGGTAGGCGGCAACGTCGAGGTTCTCTTCTGTAACGTTGGGCAGCATGGCGTGTAGCGTGGTCGTGACCTCCCTGCCATGTACGAGCCTAAAATGCGTCATCTGGGTGGTCTCATGCACTGCGGTGTTGTAGGCGAAGACGAAGTAAGGCAGGATGATATCCCAGGTTTTGTGTTCGGCATCGACATACATGGCTAGCATATCGGCGATGTTTTTGTTCAGGCGCTCGGTCAGTCCGTTGGTCTGCGGATGGTATGCAGCTGTACTCCGGTGGCAGGTTTAGCTGTAACTCAGGATGACTTGCGTTAGTTCCGCCGTGAATGCTGTTCCTCTGTCCGTGATGAGCACATCGGGGGCGCCGTGTCGAAGATGAATGCACTCCACGAAAAATTTGGCGACTTCTGCTGCTGTTACGTTCGGTAGGGCTTTTGCCTCGGCTCAGCGTGTCAGGTTGTAGGTCGCTATGATTATCCACTTATTTCCAGATGTTGACGTTGGAAAAGGGCCACGCAAGTCCATGCCGATCTGCTGAAAGGTTCTTGAGCGAGGTTCAATGGGGTTCAGAAATCCTGCTGGTCGTGTGGGAGGGATATTTCGTCGCTGACAATCTCGGCAGGTTTTCACATAGTGTGTGACATCGGCAGACAGTCGGCGCCAGTAATACTTGTCTTGAATGTGGCGGAAGGTGCAATTAAACCCGAGATGTCCTGCTGTCGGCTCGTCGTGTGAAGCCTGTAGAATTTCGCGGAGACAAGCAGGTACAACAAGGAGGTAGGCTGTTTTGCTCGCTGTAAAGTTCTTCTTTACAAGGACCTCATTCTGCACGCAGAAAAAAGACAGTCCTCGCTTGAAGCGGGGGGGAAGAAACCTTGCCTTTCAGGTACTCGATGAGGCCTTTTAGGTTGGGGTCCGAGCGTTGCTGCTGAGCAAAAGAGCTGGGGCTGATGGGTCCCAGGAAGGCGTCCTCATCGTCGTCCGGCGGCGGTGCATCTACAGGGTCTCGTGTGAGGCAATTGCCGTCATAGTGCTTGCGTCCGTACTTGTAAACGACGGTGACGTCAAACTCCTGGAGACGGAGACTCCATCGAGCAAGTCGGCCAGAGGGGTCCTTCAAATTGGCGTGCCAGCACAGCGCGTGCTGGTCGCTGACCACCTTGAACGGTCGTCCGTACAGGTAGGGGCGGAATTTCTACGTAGCTCAGATGACGACTAGGCACTTCTTAGTTGTCGAATAGTTAGCCTCGGCCTTGGAAAGAGAACGGCTAGCGTATGCGATGACTTTCTCTAGCCTGTCGCTTTTTTGAACGAGGACGGCGCCTAGGCTCACGCTGCTTTCGTCGGTATGAACTTCAGTATCGGCGTTTTCATCAAAATTCTCAAGGATCGGTGGGGACTGTAAACGACGTTGAAGTTCCTTGAATGATTCTGCTTACGGCGGTTCCCATATAAACAGCACGTCTGCGTTCGTCAGTTGGGTGAGGGGCACGGCGATGCGCGGAAATTTTTTTTACAAATTGTCGGTAATATGCGCACAGTCCGAGAAATCTGCGCACTGCTTTCTTATCGGCCGGCGCTGGAAACTGTTCAATAGCAGCTGTTTTCTGTGGGTCTAGGCGTACTCCCTCCTTACTAACGATGTGGCCTAGAAACAGCAGCTCTTCGTAGGCAAAGTGGCATTTCTCTGCTTTCAAAGTTAGGCCAGACGACTTAATTGCGTCTAGTACTGTTCGAAGATATCTAAATATACCAGACAAATTTGCAACTTCAAGCCTGCCAGCACTGTATCCATAACTCGCTGAAACGTCGCTGGTGCGGAACATAGACCAATGGCATCACTTTGAACTCAAAGAGCCCATCCAGAGGGCTGAATGCTGTCTTCTCGCAATCTCTTTCATCGACCTCAATTTGCCAGTAGCCGCTCTTGAAGTCCATCGATGAGAAATATTTGGCGTTGCAGAGGCGGTAAAATGTGTCGTCGATGCGTGGGAGGGGGTAGACGTCCTTTGTTATGTTGTTCAAGCGGCGGTAATCCACGCAGAATTGAAGTGCGTCGTTTCCTTTCTCACTAGAACATCCGATGCCGCCCATGGGCTGTTGGAAGGCTGGATGACGTCGTCGCGAAGCATTTCTTCGACTTGGTCCCGGATGGCTTGTCGTTCTCGAGGTGACACACGGTAGGGGCTTTGACGGAGAGGTCGGACGTGTTGGTTCGTTATAATGCGATGTTTGGCAATTGGCGTTTGTCGCACCTTCGGCGATGTCGAAAAACACTCACTGTAGCTTTGAAGCAGATTGCGGATCTGGTCTTGTCTGTTCCGGTGCAGGGCTGGGCTGATGTCGAAAGTGGACGAGTTCTCTTGGTCAGGCGAATCTTCTGTGGAGGGGTCGGAGAGGGCGAAGGAGTCTCGTACGTCCGATATTTCGTCGAAGAAAGCAATCGTCGTTCCTCTGTTAATGTGCCGGTATTCTTCGCTGAAGTTAGTCAGCAGTACTTCGGCCTGGCCATTGCGCAAATGTGTGATGCCTCTTGCGATGCTGATTCCTTGGTCTAGGAGCAACTGCATGTTGCCCTCGATGATGGCTTCAGCGTTAATGGCTTTCGTGGCGCCTACGGTCAGGATAACGCTTGATCGGGTGGGACGCTCACTTCTTCCTCCAGGACACTCAGGGCAACGCGATTTTCCCCAGTTTTCATCGTAGCAATGCCTTCGTCCGTCGAAAGCGTGATCAGCTTGGATCGCAGGTCGATGATCGCCTGATGCTCATTTAGGAAAACCATACCCAAGATCACTTCGCGAGAGCATTGCGGTAAAGCACAACAAAGGTCGCAGGATAGGTATGTCCTTTGGCAGTCACTCGCGCTGTGCATCGTCCTTATGGCGTAGTGAGGCGACCCCCAGCGGTGCGTATTTGTGGGCCGTCCGAAGCCGTTGTGACTTTTCTCTGCTGCGCAGCGAATGTTCCATTCATCACCGAGTAATCGGCTCCTGTGTCGTCTAGAGTGGTAACTTTCTGGCCGTCGATTGTCACTTCTAAGTCGGATGTCCTGGCTCTTGCATTGCATGTTGCTCTCGGCGTCGGGTCACGGCTTCGTCGCGTATGCCAGTCGCGGGTGTGGCGTGTGGTCGAAGCTTTTCTGGGAGGCGTCGTCGTTTTCAGGGCAGTTTGCTACGTGGTCGGGGTTGTCATTTTGTGCGGCGTCGGTGCATCGAGAGCAGGTTCTTCATGCGGCGTCGCGGGTGCAGCGTCTTCATAAAGCGTGGTCGGTGGAGGACCGGCGTTTCGCTCGTGAGCAACCTCACCTCCAGAGGTTTCTGCCTTTAGTTTCTCCTACGGGGGCTGGGAGACCTTCCTCGTACCGCGGCTGCGTAGCTGCGGCGTGGCGACGCAAAGCGCGAGGTTGACGGCGATGGTGTGCGCGAAAAGCGGTTCGGCGTGTACACCTCTCGACGCAGGTACTCGTCGATTTCCTGCAGACATTGTCCGAAGCGTAGTCGTGGGGAGTTAACGGCAAATCCTCGATGACCGATACGTCGGTTCGGGCAGTGACGAAGAATATGGCCGGCCTCACCGCAATGGAAACACAACGTCCGGTTGTCGGAAGTCCTCCAGGCGTCACATTTTCTAGGACTTGAGCGTCGGTCATAGGCTGGGCGGGCGGTTGCTGGGAGGCGGCGTTGTGGAACAAGTGGCTCATCTCGGGGAGGACGTAGGGATTGTCGTTGGGGCTGAGCAGTCCTTACTGCAGCGGCGTAGGTCATTGCCTGGGGTTCTGTGGCCGTCGGGGTGCCAAGTGCCTGTTGCACTTCTTCCCGTACCACATACATCAGATTCGCTGCTTGTGGCTGTGAGGAGGATGGCAGTAATCAGCGTAGCTCCTCTCGGACGATTTCACGGATAACTTCCCGCAAGCTGTCGCTGGTGGTGGCCGTCGTGTCCGATCGAATGGCACAGGCAGAGGAAGGGCGATTGTACTGCCGAGCTCGGATGTCGAGGGTCTTCTCAATTGTGCAGGCTTCTTGCATGAATTCCTCGGCTGTTTTTGGTGGCTGGGCGACGAGGCTGCCAAAGAGTTGGTCTTTTACGCCGCTCATTAAAAACTGAACTTTCTTTTCTTCGGTCATCTCGGGGTCGGCGCGGCGAAATAGGCGCTTCATCTCTTCGACGTAACCGCGGATGGGCTCATTCGGAAGCTGGATCCAGGACTCGAGGAGTCGTTTGTCTATTTCTTTCCTCACGACACTGGTGGATACCTTCAATAGTTCTCTGTTGAATAGCTCCCATGTCGTAAGGGAAGACTCGTAGTTTTTGCATCACGTGCGTGCGGAGCCATCCAATGAGAAGAACACGTGTCCGATTTTTGCCGCATCTTCCCACTTGTTCAATGACGCCACGCGCTCAAATTGGTCCAACGATTCTTCAGGGTATTCACCTAGGGATCCATTGAAAATGTGCGGCACCCGCGGCTGCTGCAGTATGATCGGTGTCGGCATCTTCGGCGAGGTTGCGGTGCTCGTAGCAGGGTCTTTACGCTGTCTGGTGCGGTCCGGCAGTTTCCCGAATTCAGGCTCCTCTCCCTGGAGACGTAGGCTGGCTCGCTGAGCTGCTGGCTCGTCCTCGGGTGCGAGCGCTGAGGGCTGGCTTCACGACTTGAAGGGGGCGTCCGGAACATGGAAGGCTACCCAGCACCTCCAACAGATGTCACGTAGTGGTGACGGCAGTCGAAGCAGCGATGAAGGCGGACAAAAGGGTCTTCTAAAAGAAAACTTTATTGGGGCTGACATGCACAAAAATGGACTGAATCACTCGGCGGCTGCGAAGCGACAAGCGTGCTCGGCGGTCGTCGAACAGAATGCCCGCCGCTGTCGGCCGTGCTCAATTTAAAGCTGCTAGTAAATTTCGAGATAAAGGGTGAAAAGTTACTAAACATTCCGGAACAACGTAGAATCAGCTCTGCCTGGCTGCGATCAATCGAGATAAATCTAGTCGCTTCTTGCGTCGCAAACAAAACGATAAAGTGGTGTGGTGGCAGATTTAGAAATCGAACAAATACTGCAAATATTCGCGGCAATATGGCAGTCCAGTAATATGCAGCTATATATGCCTAGACTCGGACGATCAGCATTGCGTGTTCTACGTTAAAGTGGCTAACTTAAATCATGCATGGTGTAGGCATGTCAGAACTAACCAGATGTTGCGAGAATAACTTACCCACAGCTCAAGACTCAAACGTGACACGCCCGACCTCCCACCTGGAAAATCAACTTTGCCTTTTGAACCGGGCCCTGCAGCGGTGGCTCAGTGGTTAGGGCGCTCGACTACTGATCCGGAGTTCCCGGGTTCGAACCCGACCGCGGCGGCTGCGTTTTTATGGAGGAAAAACGCTAAGGCGCCCGTGTGCTGTGCGATGTCAGTGCACGTTAAAGATCCCCAGGTGGTCGAAATTATTCCTGAGCCCTCCACTACGACGCCCCTTTCTTCCTTTCTTCTTTCACTCCCTCCTTTACCCTTCCCTTACGGCGCGGTTTAGGTGTCCAACGATATATGAGACAGATACTGCGCCATTTCCTTTCCCCCAAAACCAATTATTATTATTATTTTGAACCGGGCAAGATTAGCGCCAAAAAAAATTGCGCTTCTGGAATCAGGTTTATGGTTTATGCTTTATGCTTTTCGAGGCTATGAGTGCGAAAGCAACTCAGACTATGCGACACACTGCAGTGGAAGGCCCCGGATAATTTTTACCAACTGGTGATCTTTCACGTGCACTGACATCGTTCAGTGCACGTGTCTCCAGCATTTCGCCTACATCGAGATGCGACTGCAGCCGCCGGGATCACAACCGCGTCTTTGAGCGTGCATTCGAGCACCGTAGCTACTGAACCACCACGGCGACTTCTGGAATGAATTGCCACCTAGGTAATCTCAATATATTCTGCCCGATCAAAACACACGACAGAATTTTTTGTCGCGCATCTGTCGCGCGGCACAATTTTGTGTCGCAAGACAAGCTGTCTTGTCGTGCCTTCTGCCGTGCGACAGGCTTCGTGTCGTGGGTTCTTTCGCGCGACAAAGTTGTTTGTAGTAGGTTCTGCCGCACGACAGACATTTTTCCTGCATTTTGTCGTGCGAAAAAGGTCCCTGTCGCAGCATTTGTCGCGCGACAGGTTTCTGTCGCAGGTACTGTCGCGCGACAGAGGGAGTCGTGCCGCGCGACAGATATTGCGTGCCTCAGCAAAGTTGCCTGTCGTGGGTTCAGTCGCGCGGCACACTTCTATCGCGCCTCTTTTCACGCGACAAAAGTACCTGTCGTGCGGCCTGTCGCGCGACACAACAGCTTGTCGTGGGATAAGCCGCGCGACAGATACCTGTCGTGGGATGAGTCGCGCGACAGATACCTGTCGTGGATTGTGCCGCGCGATAGATACCTATCGTGGGATGTGTCATGCGACAGATTCCTGGTGAGGGTAATTGTTTTACTGCAGAATTCTAGAAATACTGTCGTGCTGTCGTGTGACAGCGATAGGATCAAATTGACCAAAGATGCTTCAAAGCGCGTTCACTGTGGCGAGTCGCGAAGAGGATGCGAGGTGCTCTGGTCTGTTGGTGACAGGCACCGAGCGAAATGAAGTGCTCATTCACATTGGCGAATCGAGTTTTCAACTCGCTTCCCGCGACCTGGCTCTCTCACCGAGCGAGAATTGGCTTAAAGGAGAGGCACTGCTCGAGCACTCACCTAATTCCCTGCTGTTCACACATGACAATGTGACGAAAGTAGTGCATGCTCAAGAGTATAATGCGGCTTTGAAAGCACAAAGAGCTGTAATGCACAAGCGACCAAGCCAGCGGTGCCTGCGTATCCGCACGCGCTTGCGGTGGCGGCATGTAGCTGCAGCCACGACAGCGCCTGCACACCAATCGGTGTGCGCAAGTCGAATGGCGCTACTGAAAGTCAGTGTCCTCTTGGCTTCTGCGACATGTTCAAGCCATGTAACATAATGTACCACTACTACTACATGCGCAGAAAATGCCAAAGACACTTCTATGTGTCGCGGAAAAGAATGTCGTTAATCGTCAATCAGGGAAAATTACTCGCCATGACCATCCGGCTACACAAAGGCAGCATGTGTGTACATGCACGCAGTTCTCTGTATAAATGTTCAAAGCAAACCCGATATCATTTTCCGCGCTTCAGTTTTAAGAGCGTAAGCTCTTACTACTTACGTTTGTCAAGGACACGTCTGTCTGCAGGGAAGGTCAAATTGGCCAAGACAATTACCACACTATATCAGAAAGCAACAGTGGGCGCGTAGAGCCTCAGTTTTCACAGATACCTTCGATCCGTTTTACATATGCCAGTATAGCGGCTATCGAAGTGGAACCCCGGGGACCCCCATTTGCATCAAATTTGGGGGCCGCCCGTTTGACGCATAACGATCGATGTGGTGTCATTTGACTCGTCATGTTCCTGAGGATAAAATAAATATTTAGATGAAGCCCAAATTATGTGTGGGATTCGCACCGACGACCTTCTCGCACCCAAACCGTGCATTCCGGGGACTTCCAGACAGCCATAAGGCCTAATCGTTTGTCGCAAAGGGTTCCGGATGCGGTCAAACAATTCGTCTTGTTGTAATGCACACGTTTATAAAATTCGTTAACTGATATATAAGGAGGAAACATACCGGATATAGCGAAGGTGGCTGTAAATCGCTATAGTAGTGCAAACTCTTCGAAGTAGATGACGCTGCTTGTATCTTAGAACGAATTTTTCCGAAACGAAACGCCCTCAGATGTTTGTATTTTGTCTTCACGTTTGCTGAGCACCCCGATCTAGCACCCCGATCTAAACACTTGAAGCTCTCGTAGCTAACGCTCTTAAGTCCAACGCTGATGCAGTGTTGGCGGAGAATTTTTTAGCGGCAGTGACGTGGTGCTTATCATAAAATAGCAAAAAAAATACTTTACGACGTCGTTCATTGCCTTCGCTGAAGATTTCATGACGGTGACGCGAAAATGTCGCTAAATATAGACAGCAGCGTATGCAGCCGAAGGTGAAATGCGGCGGCCGGCGAGTTTGAACCGATTTGATTCTCGGTCGAAATGAGAATAAAGTCTTGGGACTGACGTCAACCGCGCGCTTTAAAGAGTTTCACCTGCTCTGACACAGTCTAGCTCCTGTGCACCCGCGCTCGGTCCTCTAAACTGATCTGGTCCTAGTGTGACTATGTGCTATGACAATCTGAGCGAAAAGAAGGATGTCTGGGGGTTTTGATATGCACCACGGCAATACAATAGAGCGACATGATAACGTATGGGCGCGGCATGCCAGCCTGAATACCGGCCGCCAGCGTCAGAAAAATGCGACAGTAATGTTTGTTCAAGTCCATACTAAGCCGCCGGATGGAGTATCGTTGTCCAATATCGAGTCGTTGGTAGAAGCGATAACAGGAATACAAACAAATGTCTCCCCACGGCGCCTTTAATTGCTACTGCTCAATCGCGGCTCTCCTGGCTTCAGCTGGCTCTGCTCCTGAAGGTGTCACGGAAACCGAGCATATCTTGGTTTTACTATGAGACGAGGTTCACAGTAAAACGATGACGAGAGCAGCACCTCAGCGCTAGCCAGTTTCGAAGTGCACTCAGCTGCTGCATCGATGTGAAACCGGCTAGGCTTAGCGACGACTAGGGCAGCCAGGGGGTAGCGCGTAGTTCGTTGCCCGGCGCGCCCGCGGGCGGCGTCGTTCCCGAAAGCTCGCCTCGCTCACTCCGGCTGGCTCACTGATTGGCTCAACAGCTTGCGACCTTCACTCGGAAGGCTGGAAAATCGAGAAGCGAGCGACTGGCGCTGCGACTGAGCGATATTTTATGCCCACGTTTGCAGTCCTGGTGAACAACCTTTAACGCCCATATGCTTGGGTTATCGGCTGCGTTGCGGCGAGTCTTAGTTAAGGTCGTCCGCGACGCCATCGTCACCGTCCGTGACATACCGGCTGAGAACTTCAATTCCAGTACGTGCCGAAACAGCTCGCATTTATCGTAACGATACGAACTCGAAAACACGGCTGCTTCGAAGCGCTAGTGGGCTCTTGCTTGTTAAACTACACGCGATCAGGATGCGGCGAGTGCTAGCCGCTGTTGCATATTAGCTAAAGTGAGACGCAAGTATCGACGTAGTTTCGTAACGCAGTTTATATCAAAGCAATCTGCTTGTACTGGTCACCGATTAAGCTGTTAAGTTTCATGATCTCCGGTGAGCGTGCCAGTGTCGCGCAAATTAATGCATCGCAGCTGCTCTCCATCGGGCCAATTGCGTTCAACTTATCCACGATATTCGCCAGCTTGAGATACGGCGCTTTTCTTCGCTGTTTTTGTCGCAACTTAGTGATTTTATCTGGCATCAAACAAAATGGCATTCTGTCAACACCGTCGTCTGCTCCGTCGTCTGCTGGGCATCCGGGTCACTTCAGGGGATCACAGGATCGCAGCTTCCACAATAATAATAATAATAATAATTGGTTTTTGGTGGAAAGGAAATGGCGCAGTATCTGTCTCATATATCGTTGGACACCTGAACCGCGCCGTAAGGGAAGGGATAAAGGAGGGAGTGAAAGAAGAGAGGAACAAATAGGTCCGTAGTGGAGGGCTCCGGAATAATTTCGACCACCTGGGGATCTTTAACGTGCACTGACATCGCACAGCACACGGGCGCCTTAGCGTTTTTCCTCCATAAAAACGCAGCCGCCGCGGTCGGGTTCAAACAGCTTCCACAAACGACATGCCAGAAAAAGTAACTGAAAGCGCTTTAGTATTCTTAAATCATCTAAAAATAATTTAAAATAAATGCAGTGTCTTTGTTGTGAAGATAATATAAATATTCGTGGTTTAAAAAACAAATTTTTCTTGTCGGTTTCAATTTTTCACCGACAAGAAAGCGCAGCCGTCGGCGCCATTGCAGCGCTACCGACGCGTCGTGTTTTGTATTATTTGCCTCTTTGAGGCATTGCTTGAGTACTTGTACGGCGGACACGTGTGAAGAACTCATTCAATAGGAAGGTGAGCAGGAGTGTGTTTTGGAAGCCAACGACCAGGATTTCGGCCTGTCAACATTGGCGAGTTTCAACGGGTATGCCATGAAGAGAGAGTGCTGCGACGTCTTCTCATCTGTAAAGGGAACGAAGACTCCTACGCGGTTTTACTAAGCCGGGATGAATCGCATTTCCGGTGAGTCCCGCTCTGCGTTTCTTTGCTAATGATCTGTATTCACACGCGCTATTTGTATGCGGCTATATAGGGATGTGAGTGGAGGCAGTCCGCCTGCGGTTGCCGCAGCTATAATGCGGCACCAAAAAAGCAGGGCCTATATCCTGCATGACAAGTGTTGTCTCATTATCTTTATGTGCGTTTAGTACTCGCGGGCCGTGGTAAATACAAATGGCACCAGATATCACAACAGAGTTATGCTTTCGCTTGCCCGCGCTTCGGCACTCGGTGCAAAAGCATGGATTTGCACTGCGTAGAAGACGGTGAGCGAGAAGTGCCGCGCGGCGGAGCGCTCGAGCTAGGCCAGCTGCGATCAGACACCGCACTATTTTGCTCAGGGTTAGTACTCATCGGATTAATGCTTGTGCCTTAATATGCGTCATACTAAATTCTGAGACAGTGATCGCATACGAAAGGCTAGTTCAAATTCATCGCCTTGTCATTTGTAAACTTGTCTGTGCTTCCCCAGTGGAACAGGATTTGAGGCAGTGTTATGTCAAAGTTAGATCAATCTTGCGTCTCCTGAGCTGTAAACGTTGATGCTTCCTTCCCTTCTGAGCACTGCGAGCTGTCGGAGATGCAACTGCACAATTATTTAGGATTTCTACCTTTTTGCTATATCCCTCGCTTTTGCGGTCCGCATTCAAGTCGTTCGCCATTGTCGATGTTTTTTTTGTTACTTATTTTCGCTTTGTTTCTTATTCTTTGTTGCGTGCCATCAGCTGTGGTGCCGGCGATTCTCCGAGCTCGGAACTCTTCCCAGGCACGGGATCCTACCCACAGACCACCCTTCGCCGCACTCACGAGTGTTCTTTGGTATTTTTTTGTTTCTCTTGCCCTTACTCGCATTGCGAGTCGACAAATTTGTGCAGCTTTTAATTGTATGCAGATTTGTTAAATGCGCTAGCAATTTTTCTATGATGCTAAGCTGTGCTGTGAGATGTCAAGCTTCTTGCTAGTGAAGGCATGCTTTTTTCCATTCTCTCTTCTCATTTAACCAAGGCAGACTGGTTGCAACTTTCAATTTAATACCTAGACATTGGTACAAGACAGCATGACAGGAATTAATGAAAACCTGCACATCCTATATTCAAATTGGTGTGCGGTATTTCAGCCAGCTCATCTTTCAGTGTGGTTATAACAGTTATTGTGACTCTTCTCAAAGAATGTATATGGGTGCATTACGTAAACTCTGTTCATTTGTTTTGTCATGGGCTAGCTCATTGGTTTTTATTTACTTATATTACGTCTAAGTAGTTTTTAAAGTAGTAGACGATTTCCTCTCTTGTCATTCATGACATGGCTACAGCCACTGACAGCTGTTGCTCTGGATGTATTTATTTGCAGTTGCCAGCGGCTAGCATCTATTGGGCCATGCGTGCTTCCTGCCTTCGGCTGTGTCATCCCTCCTGATCCGTTCATGGTAGTTATTCTTTTTCAGTGATGCATATCTTAGCTGCCTATTTAGAAAAATATTTTTCATATACGCTTGCAGCTAGGTTTAGAAATGCATGAAACTCTACGTGCACTTCACAGCAGTACCTCAGCTTATAATTACCGGAACTGTAGACTTGTACAAAATATAGTCGCTGATGTAGCTTTTGACGCAGCTGCTGTGAACATAAACGTGCTTTGACATTGCACACCTGTTGCCTGGTATGCATATGTGTCCTAGAAAAGGACCTGTATGTTTATTTATCCCTTTAAAAACATTGTGATCTACAATGATGGTTTACCAGTATTTCTGATACAGAGACCAAATTGTCAGTCAGTAATGTAACATTGCACGATGACACCAATCCTTGTATGGCATAGCATCCTTGCAATGCACTGGGCAAGCTGCTGTCAGCACAGATTTATTGCTGGTTTATTGCGATAGCATATGGTTATACTGCACAGTTTGTACCTCTACCTTCTTAAAGCTGTATACTTGAAAAATTTAAAATTAGTTGAAGAAAAATTCAAGGAAATGTAACAGTAACTGTCTCACATTTTGGTGGACACTTGAACCGTGATATAAGGGAGGGATATAGAAGGGAAGTAATGAAGAGCCGATGCCCATGTTAGATGCCCCTCTTTAATTAAACATACCTCGCAATTAACGCATTTGGTGCAAAACAAACATGGGACTTGCACGCTCACAAGCACCCTCATGTCAGTAAAACAAAGTGCCAATGTTGCCGTACTTTAGAGCTTTGCTGTTAAAAGCGCAGCTGACTGCTGCTCAAAGTTGAGAGCAAAAATATGTCTACTTTTCCTCATGTGCAGTCTGCGGTGCTGGTGCCATTTCCAATGGTGATTGACATTGAGTTGCATGATGCGCAGTCCGTTCCTGGAGTTAGTGCTTTTGTCTGTCGTGTGAATGTGCTGTTAAAATTAGTGCAGAACAATGGTTCTCTAGTTCATTTTAGGTAACTGTGTCCTGTGCCACATGCTACCACCCTTTTTCCTCAAATTTCCTAATCTCATTTAGCCATCTGATTGCCACCCACTCATGCATTCACCTACTCTTGGAATCCTCCCAGTGTTTTAGTGTGGTATTGCTTATATCTTCTCTGCATTACACATGCATTGCACTTCCTCTTTTTTTGATTTAGTCAAGATATCTCTGTTCCTGTTTCTTGCATAAGCATAAGAGGCGACTAAAGTGCACCATCTGGGCTTGTGATGCAATGTTTAGGGCCCTTCGTTTTGAGTAAAACCTGGTTTCTCCCTACTGTTGCACCAATAAAGATTCTTAAAGATTAGGTTCAATGCAATTTCTGTGCAAATGTGCCTGTAAGAAAGTGCGGTTTGAAGGTGCACAATGCCGAAGAACTGCTGGAGTGTAGTGGATGTCACATAATTCTTCTGGCAGATTTTTTAAACAATTCTGGTTATTTTATTTCCCTTTTAATGTTTATTGTTTGTCAGTTGCTTATAATTTTTGGATAAACTGAAAACTACATGTACTGACTGGTATTTCATTCCAATAATTATACCCATTATTATGAAGCTGTGTTGGAAGGTAGGTGTGCATTTAGTATGCATGCTTTGAATTTCAGTGATCGTTTCTGCAATGCAAAATGGAGGACAGGTCTCTGCTGCGCGAGTTTTTTGCAATGGAGTGAAATTAGCTGGAGCAGCATTTGCTACTGTGTCACCCAGCCAAAAGTTCTCCCACAGACCACTGAGCTTCTGAATACCTATGGCTTAAAGCTCGAAGCTCTGGTTGCACTTTCCGAGGTTTTCTGCATTAACGAGTGCAAGCCCAAGGGCTCAGAGCTAACAAGCATTTGAAACCATAGAGCAGTAGTGCTGGGGCCGTGCAGCAATTCAGTGTGAAATAGGTCGGGATAAATGTGGTTTACTGTAAAAAGCTAGCGTGAAAAAATAGTTGCGCTCACAGAAACCGCTGTTTTTTCTAAGTCGATCATTGAAACAAAGCAATGCATGTAAAATTTGATATCTCAATGATCCCTCAAATTTTTTCCAGCTAAAGACCAAGAGTTGCATGGAAGTTGTGCAAGCCACCAAGTTGCGTGTGATTTTTGCCAGGGACCTGGAGCAGGCTGGGAAATTAGGGGATGGCCAGTGGTATTCACTCAGTAAGGCAAGCTTTTTCTGTAAGTACATTTTTTGGCATGGCATTGCTTAGGAACGCATGCACTAATCTGACTACTCTATGCCCGCCCATGCTTCAAGAATAATGAAGTACATGAAAAAAATTGATTGCCGAAAAAAAATTTCCGCTTCTGTTATGTTTTTTCAGGAAAGTATTTGCCATTTAAAGGGCTGTGAAAAGCATAAAAATTATGTGCTTGTTGTGGCTTTTATTCAAATTTCTTCCACGTCTATGTTGGCCTGACCTTGTAGCTTGTCTGCATGAGATTGGCTGCTACCTACAGTTCGCTTTTTTGTTGCTCCTTTATTGCCTGTTACAATCTTTACTTTGCGTGGCAGTGTCATGCAGTTTGGGAAGTAATCGGATCTTATTTCTGCATTGGCCTGAAGTGCAAGCTTTTGCATGTGGGGCAGGTTTTTGGTGTCCTTTTGTTTGCTGTAACTGCAGTTTGGCCATGAGGGTTAGAGGTTTAGTCCTTTTTTATTTTGATGCAGTGTCGTATACTTCATGCATAAATTAATGAAGTAAGCACTATTTTTTGTAATAAATGAACATTCATTATAGCTGTGGCCATTATAAGTGCACTTGACTCTAAAATGGCTGTCTTCCGGCATTCAGTATTACATCTCAAAACCAGCCGGAAGACACAAAACAGGAGAAGAGATGAGCGCAAGATGAGGCTGGTCTAACAACTGAAATTTTATTGAAGGAAAGTGGCAAAAAGACCTGCAAAGAGATTCAAGCACGCAAAACCCCAAAGCAGTAAGAGGGCAAAAAACAATCGAAAGGCACTGAAGTACTAGTAAACCATCTAAAAAACTAATTCCTTACAGTGAAGGTTCACCGACGGTTTAGCCAGGCACTTGTTTTTAGCCTTACTGATGTAGTAAGCCTCGACTATATCAGGACAGATTTATCACTTCCCTAAACCACTGATGTGCCGCAGAAATCAGGCGTGCAAAGAAAAAGGTCGTCCTCCGATTGCATTCACGACATTGAACGTTCAGTGTCAGGAGAAAATTCGCCTTCCTCTCTATACAGTGAAAGTGCTCTCAGCCAGGCGCACATTCAGATATCTGCTTGTCTGCCCATAGTAGTTTCAGCTACGAGGAAGTGGAATGCAAAATATCTGTTTACTTTTGCAAGTGGTGAACATTTTTTATCTGCCACTGTGCATAGCGGACGATTACCCGTAGTTTTATCAAGCCTAGGTTGAACGAAGAAGCAAAGGGCTCCTACCTTACTTTTAGCGGTCAAGACAACAGCAACATCATACTTTGGTGCAACTTTCTTGGGACGGTGAGAAATGGCGTGAAGGTAAGGTATAGAGCACCGTCTTTTTGTGCTGCTAAACTACGTCAGCATCATGAGAATGGTGTTCCGTTCCCTCGAGAGAGTAAATACAAACTCTGACAGGTGCGCGAGATGAGCAAGTGGGAACCCAGGTGCCATTGGCTTGGAAACCTGCTCCGAGAATGCATTCTAAACACTGTGATGGCATGACTTCCATACAGCGGTCGTGATGCATGCGATTGCCAACCTGTCCTTGACCAGCCTCGAGTGGTTCAACTCGTAGCTAAGAGGCTTCCTGATCTTCATTTCATTCATTTCATTTTGCATTTATTTCAGTCATGTACAATGGCTGAGGAGAAAGGAAAAAAAGCCGCGCACGCGGCTTGACAAAGCTCCCATCTCCCGTAGCGGCTTGGCACGGCGATGACAGGCAGCAGTAAAACAATAACAAGAGAATGCATGAAATAACAAATATGTACAATATCTTCATAACAGATCACCAGAATAGTCTCGGTACTGTTACACACACGCAAATGATAGTTTAATCACAGCACATGGATACTTAGTTTATTTTACCGTTGGATATGATACATTGTTTTGTAAGAACATATTTCTGACAGCGTTATATGAAACGGAAAGAATGGATTGATTAGTGAAAGCATTTCTATTAAGGAAAGATGGCAACACATACATGAGTGTTTGAAAACCGTAATTTGTGCGTGGACAAGGTACATACCAATATTGGTAGTGTCTTGTGTTGTGAACAGCGGTATTTTCCCGTAGATTCGCAAGGTCAGAAAAAAATGTGCTGTCACTATGTACCTGAGATTTGTACTGCTGAATTACACGGTACTGATGAATAACCCTTGCATCCATAATGCGGTATTTTGCAAATAGAGCACTCGTATGTGCTAAGTATGTGGCACCCGCAATTGCTCTGACTGCATTTTTTTGTAATGTCAAAACCTTTTGAATATTAGTTTGCGTCGTTGTACCCCAAACCAAATGACAATATTTAACATGAGAGTCAAAGAGGGCATGGTAAATAACAAGTTTTGTCCTAGTAGGTATAATGCACTTT
Organism: Amblyomma americanum; assembly: GCF_052857255.1. Classification (NCBI taxonomy): domain Eukaryota; kingdom Metazoa; phylum Arthropoda; class Arachnida; order Ixodida; family Ixodidae; genus Amblyomma; species Amblyomma americanum. The sequence goes on from NC_135497.1 coordinate 344,053,784, forward strand.
AACCTTCAGAGTATGCCGACAACGCGAGCTAGCTTACTCTCTATTTGCTCGATGTGGTAGTCCCATAACATAAATTCATTGAAGTGAACGCCAAGTGTTTTTACAACATTAGTTATTTCTAATATATTACCACCCAATACTAAATCTGTATGTACAGCCCATTTGACATTTTTAGCTCTAAAAAATATCGCCTTCGTTTTCCGTGTGTTTATTAGTAGGGAATTTTTTTCAGACCATGAGTTAAGTTTTCCCAACACGCTATTAGCCTTTTCTACTATATCATTCGCGTTGGTGCCGGTCAGAAATAAAGTAGGGTCGTCAGCGTAAATTACGTATTCTGTTTCGGAGTCAATCTGTACTAAATCATTAATATATACATTAAATAATAAGGGACCAAGGATACTACCTTGAGGTACACCATGCTTTATTTTATTGTAAGTAGAGCGATGATTATCTATAGAAACGTACTGATATCGGTCAGTTAAATAGCTGGTGATAAGAGATAGTGCTTTGTTCCGGACACCGTATGCAGAAAGTTTAAGAAGAGTTTCGTGATGAATCCTATCGAAGGCTTTGGAGAAATCTATGTATATTTCAAGGGTTATTTGTTTACATTCAATGTTATTTAAAATTATTTCTTTTTGCTTCAAGAGAGCCATTTCAGTAGAGGACTTAGGTCTAAATCCAAACTGTCTTGGAGTTATCACGTTGTATTTTTCAAGAAAATTGGAAAGTCTTAAATGTATTGTTTTTTCCAAGCCCTTAGAAAAAATAGGCAATATAGACACTGGTCTATAATTACCAAGATCGTTTTTCGAACCACCTTTATTAAGAACAACTACTTTTGCTATTTTCATGTCCGAAGGGAAAATGCCGGTAGTCAAAGACAAGTTATAAATATAAGTTAAAATTGGGCAGATAATGTCCAAGACGTACATAACAGGTTTCATTTTCAGTCCAAAAGCATCTTCACTGTTTGTATTGTTCATGCCTTTATATATATTAAGCACCTCATTTTCGTCACAACATGTTATAAAAATACTGTTACTTGTATGATTCGTAATGTAATCCAATGCCATATTGTTGTGTTCACTATCAACAAGTCCACTGAAATAGCTATTAAACTTATTTGCGAGTGCGAGTCCACTATAACTAATGCCTTCCATTGTAATACTGTCAATTGTATTTGTAGAGTTAGGGTTCAAGACTCGATTCAACCTATTCCAAACTTTCTTTTGATCGGTCAGACCAGCGAACATTTTAAGGTGATATGCATTCCTCGCTTTTCTTAAAGTTAAGTTCAGTTTGTTTCGGTACCTCTTGAACGTTGCCCACGATTCTGGACTGCGACTTTGTAAGAATTTCTGATAGAGGGAATTTTTCCTGGCAATCATTTGAAGAATATGCGAGGTAATCCAGGGTTTAGAGCTCGTTTTGGTTTCTTTACATCTTTGTACGGAAAACTGTTATGATATATACAAGCGAATATCTTCAGAAAACAACTAAACGCTATGTCAGCAGTCAATGCAGCAAAAACTGGTTCCCAGTTGACGTTCATTATTTTGCGTCGAAATGTTTCTAACGTGGTTGGGGTGATCTGCTGTATTTTTACATTTGTTTGTTTACAGGTTGATTTTAATACAGGCACACTATTACATACGATGGAAACAGGCAGGTGGTCACTAATAGCATAATTAATAACCCCGGTTGAGAGCACATTTGTTGCGTTATTTGTAATCAGCAAATCAAGAAATGTTGCCGTAGTGGGTGTTATGCGTGTAGGTAATGCCACAACGTTTACAAGACAATATGATTCCATTAGTAATAATAGTCGTAACTTTCTGGGTGTATTTTCATGCATATCGACATTGAAATCACCACCTATATATACAGTGTAATTATATTCAGTGGCAAATTGAAAAACATGCTCCATATAGTGAAAAAAGTTCTCAACACAACCATTCGGGGGGCGATACACAACAGTGAAGAGGTTCCTATTGCTACAAACTGAGAGCACCTCATAATCAGGTGTAACCGAAGTAATCTCATCAACCCTTTCACACTGAACACTATCAAGCACAAACAAAGAAACGCCTCCACCTCTTCTGCTTGTTCTGTTTAGGAAGTAAGACTGATAGTTGAGCAGCTCAGGACAATCAACAATCAACTTTGTCTTTGTCTTGGGCTGTGGCGCCAACATATGTGGTCTTCCGCAAAGCGCAGGTCTAAGTCAAGAAGCTACAAACGGTTATGCTTAGTGAAATTCAGACATAAAAGATAGGCTTTGACCACATGCCTAAAGGTTTCTAAAACGTCTTGCGCCAAATTATCTGAGCCCTCCTTGTGAAATAAAATTAGGTAGCTATCAACATAACGAAATGCTACCATGCCGAGGTCTTCTAAACGGCTTTGCTGCGGTATCGACTCTGGACAGAAGAATGTCTCGGAGAAACGGTGCGACCTGGGACTCGCTGCATATGCCTGATTTCTGATTTAAATGCCGCCCTGCCAACTCACAAAAGTGGAGTTCTGTGGAGTTCTAGTTTCTTGTGGACAGCAACCTGGGCAGGTGCTCTGCAGTGAGCATCGACATGGAGGGCCTGCACTATTCATTGTCACATGATAGACCTCTGAGGCATGTGCAGGCTGCATCAGGGTGAACAATAAACATGCTTTTACAGATGATTGCATGATTTCGGTTGCTGGCTTCATGGGGCTGTTGTTCTTTTACTGCAAATCTGCATTTGTCATTTGGCAGGGCGGTATTTACACGCAGATCGTACCTTTGCTCAGCAACATTTTTTTGTCTAAAGTCGATAAGGCATTAGAGCCCTGTTTGTAAGTCCTTCGAACAGTAGCATTTCGTTATGTTCATCATTATCTAATTTTTCTGGACATAGAAGGGTCAGATAAGTTGGCACAAGATGTTTTAGCAGTCTTTAAGGCATGCGGTCAAGGCCTCTCTTTTACATCAGAATTGTCTACGCAGAACCGGTAGCAGTTTCTTGATGCAGACCTGCGCTTTGTGGACGAATATGTTTGTCCGGGCTACAGCTAAAGATCGGGGAAGGCTCTTTTTAGCTACGAGTCGGACCACTCGTTGTTGGGGAAGGATGGTGAAGAAATGTATTTGTCGCTGGTTAAGGTCAGTAAAGATGGAAACACTTGATGGGTGTGCAATCTATGCATGACATCAGCTTTACATAAGTCATGCCATCACTCCTGAGGACGCATTCTTGTAGCAGGTTTCCAAGCAGCTGTGTTCCCACTTGCCCATCTCAACAACCTGTCATAGTATGTTTTCACTCGCTCGAGGGTAAGGAGCACATACTCCGTTGATGCTGATACACCTTACCTCCACAGTATTTCACAGTCTGAAGAAAGTCGCGGGAAAGCGTAATGCTGCTGTTGTCTTAACAGCGAAGTGCAAGACAGGAGGCCTTTGCGCCGCCATTAAAAAGGCTTGATAAAACTGGGTACTTGTCCACAATGGACAGTGTCACAAAAAAAGGTTCACCAGTTGCAAAAGTAATGGAGTTTATTGCGTTCCACTGCCTTATGGCTGCAACTAATATGGGCAGACAGGCAGATATATGAATTTGCACCTGACTGAGCACTTTCACTCTATAGGGGGAAGGCAAATTCTAATCTGGCACTGCATGCTCAATCTTGTGAATGCAAATCTGAGGATCACCTGTCTCTTTGCACGCCTAATTTCCACGACACATCAGTGGTTTATGGAAGGGATAAATCTGTCGGTAGATAGTTGAGGCTTAATACATCGGTAAGGCTAAGGACACGTGTGGCTAAGCCATCGGTAAACCTTCACCGTAAGGAATTTACTTTTTTAGATGATTCATTAGTATGCCAGTGACCTTTGATTGCACTTCGCCCTTTCACTGCTTTGGGTTATTGTGCGCTTGTATCTCTTCGCAGGTCTTCTTTGGCGGCTTTCCTTCAATGATGCCGCCGCGGTGGCTCAGTGCTTATGGCGCTCGGCTGCTGTCCCAAAAGACGCAGGTTCGATCCTGGCCGCACCAGTCAAATTTCAATGAAGGCGAAATTTTAGAGGCCCGTGTACTGTGCGTTGTCAGTGCACGCTAAAGAACCCCAGGTGGTCGAAATTTCTGGAGCCCTCCACTACGGCCTCCCTCATAGCCTGAGTCGCTTTGGGACGTTAAACCCTCACAAATCAAATAATCAAAATCTTCAAATAAAGTTATGTTAGTCCCGCCTCTTGAGCTCATGTCTTCTTGTGTGTTCTGGCTGGTTTTAAGGTGAGTCAGTACCAACTCGGCCAGTCATAAGCCTTGTTCAGTATTACAACATTTTGAATAAAGTGAAGTTTACTAGGCTATGTTGCCGGGGATAGCGTCCGCAGCAGTTGTGGGCAACTCAGAAGGGATAGCGTCAAACGATTGGTTGTGTAATTGGCAGAGGATGATGTGAGGATGCTGCCCGAAAAGAAAATTTCATAATCGGATAATTATTTACAGCCAAAAATGTCCAAAAAGTGGCTGGGCCAGAGAAAAAGTGCCGCGAAATTTGAAAACGCTGAAAGTAGGTGGAGCTACAGCGTAGTGCCAAGTTTGAAAAACTTGAGACAGATACTGCGCCATTTCCTTTCCACCAAAAACCAATTATTAAGTATGGACAAAGCCAAAGCTTGGCGCCAAGTTTGAAAACTCGAAATGAGCAATCACGTGACCAGTGATAAGTCTCCTATACTTAACCAGGAGATAGGAAAAGAATGATAAATTAGAGGCAATTAGGTAATTATTGAGAAGCGAAAGGCAATGAACGGGTGATTAGACTGGGCGGGTATTCAGTGAGTGGGCAGGAACGATCCATGGAGGAAAATTTGAAAACTCGAAATCGTTGCTGGGATGAAATGAGGGTAAAATAAGAGTTAGCTGATAACCAATCAAGTCAACGAGAAAACAACCATGGCGCCAAATTTGAAAGGCGACCAGTGTCGAGGAGGCGTCAACGCTTTCACATTTTTTTGCGCAGGTAGCAGCGGTGATCTCTATATTTTCTTTTTTTCAGCCAAGACATAAACCACTTTTCTTGGTTCATGGGCGATGTATCTAGGAACCTGTGGCCAGGACAACGCTGGACAGCATGCATCAGCAAGCTCGAAAAAAAAGCACGAAACAGTAAATAAATATTGATCACTTTCATATCAATTATAGTGGTTTGTGCACGAATTACTATGGAATGCACAAAGCTTGTGTTAATTGACAGGCGACCTTTAACAAGCTGTGCATTTTTGTGCATTGCCTACTCCAGAACACAAATTCTGTGTTAATTGAGAGGTGACACAGTAACGACTGTTACACAGTGTACGAGCACTACACAAGACACACTACAGAAGACAAGGCAAACTACAGAAGACAAGACAGACTACAGAAGTCAAAACAGACTACAAAAGAGAGGACAAACTATAGAAGACAGACTACAAAAGACAAGACAGACTACAGAAGACAGGACTACAAAAGACAAGACAGACTACAGAAGACAAGACAGACTACACAAGACATGCGCAAAATACGACAAGACTACAGAGTACAGAAATTTTCTGTCTTAGAATCCTGTAGTGCGTTTTGACTGGGTGTTCATTAAATGTCTTCCACAGGCACACAATGCGCTGCATGAGGGCAAATTTGTTCCTTTTCTCCTTTGGAAATTCTCCAAAATAACCTCTAGTTAACGCGGCATACGAGCACACTTTCAGCCAATCTCCGCGAAAAGAAAAATGCAGAGAAGTTAATGAGTGCTATGTGGATACTGTTGCGAACTAAAACTACATTCTGATATGAGTTGATGCAACCGCAGACTCTAGCGGACTGAATGTGGAAGCCAAGAGACACCACGGCAAGCAACCCTGCTGAACGAAGAATGTCCAGAAAAGGTGAGCGATACAAGTATAGCGCGCTTTTTACGTCTTCCATCGCCAGGCAAAATTCAGTATATGACAAGGTGCTTTTCTTTGTCACAGATGGGACGTCGTGATTCTGCATGGCACGAAAGAGAATGACGCTTTTGTGTAACAAGATGGGCTTTTTACCTGCACTGCTCACGCAATGCATCGTGTCACCGATACTGTTTGGCTCTATTCTCCCAAATTGAATGTCTTAATATAGAGCGCGTAACAAGTGTCCTTAACAAAAAATGTTCTCATGTACGACGGTACCTGACGCTCCAATGAAGCCCAAGAATGTTTAGGTTGAATGTGGAACATGGAAAGGAAGCAATATACTATTCATGGTGCATTAAAGTGTTCCAATCAGTCTTTCAGGGAATGAAGCCTTATGTTTATTGTGTACCCAAAGCAAAAGACGTGTTCAATAAGGTGAGCGTTACAACAAGCCGGCATACATTCTTGCGAACTTCTCCATATTTAGGGAAATGCTCAGAATGTTGGAAATAGCTGCAGTCTCAATCAATGAATCACTGAAGACAGTCGTAGAAGTAGACCCACCACTTCAGGAACAGGAAGGAAAGGGTTCCACTTATTTTACGTAGATAGAAGTACTGGCTGAAAAAGAGTATTTGAAACTCTTTCTCAAGAAAGAAATGTTCTAAGCGAAGACAACACCGCCACATCATCTGAATGCCTCAGCAATGAACTCTCACGCTGAACTCTTAAGAACGCTATGCGGTCTAAACTATTCAGGAGCCCTCCACTACGGCGCCCGTAATAGCCGATGTGCCACTTCAAGGCGTTGAATTCTCATATTTACAACATGCATTCGATTTCGCGTAGATTGAGGTCGGTGTAGAATTAGACCAAGTAGACTCAGCAATCTTTCAGCAATCGAAGGTTATCCAAGTACATTCTTAACCTGTGTACGACCAGTTAAAACCTTTCGAAGTTAGTGAATTTTGAACTTGCGGAACGCATCGTAAGATTTTCGGTTCACCCCGAGTGAAGGTAAAACCGGCGAAGAGGAGCAGAAAAAATCTTAAGGATAGCAAAGAACAAGCTTTAGTAAGATTCGCACACTTGTGAACGAGCGGTGGTCACTGCGAGAATTAGATGAAATCATTCCTCGGAGGCGTATGTTGCTTGGTCTCTTGGTACCAGCAGCGGACAACTAAAGCTGACACGGGATGGGCTGTGTCAGATTGTAGGCGGATGCCGTCATTAAGGCTCGAACAGGGAAAAAACTGTTTCCATACTGAGAAGCAGCATAGATGCGGTGCTTTACGCTCCATAGACACCACATGATATGTGGCTGGCTCCTCTAAACCATGAAGTGGAAGAGAGAACCCCATGCCAAATGCCCGCATCTGCTGCTTATATGGATATCTGTATTGCGCCCATACTCGTCTCGGCTTACCTCAGGGGAACGAGACCGTGTGGATTTAGCAGAACCAAGAGAGGTTCTCCTGGGATGCGTTGAATTTGTCGTCAGAAAAACGGTCCAAGAATAGTTAATACGGCGTGGAACATTTTTGTGCGCTCTGAATGACTTCAATCTTTCTCCTTTCTCATTGTGAAGGCGGTAAACGGCACTGTGAAAGGGCTGAAGACGCAAATCTGCGAAAGCCGATAATCCTAACAGAAAATCCTTGCAAGGCTGGCCTTGAAGTCTATAAATGTTTACTTACTTCATCTCAGTATTCCTGCAGTACTGTAAGTTACCGCATAAATGGCTCCAGCTAGAAATTATCCCCAGGATGGCTAGATGAGTACATAAGTACAAGTAAGGCTGCAGATGTTCCGTGCGCCTCCACCTCGTATCGACCAAAATGATGCTGCTGTTTTCTGCCCAGTGCTCACGTGCGGCTCGTCTGCTACTCATCCCGACTGCATTGTCCTTTCGCTAACAGCAATTTTGACTCCTGAGGTTACTAATTCCGGTGACAAATCCTAGACACGATGGGGAAAGCATTGATTAACTGTTTGGCTACGAAGCGGTAAAGTTACCATACAGAAGGTACTTAATTTTGTCCTTGTGCTTCAAATTTCGCGAAGCTCTATTTGCAACAGGTCCGTTTCCTGAAAAACAACATTGGCAATGATTTGCATCCCCAGCTTGCAATCGGCGAGTACTAGATCTGAACGTTCGTTGTGTTTGTGCCGCGGTTTATCGAATCTGCCGAAACGTGATCTTACCCTCTCTGGAGGTGATAACGAGGCCCTACACTTCGTGTTGCGCGCGAAATCAACTTGAACGGGTATATCACCGAACGGCCAAGAATAGTTCGTCAATAAAGGTGACATTCGTCCATAAAGGTGACGTTTTTCACCTCTGAAAGTGATTTCCTTCGTAGCCCCAGTGAGAGCACGTGCCTTTTGTTGATACAAAAACAACTTTTAGTTGTTGGGATTTTAGATGTTGGGATTCTGGTAGCAGTATCCCACCGCTGCCACCAGTTGTTGGGATTCAGGTAGCGTGACTGGGCCGGAGAAGAGACTAGGACGATCGGAGGAAGAAAACTTAAAAAACTTTATACGAGGACAATTTACAATATGTAAATTGCGGGGAACTGAGAGTGCTTCTCAGTAAAGAGAGCTTCTGAGGAGTCGGGAGTCTCTGATACTTCTCAAGAAGGGGGGGGGGCGGCTCTCCTCTGGCAACAAACCAGCAGCTCCTTAAATACTCTTCGTATTCCCCAGATCCCAAGCTTGGGAATACAGTTCTAAGAATGATGTCCAATCACACGATGGCACGGATGGTACCACCCACGGCAGGGCGGTCCTGATGTTTCTTCGCAGCTCGGTCGAGGAAAAGGGAACAGGACTCGGTCACGTTGTCGTCCCCGCGGCTACCAGGTGGCCGCGCACGTGCGTCCGGAGGGCACCTGCGTGACACAGGAATGCAGGCTGTCTCCTCGCAGGTATCGAAAGAGCTTGTACTGGTGACCGGAACGTGGAAGCTCTGTCGCAGGTGCGGAACTCGGGCAATTGTTCAAATCCAGCGTGACTGAAGGGAACCACACTGATACCGCACTTCGTCGTGGCGAGGACCGGAACGAATACGCTTATGGTCGTCGCTGGCATTCCTGTTGAACACGCATGGACGCTATCGTCGCTGCTTCCGGCATTCCTGTTCGAACACGTGGGGACGCTATTGTCGTCGTTCCCTCTATCAGTCCTGCAGTCACGTTTCCCCCAGAGGTCTCACCCACCCTCGCGGTGGTCTTCAGGGAATCCTCCTTATGCCCCACTTCGCCGAATTCCACAGCAGAAATCAAGCGCGAGCACAGCGCAGAAGCGCTGCTCTGTCTATAATTTACTCATCATTTAATCAGTCCCTTCATTCTAAGGGTACTGATTGAAAATATATGGTCATTTAGTATCAGTCGACTATTTCCGAATCCTGAGCTCTGCTTCAGCCTGTGAATGCACTAAGCCTGCTTTATTTAATTACTATTATTTTTTGACAATACTCTGAGCCTGGCTTCTAAACTCATACAGGAGTGGGTTGTAAAGTTTTCTCCAAGCAGGCAGTGCCCGTTGATGCGACGTAAGGTGAAAAATCTCAATAACAATTCACAATAAACAAGGGCATTTCTAAATTGCTAAAAACAGCCAATAAAAGTTTTTTGAACACTTCAAGGGCTTCAATGACTGAGCAACCTCTCAGTTTTTTATATAAACAATTCAACTGTATCCACGTTGATGCAATCAAGTGGCGATCTATTCCACTCTTCGAAGGTCTACGGGAAAAATGAATATTTAAACTTGGTACAGCGCGATGGAAACGGTGTGATACAATTCTCGTGATTAGTCGTGCTCGAGTGATGACAATGCGGTTTCAGATTTTTGGCTTTATGTATGTTAATGCGATTGTGATACAGAAGGAATAGAAATTTCAAAGCAGGAATACGACGAAGATTAAACAGCCATTGAATGCCAGCTCGGATGCGCTGTCACATGCGCTCTCATGCCCAAGTATTTCGAGTAAATAAAACATAAGCCATGCGCTACATATTTTTCTAGTTTATCAGCGAGATATGCCTTGTGAGGATTCCAAACGGGACTTGCATATTCCACGATGGGTCGTAAAAAGATTTTTATGCTGTAAACTTGAAGTTAGACGGTGCTGTCGAAAGTTTTCTACGCAGAAACTGTAATTGTCTGTGGGCGCTGGTGCACGTGTTAGAGACATGTACTATCGCGCTCAATATGAGTTGCAACGCGCCGTCATCGACCGGAGCTGGCTCCCTGGTGTGCATCCTCCCAACATTCGATCGGAATTCTGGCAAGAACTGCCATTCCTGGAAACGACCACACTCCCTCTCAGGAAACAGCTTGTTATAATTGAAACGCATTCTATTTGACTGTGGTATTCTACTGCATCCCAACTACGATTGATAAGTTCATTATATATTTCCTGTTATTGGCCCAATTAATAATTCAAGACGAAATAATTGAAACTCAATTCAATTTCATGCCAGCGAATTCTGAGAACACGTCTCACTATAGTGAAACGTTTCTTCAATCGAGTCGCGATGCATATCAAACTAAAAGATTTTTATAGCCCTCTGCCGCTATGGCTGTCATGAGCTTGCATGAAGTAGTCAGTAATGATTCTCGTCACGTGACCATGCTCATGCATAGCAAATTATTTTTCTACATAGGCGTGACGCATATCGAACAAAATGAATTTCATAGCCCTGCTCGGCTATCACAAAAGCGAGGCCCCTAGGCTTCGTCATTAATGACCACGTTCGAGCACTGAGTATTATTTTGCTACCCGGGCATGTTGCATATCAAACGACTCAGGTCTTAAAGCTCTGTTCGGCTATCAGCATGACGAGCTCGCATGATCAAATAACTAGTGATTTTGGTTACGTGACAATGCTCGACCTAAGTGAACTCTTTTTGCACCCAGGCATGATGCATATCAAAGACCTTTTCGGCTGTCACTATGAGAAGACCGCATGACCAAGTCACTAGTGACTACAGACACGTGACCACGATCGAGCACGGTGCATTAGTTTTCCATCCGAGCATATAGCATATCAAACGACTCAGGTGCTAAAGTTGTTTGAGTATCAGCATGACGAGCTCGCATGATCAAATCACTAGTGATTTTGGTCACGTGACAATGTTCGAGCTTAGTGAACTCTTTTTGCACCCAGGCATGATGCATATCAAACGAAAGGTTTTTCGAAGCCCTTCTCTGCTGGCACTATGAGACGGCCACATAAGCAAGTCATTAGTGACTATAGTCACGTAACCACGCCCGAGCACTGAGCATTATTTTGCTGCCATGGCATGTTGCATATCACAAGACTCAGATCTTAAAGCTCTGTTCGGCTATCAGCATGACGGGCTCGCATGATCAAATCACTAGTGATTTTTGTCACGTGACAATGTTCGAACATAGTGAACTCTTTCTGCACCCAGGCATGATGCATATCAAACGAAAGGTTTTTCGGAGCCCTTCTCGGCTGTCAATATGAGAAGACTGCATGACCAAGTCAATAGTGAGTTTATTTACGTGACCACCTTCGAGCATAGTGCATTAGTTTTACATCCGAGCCTGTTGCATATCAAACGACTCAGGTCTTAAAGTTCCGTTTGACTATCAGCATGACGGGCTCGCATGATCATATCAGTAGTGTTTTTGGTCAAGTGAAAATGTTCTAAAATAGTGAACACTTTTTGCACCCAGGTATGACGCAGATCAAACAAAAGGTTTTTCGAAGCCCTTCTCGACTGTCACTAAAAGACCGCATGACGCAGTCGCTAGTGACTGTAGTCACGTGACTACGTTCGAGCACTGAGCATAATTTTGCTACCCTGGCATGTTGCATATCAAATGACTAAGGTCTTAAAGCCCGGTTTGGCTATCAGCATGATCAGCTCGAATGATCAAATCACTAGTGATTTTGTTCACGTGACCATGTTCGAGCTTAGTGAACTCGATTTATATCCACACATGATCTATACCAAACGAAAGGCTTTTCGAAGCCCTTCTCGGCTGTCGCTATGAGAAGAGCGCATCACCAAGTTACTAGTGACTATTGTTACGTGACCACGTTCGAGCACGGTGCATTAGTTTTACATCCGGGCATGTTGCATATCAAACGACTCAGGACTTAAAGCTCTGTTCCGCTATCGGCATGACGGGCTCGCATGAAGAAATCACTACTGACTGCGGTCAGGTGACAATGTTCGAGCATAGTGAACTATTTTTTACCCAGGCATGATGTATATCAAACGAAAGAATTTTTGAAGCCCTTCTCGGCTGTTACTATGAGAAGACCGCATTACCAAGTCACTAGTGACTATACCCACGTGACCACGTTTGAACACGGTGCATTATATTGCTACCCTGGCATATTGCATATCAAACTACTTAGGTGTTAAATCTCTGTTTGGCTATCAGCATGACAAGCTCGAATGATCAAATCACTAGTGATTTTGGTCACGTGACAATCTTCGAGCTTAGCGAATTCTTTTTGAAGTAACACGGTAGATTGCTTGCTGTTCATAATGAAGACAAGTTTCGCACCTTGAATAAAACGCACACAGAATACAAGGAACAAACAAGGAAAGCACAGTCCTGTCTTGTTTCTTCCTTGTCTTCTTTGTGCTTTTAAATCATGCTGCGAAACTTGTCTCCATTATGAATTGTTTTTGTACCCAGTCACGATGCATATCAAACGAAATTTTTATCGAAGCCCTTCTGGGCTGTTGCTATGAGAAGACCGCATGACAAAGTCACTAGTGACTATAGTCTCGTGACCAGGTTTGAGCACGGTGCATTATTTTGCTTTCCTGGCATGTTCTATATCAAACTACTTAGCTGTTAAAGCTCTGTTTGGCTATCAGCATGACGAGCGCGCATGATCAAATCACTAGTGATTACTGTCATGTGGCAGTGTTCAAGCATGGTGAACTCTTTTTTTACTCAGGCTAAATCCATATCAAACGCAATGGTTTTCTGATCACTGCTTAGTTATCAAAATATGAAATCGCATCAGCTAATCAGTAGTACTTTGCACCATGCGACTTCATCCAAGAAGAGTACCCTCCTTTACGGCGTGATTGTCATCAGTCGAAACTACTTTTGGTGCTCTTTTTGGCAATTATTCTGGTGACCTCACAAGGTTTCACTAGTAATAAGGCACGTCGATAGACGAGTTGGTGACTCAATATTGTGAGGGAATACAGCTCGTAATGAAAGAAACAGAAAACAACTGAGACACAGGAGGGCTGACAAGCTATTGTATGCATTTATTGCAGGCGTACAGAAATACATGGTAAGAGGGCTCGATCAAAACCACGAAAAGAAAGAAAAATGAAAAAGAAAGGAAAAGAAAATTTCAACAAAATGAAAGGCATTAGCACTTCTCATTAAGGAATTAATGTACAACAAATCTTGGCGAAACAAGGAGACTGAAGGTTTGCCGACACATGTCGCAGAAGTAGTGTTATTTGACCATATTCGCGTGCTCTGCGCTCTTCTTGCACCGAAGCATGACGTATCAAAGAAAAGATTACCTGAGACTTTGTTTTTTCAGCGTCAGAATAGCCTCACAGGCCATAATCAAGAATTCCACGTGACCGAACACATTGCGCGGTTCAGGTCTTTTATTCCTGGAATAATGCGAACGCCTGAAAGGTTATTTTAGTACTGGTTCCCCGATTACTCTCTCGACTACACGCGTCGTTATTGGTAATACTCTGGCTTTTTTTACCCTGGTGCGATGCATAAGTTGGCTTCATGCGGCGGAGTGGCTATGACATTGAAAGCTCGGAAGCGATGTCATTGCACGCGTTGCGGGCAGGACGCGTAAAGTATATTTGTTGTCAGAAGCTGGATCTACTGCACAGCGACTACCATGGGGTCTATAGTTCGATATTATGCATTGTGTCTTCAGTACGATCTGGACGGCAATACCAACCTACATTATAGCAGCAGTGCTCCAGCAAGAAACTCAGATAAGGCCCTGCGGTGTGCCCCGTTTGAACGCCTATTTCGCTCTGGGGAAGACAGCTGCGGAGAGTACCACCTCATCCAGTGATAAGAACTGTGAACTCCTAACCGTCTGGCAGCGTAACAGCTTTACGCCGGCTACTTTCTGGTGATATGAACTTGAGCGCTAGTAACATACACTACAGTACGACGTGGTCTGGTACGGATACCAGCTGTGTATTAGCCACATTGAAAAAAGAATTAGTGCTTTGGAGAAGCCGTAACGCTACGCTGGTAGCACTGTCGCCTAATCGTTCAGAAACTCTTCTCTGCCTTCTGCCACAAAATTCCGACACATAACGACACAACACTTTCATGGCATGACTCTTACTTGACGTAGGCTGATGTTGGAAGTTCCACGAATTTCTGCAGCTTGCCCTAATCTTTATAGTCATCTTTATTATCATCGTCTTCACCCTAAATCATCCACTGCAAGACAGATGTTTCTCCTATATCCTTCTAGTTAACCTGGTCCTGTTGCATATCCAGCCAGCATATCCACTGAAACTTTCTAATCTCATCCGGCCACCTCTCTCTCTGCCACCCCGTGATACGCTTGCCTTTTCTAAGGAACCAATCCTTTACCATTAACGACAGTCGGTATCTAGCCTTCGCACATTATGCCCTGCCCATGCCAATTTATTCTTGATTTGAATGGAATATTATCAACTATCGCTTGTATGGTGGCTCGCTCTGCTCTGTTACTGACTAATGACGTTACAGCTGCCGATTTTCTTTCCACTGCTAACGGCGCTGTCCTCAATTTAAGCTGAACCCTTTTCATTAGGCTCCACGTTTCTGCCCCATAGGTGAGTACTGGTATGATACAGCAGTTATATAGTTTCCTCTCCTGTGGCCACTACTCTTGCGACTGCCACTGAGGGAGATCCTCAAATATACCGAAGGAAAAGTTCAAAGCTGCTGCAGCACGCATCCACTTGCAATGTGCACAGTTGAACTCTCAAAATGTCAAATCGCTTCACTTCAGCAACATCTAACGCACTATGTTCTCTCTGAGATGTGGTTCTGTTCTTTCGTACGATGAAACCAACTGGTTGTTATTGATTCGAGGCGACTGCGAATGTCTTTGACAGTTGTCTGGCAATGCGCTCCCCTTAGTTGCTACAGCCGGTGACCAAAATTTGCATGCTCTTTTAGCAGCACCCTGAAGTGTACCGGGTTCAGCACGCCACCATTGCTAGATGCACCTTCGGTACCGCATCGAAACAGTGCCTGATAAACTGATGAAGCAGATGTAGGTGTGACCTGTGCAGCGGTACTATAGGAGCCTATTATGCATCATCAGTGACACCATGTTCGAGTTGAGCCTATGTTATATTTTACAAATATCTTGGTGTTCACATCACTAGCTTCTCCTGGCACATGCACATACAATATCTTAACAATGAAAACCGTGCTCTTAGTTACGCAGAGACTTCTCTTAGGCTCCATTCCATTTGAAGATACTTTTATATTAAATACTAATACGGCCAATGCTACAATACGCATCATGAATATGGGACCTCGCACAACTCACCTTAATCGATGCTTTAGAATCTATTCAGAATCGGTCAGCTCGCTTCATCCGTTCCAATTATTCTCGCACGGCTAGTGTTTATTTAATGAAATCTGAACTTGGTCTGACTAATCTCGAGTTCGTAGAAAGATTTCATGCCTCACTCTTTTCCACAGCATTTTCTTTCATAACGAGACACTAAAACAGGAATTTTTTTCATCTATAGCTTCAGACATGCCATAACGTGTTGATCCTCCGCATAATGTTGCCATTCCAACCTGTAAAACAAATGTGCTTTTTAATTCCTTCTTACCGAATACAAGCACTGACTGGAACCACCTTCCACCCCATACCGCCTGCATTGAAGATGCGTCATCCTTCAAGCCACTTATCACCAAGTATGTCATCGAACAAGCATCGGCATCGATTTTTACCTTTTTTGCCATTTGCATTTACTTTTCACTATGTATTTCTTTATTTTCCACCCACTCCCTCTATAACGCCCTGTGGGCCCTAAGGCTATTGTAATAAATAAACAATTGTGCTTCCTCGTCCCGAAAGCAACAGCTTCACCCTTGTGCCGTGTTTCTTAAATCAGCAGACGAGCCGAAGGCTTTCGGAACATTTTAATGACTATCATGTTACTGTGCACTCTAGCGAAAGCTTTTGACAGGCGCCATTTTTAGCAGGCTTTCAAGTAGTCTCCTGTGCGTAGATGATCAGCCGCAACGGTGAGCAGCCTTTCTTCACAGCGGAACGCCTGCGCTGCCTCTCTGCCTCGTATTAGTGATAGAGGACTTAAGATGTGTTCTACTCAGGTCGAAGCGTTCGGCAGCCCTCGAGATGTACAGGATACAGCTGCGGTGACCTGAGACTTTCAGTGCGTTTGTCGTTGTTTGTCGTGCTAGATACAGACCACATTGCTCTACTTCTTATTCTTTTACGCCCCCTCATCCCTCTCCTCCAGTGTAGGGTAGCCAAACGAAGCATTTTGCTTGTTAACCTCCCAGCCTTTCCTCTGCCACTTCCCTCTCTCTCTCCTGTGCTTGCCTACTGAAGCTACATATACTCATTTTGAACGTGCTAATCTGTAATGAGAAAAGTTTAATTTGAACCGCAGTTTTTAGATAACTAGGTGTACTCGGGGTAGGCACTCCTCAAGCAGTATTTCCAGTGCATTGCTGTTTTCCTACAGAAACTGGGTGACATGCAGTTGTACAAATGCGTCGCGTCGGCTCTGGGGGGTTCCGGCTCCATTCACCATCAGTTTCGCCGAGTGCCGCCTTCGCTACCCCCCCCCCCCTAACAAAGAACATGGTTTTGATATGTGAAGCATGATATTGTTTTTCCATCCAGCAGCCCTTACTAGTCACCAGCTGTATTTTTAAGAAAGACTGGTCAGTCTGGTTTTGCACGGACTGTATAAAACCTAAAAGCAGCACTCGAGTTGCGTATAGCCTTCCTCGTCCCGTTTTGGACAGCTTGAAAGGAACGCACGGTTTCATGGCTACTGGCACGTGTAGTTTGACCCAAAAGACGCGAAGGCTTCTTCACTTGAACGACCGTAACCGATTTGGCAATATTTCGTTCGGCCTCAGCAATACACCAGTCAGGCTTAAGTGCATGATAGAAATGTCATCAGCCCCATAAAGGGTAAAATGGCACTTGTTTCCCTCCACAACATATTCTGTGCGGCTGCTGGCGACGAACACCATCCCAGACTCAAGCTATTGTTCTAAATCTGGTATCTAGCAGGCCTACCGCTGGAACCGAAGAAACGTTTTTGCATTTCATTAATTGGCGTACCTTGAACGCGTCATCAACCAAAAAAGCATTCGGCTCGCCCCTGAAAAACTACGGGCTGTGGTCATCTAGGACGCAACCGGCTCAAGGAAACAGTTTTGTATTACCATCGGTTTTCATAGTACTTTCGCCGCTTCATTAAAGACCTTGGCAAGTGTAGCTAGCTGCTTAAGATTCTCCTCAAAGATGATACCTATGTCTGGGGTCTCAAGATCACGCAGACTTCACGATCTTAAAAGGGACGTTGAGGCTGCCAACATTTGATCGCGTTGCAGAAATCGCCACTGTTTTCTATACACATATTTTAAAAACAGGTTTTTTGAGTTCGAAGAGCGCTTTTTTCGACAAAGCGTTGGCAGTGGTGTAGTAAATCAGAACACAGCTAGGACCTCTACATTAGCACGCTGCTTAACCAATAATCAATTACTGTTAGGCTCCTTCATTAGTGAGAGGTGTGTAGCGCACGGTAAGTAATATTGTTACCACTTCGCGCACTTGTGCTTGCGCTCCCAGACACCCTTAGAGCGTGTGGTGGTAGCGGTCTCGGTCACAAAGTATATGCCCTCGACTCAGCGTGGCAAGCTCAGCCGGAGACCAGCTACCAAGTGACAAGAGGGTTGGTCGTTTAGTGCCCAGCTTTCGCTGGTCGCAAGCCAGGGAATGGGTTGTAGCCAAAAGTTAACAAAACAAAACAAAGTTTATACATCAAAGAGACGATAGAGAGGATTTCACAATCACTCGTACGAACACATACGTAGTGATTTACAAATACAATGGAACTCGTGCAAAGTAACAATAGAGAGAGATTACAATTTAACAGAATCTTTGCACCTTAAGTTCACTAACACGACGGAGCCGATCCGCAGACTGGCGCTCGCTGCCTCACTGGTCCGTGGCTGGTCGAGTGGCGTTCTCCCGGGAGTCGAGCGGGCGCGCTTCTCGGAAGCTTAAACGGCGGCTCAGGCTAATCGACAGCGATTGCAGCCCCTACTTTATAGGCGCAGACCGCGTCTGTTTCTTCTTCGCGCCAAGGCAGGCGCGCACATACACGCAGCTTCAGCTGCACAAACTCCTCCTTCTCGCGCCTGGCGCGCGACCCCATTGGACGAGCGCAGAAATCACCGTCCAGAAAAATCTAGGTCATTCTCGGCACGCTGAGTCATGGACGCAAGAGCGAAGAGGTGAGGGTATCACTTTGGCGCGGACGAGGTTACCCCCGTTCCATCGACAACAAGCAAAATCTCCCACATCGAGAAAAATCGACGCCGCGCGCGGCCATGCCCCCCTCTGCGTCGCGCCGGCGAGCTGAGTCAGCAGTACGCAAAGCTACGCACTCTCCGGGGGTCCTTCCCCGCTGTTTTTTGTTTTATTTTATTGCGCGAGGGCGCGATTGCTTAGGCGTAGCGCCGTTTGTTTTTGTTTTTGAAATTGCGCCGAACTTTGTGACACATTGCCGGGCTTGGTGGCTGACTCGACGCCAGTTGGAAGGTGCGCTTGGTTCCGCGTGTATCCACCGTAGTGGAAAATCTGCGCAAGCGGAGAAGGCAACCACAAAAGAGTATTGGTGGCTGCACAGGCTCAGTTTATGCGGCGAGCTGTAGTGAAGTAATCGAAAAAACAAGCCGAGCAGACTTCTAACTTTTATGGTATCACTTTCCCAACACGTACTGTAATTAAGTGTCCTCTGCAAGTTTTTGTTTCTTTCCCTTCTTTCTTCCTTTCTGTCTTCTACTTACCGTCATGCTGAGTGGCTTTGTCGTTCGCCGGCTGCTCCCAAGGCCTCGGATCCGATCCCGAAGGCGACGGTCACAATTCGATGTGGGCGAACGGCAGACAGGCACGTTTACTCAGGAGCCAACACACCTGAACAATCGCAGGTTGTTTAAATCAGTCTGGAACATTTAACTTGCTTCCTTCTTCTCTCCTTTCGCTTCCCATCTGTGTTATTGTTCTTCTTTTCTCATAATCTTCTTTTCTTATTCTATATTCCTTTTCGTTCTTCTCTCTCTTGGCTTAGCTATACCTTATTCTCTGCGCCTTGCGTCTCTATCATCTTGTGTCGTTGTCGTTCTTTTGTCTCTACTTCCTCTCCTCTCTCTTGTTCTTCCTCTTTACCTCTATTGCGTTGGTCTTTTGAGTTCTACAGTAACTGCAACTAAAAATAATTCAATTACGCGACCACTTCAGTTGTGCTTTCAGCAAAGGCTGTCGTGGTGCAAATGGCCTGTCCACAACGTACGTTGCCACGTGTCAATATTGTTTAATAATCAGGCTATGTGACCTGTTTGTGGGGTCACTATATATGCGGCGTTCGCTTGATATACATAATGTCATGTTAAAAGAAGAACACTATGCTCCTGTCTTAGTAGAAACAGTCGAAGTGAGAATGCCTTGCGAGTTTTTATATTTATCGTTCAACGCGCCTTCGGATGCCATTTGGTCGGTATTATGCGGCGGACCGGTATCGCTGGCTGAACGCGGGCATATGCGAGTAATCACTACAGCTAGGCACGGTGAGTTTTCTTAATCAATAATAGAATAGTACTTCAAAAACAATTTAGTCTGGCAGTCATCGTATGAGCCCAGAAAAAATTTGCACTTTACTACGACTCGGCGCAGTGTTGTCAGTAACTAATCATTTTTTTAAACGGTTTGATTGAAAAAGATGCATCGGTAAGATGTACATAAATTGATTATTACAGAAGTAGCTCCCAAAGTGGGAACTCTCAGGGGGACCTCCTGTAAATAATTGCATATTTGAAGTAGGATAAACATATGGCAGATAACAATTACATAGAGCAAAACAGGCGCAATTGAAACTAAGATCTGAACTAACAGTAGAGGAATGCTAAACATTTAAAACACATTTTGCAAACACAAAAAGAGAACATAAAACAAGTACTCAGGCAATAGAAGTCTTACACAATACTAACACGTTTCATTGGCGTGGCAACTGAAGGCGATTATAAAGAACATAGTTTTTTCGTTTTTATGGAATTGTGCTTCAGTGTGGAATGATTTGATGAATGCGGGTAGCGAGTTCTAGACAATGATTGCTGAAAATAAAGCGAACTGTTTGCCATAATTAGTTTTGAATTTCGGAAGCAAAATATTAGGTTGTTCAGCGAATCTAATATTCCTAACGTTACACAAACGGGAAGCTGTAAATTTAGGGAGAGTAGTGCTATTGTGACGAGAGCGATAAATTAATAAACCTAGTTTCAGTTGGAGTGTACAAAGAGAGGTGAGATATTGAGCCGGCGGTAAAGGGGAGCACTGGATGGGGTGTATGAGCTGGTGTTCATTATTCTAACAGATTGATTTTGAAGATGACACAAAGAAGAAAGATGGGTATAGTACGTGTTGCACCACGATGATAAACGGTAATTGAGGCGGCTATGAATGACTGCGTAATAAAGGTTAGCGATGCATATGCTGTTGGAAATAATAACGCGTTCTAATTAGTACACGTATACCAAGCGCAACTTTTTTGCTAATAGATTTAGTGTGAATGTTAAATTTTAAATGTTAATCAAGCGTCACACCAAGAAATGTTACAGAACATGATGGGAGAATAATGTGATCATTTAGGTATACCTCTGGAACGCTGACAAGTTGTTTATGTTCTGAGTGAAATATCACTAGCTTTGTTTTAATTGCGTTTACTTGTAAAAGATTGCTGTGTGCACCAGTCCATTACAATCATAAGGTCGGCATTATTTTTGATGTTAGGTCACTTAAGTTATGGCTTATAAGTTATCGCTTAAGAAAATATGGTAGTGTTATCTGCATACAGAATGCATTCAGTGTTATTGAGACATTTTTGCAGATCCCTAATGTAAATTAAGAACAGAAGGGGGCCTAGAACAGATCCTTGCGGAACTCCTTGATTAAATGTAATTGGTTGGGATAAAGTATTCGATATTTGTACAGACTGAGTTCTGTTAGCGAGGTAATTACGTAGTAAACTAAGAGTGGGCCCACAAATTAACAGCGCTTCTAGTTTTAAAAGGAATATTGGATGATTGATTGTATCAAAAGCCTTCATAAAATCAATGAATACATCTGCCGCCTAAAGTCCGTTATTAATGACGTGTTTAATTCTGTCAGTAAATTGTATCAGTGCGAGCTCAGTGGAATATTTAGGGCGAAAACCAAATTGATGAGGTATCAGAAGGCTGAATTTTAGAAGGCAGTTCATTAGACTGTTAACAACGAGCTTTTCGATTACTTTACTGAAAAATAGAAGAATAATTATTTGACGAAAATTCGCCAAACTGGATTTATTGCCTCGCTTATGTATAGAAATAACTTTCCCGTTTTTAAGTTGATCAGGAAAGTAACCAGACTTAAACATCTTATTGATAACATTAGTGAGAACGGGCAGCAGTTCGTGCGCAACAAGTTTAATTTTAGATGGAAGGATAGAATCTAAGCCACACCCGGTATTTATTAAACTGGTTATTACGTTTATAACTTCGTCTGGGAATGTTGGACGCTGTTGTGCTCGCGCTTCCTTCCTGCTGTGGAATGCGGCGAAGTTGGGCATGGGGAGGATTCCCTGAAGACCACCACGAGGGTGGGTGAGCCCTCTGGGGGAGACGTAACTGCAGGTCTGCCGGAGGCAATGACGACAATAGCGTCCGCACGTTTTCGAACAGGAATGCCGGAAGCAGCGACGGCAATAGCGTCCCCACGTGTTAAACAGGAATGTCAGCGGCGACCATAAGCGTATTCGTTCCCATCCTCGCCACGACGAAGTGCGGTATCAGTGTGGTCCCCTTCAGTTACGCTGGATTTGAACTATTGCCCGAGTGCCGCATCTTCGACAGAGCTTCCGCGTTCCGGTCACCAGTACAAGATCTTTCGACACCTGCTGGGAAACAGCCTGCTTCCCTGTGTCATGCAGGTGCACTCCGGGTCAACAAAGGCGCGGTCCGGACGCACGTGCGCGGCCACCTGGAGGCCGCGGGGTCGACAACGTGACCGGGTCCTGTTCCCTTTCCCTCTACCGAGCTGCGATGAAACATCAGGACCGCCCTGCCGTGGGTGGTTCCTTCAGTGCCATCGTGTTATTGGACATCATTCTTCGAACTGTATTCCCCAGCAAGGGATCTGGGGAATACGAAGAGTATTTCAGGAGCTGTTGATTTGGTGCCAGGGGAGAGCCCCCTTTTTGAGATGTATCAGAGAATCTCGACTCCTAAGAAGCTCTCTTTACTGAGAAGCACTCTCAGTTACCCGTACTTGTACATAATGTAAATAGTCCTTGTATAAAGTTTTCCAAGGTTTTTTCCTCCGATCATCCTCGTCTCTTCTCCGGCCCAGTCAAGCTACCTGAATCCCAACAAGTGGATGGCAGCTGTGGGACGTCCACGTGAAGTTACCGGCTCCAACGGACCACGGCAGCTACGCGACTGACAGACGTCAGCTATACCTTGGCAGGGTGAGTGCCCAATGTTCTGTTCATTTCGCCAGACCGTACTAGCACAGGCAGATGCTAGGTGCGGATTCCTGTTGTCTGGGAAACTGATTTAGGGAAACTGCTTTGTCCACTTCAGGCCAGGGCTTTTGTTTTAGTGGGCGTGCTAACGCATGGTGGAACTCACGATGGAGAAGTTAAAAGTGCAGGACCTGCTAGAAATTTGCCAGGAGCTGGGGATTTCGCTACGTTCTGCGAAAGAAAAAAAGAAATTCACGAGGTTATGCGACAGGAGGAGCTGACTACTGAGAAGGTTCGATGAGGCTATGGAAATGATTGTTGGACGCAAGAAAGAAAAATAAGAGCTTCGGTTCGCTCAAGAAAGACGGAAATTGTGCGAGCAGAAAGAAAAATAAAAGCTTCGGTTGGCTCCAGAGAGACGGGAGGTCCGTGAGGCAGAGGAAAAAGCGAGAGAAAATGTTCGAAAAATGAAGGAGCACGAAATCGCGTCGAACGGAGGGAATATGGCGCGTCTTAGCCCTGTAGCTTCGGTAGAGGAGCAAGGAAGGCAGAGATTAGAGGATCTCGTCTCGCCATACCTCGTGGGAGGCGATATTGCACTCTTTTTTGGTAAATTTCGAACGCGCATGCGGGAAGGTGCACATCGACAAGAGCGCTTGGTATGAGAAGTTACTTCCTCCCCGTTCGTGCGAGGCGGCCGAAGTGGTGGCTCGCCTCTCACGGGAAGAGTGTGATGACTACGCGAAGGTAAAGAGCGCACTGCTTCGAAAGTACCGGCTTTCTGCCGAAGCCTTTAGGCAGCGATTCAGGCAGGCAAAGAAACGTGGAGAGCCGCATACTGACTTCGCGTACCGGCTTAAAGTGAACATAAACGAGTGGCTTAAGACCGCTGAGGTGCACAGAAGTCGTGTCAAGGTACTGGAGTGCATCGCACTGGAGCAGTACCATAGCGCGATTCCAGAACATCTGAGGATATGGCTGCAAGATAAGGTAACAGATATAGACCTAGACAAAGAAGCACAGCCCGCAGACGAGTATTACGCTCGCCGAAACCTGCAAACTAAGGCAGGGTACAATACCAAGTTAGGAAAGAGAGAAACCAATTTAAAGAGAATCCCCGACCGAAAGGTGCCGAAAACACGCCGAGATCGCTGAACAGAGGAAGCGGGATCAAAAGGAGGAGGTAGCGAAAACAGGATGAAGTCACCCAAATCTGCCGATTCGCCGAAACTGCAGGCACCTGGAGCTCGCACGTTTGAAGCGCGAAAGCCCATTGTCTGCTATAATTGCAACAAGGAGGCTCACATCTCAGTGAACTGCAAACAGCAAAAGATGGCGTTCACGTGCATGCGAGAGTCGGAGGAAAACCTTAAATTGCTGGAGCCATACATGCGGGACGTGGTTATAAATAGCAAGAAATTCAGGGCACTGCGGGATTCAGAAGCTACCATAGAAGTTGCTCACCCGTCCTGTGTTTCCTCCACGGACTACACCGGCGAATGTGCCTGGATTAAGCAGGTCGCCGAAGAACAGAGTGCATGCTTGCCTATAGCTAACGTGACCCTAGAGGGGACTTTTGGCAGGGTAGACACAGAAGCGGCAGTTAGCGCAAACTTGCCGGCACACTTTCCCTACCTGTTTTCGAACAACTCCGAGCAGCTGCTGAAAGAGAAAGGTCTCTCTTTCACCTCGGGGTTGTCTTGCATGGCGCTAACACGTTCTGGAGCGCGAAAGCTCGCAAAGAAACTCGACTGCGCTCCGATAAATGAGCAGGCACCGAAACACACTCCCGACCAGCCGGGGGATCCTTGCAGAAGAACTGACCCGTCTTAACCGCATGAGCATGACCATGAAGGTGTTCCCGAACAAGCGGTAACTCATGAAATCCAAGGAACTGCCGATTCTGTAGAGAATAGGACAACAGGAACCAACGCGAAGGGTTCGACATTAACACCTGCTTCGACTTGTTGGGAGGAGTTGACTAAGGTTGATAGGAAAGCACTTATTGCAGAGCAGAAAAACGGCCCATCGTTAAGAGCTCTAAGCAATAAGGTGAGTGAGGGAGTCACCAGAAAGAACATCAGCTTTCATGAGAAATCAGGCCTTCAGTATCGGAAATACTGCGACTCAAAGGGACGCGCATATGAGCAACTCCTAGTGCCTGAGAAGTACCGGCGGCAGCTTATAGAGCTCGCACACGGAAATGCATGAGCGGGCCACCTGGGCATAAAGAAAACAAAAGCTATATTGGCCCTCCAATATTACTGGCCTCGCTGCTGGAAAGATGTGGAAAAGCTTGTTAGATCTTGCAACACCTGCCAGCGGGTCGGCAAGTAGACGGATAAATGGAAAGCACCCATGACAGTAGTTCTCATAATTACAGAGCCCCTTCAGCGTCTTGTAATAGATACTGTCGGCCCGCTGCCAGCGTCCAACTCTGGCTGTCGCTACATTCTGACCTGACTGTGCGTGGCAACCGAATTTCCCGAGGCCATTCCCTTGAAGGAGCTAAGTTCAGCATCTGTTGTAGACGCCCTTTTGTCAATTTTCTCTCGCGTGGGGTTCTCTGCAGAGATACAAAGCGATAACGGGAGCGTGTTCGCAAGCAGCTTGACAACAACGTTATTTGAATGGTGCGGGATTAAAAAAATCCGCAGTTCCATTCACCAGGCTCAGTCAAATTCCGTGGAGCGTATGTACTCAGTGCTAAAGCGGATACTTTGGTCTCTGTGTTTTGAGCATAAGAGAAATTGGGAAGGCTGCATTCCAGCAGCACTCTTTGCAATGAGATCGGTTCCCCACGAAAGCACAGGATTTAGCCCCGCTGAACTAGTCTACGGGCGTGACTTGAGGACCCCATTGCGTATGATAAGAGAGTCATAGGAGGGTAACGGAGAGGATCCCTGTGTAGTAGAATACGTGCTGAAACTACTGGAAAGACTTGCAAAAGCCAGAGACCTCGTGGAAGCAAATGTCAGAGGAGCGCAGTCACTGTCTAAAGCATACTACGAAAATCGGCACGCAAGCGCACCTTTCAATCTGGTGACAAGGTGATGTTGCTGCGTCCCTCAAAAAGAACAAGCTTGAGGTGCAATGGGAAGGGCCAGCTAAGGTGCTGTCCAAGCTTTCGGACACCAACTATGAGGTCAAATTTAAGAACAAACACAATTGAATAAGCTACAGTAATTTGATGAAGCCTTTTATGCAGCGTCAGGCCATGGTTAACATGGCGCTGAACATGTCAGAGGAAGAGATCTCAGACATACCTTATGTCATACATGAGGACGAGCAGGCAGCGAATGAGCTTCTAAATTCAATAGACTGAGAGCCACGTTTGTCGAAAAATCTACGAGGAGACATGAAAACCGTCATCCGCGACTTTGAGGCGGTGTTTTCAAACAAGCCAGGAAAAACAACCCTCGTCGAACACGTCATTATGCTGTCCAGCGAACAGCCAATCAGGAGCAAACCGTACCGTGTCTATCCAAGACAAAAAGAAATCATTGAGACGGAGATCCGCCGTATGTGCGAACTTGGCGTCATAGTGCCCTGTGAAAGTGACTATACGTCACCAATCATTATAGTAGAGGTTCCAGGCAAGGATCCGAGACCTTTCGTGGACTACCGGAGTCTGAATTCAATCACAGTGGACCAGGCCTACCCAATTCCGAACATCGAGGAGAGGGTTGAAACAGTCGCTAAACCAGAATATATATCCACACTGGATTTAGTTCGTGGTTACTGGCAGGTGCCACTCACTCAGCGCGCCAGCAGGCACGCAGCATTCGTGTCCCCCGCGGGCACGTTTCGCCCTGTAATGTTGAGCTTCGGCTGGAGAAATGCTCCGTACTGTTTTTCAAAGTTAATGGACCAAGTGCTGCGGGGAATTGCAGATTTGGCTCCCTCCTACCTTGACGACGTGGCCGTTTTCTCACAAAACTGGGAGGAGCACATTGAACACCTGCGCATTGTGTTGAGCCGACTGCTTGAGGCTGGTTTAACGGTGAGGGCGGGAAAATGCCACCTGGGGTGCGCCGAAGTGCACTATCTTGGCTACGTGGTTGGACGAGGCCAACGCAGACCTGCAGACCTTAAAGTGGCTGCCGTGGAGGAGTACCGTCGCCCAACCACAAAATCAGAACTCAGGGCTTTTCTTGGCCTAGCAGGCTAATGTCAGCATTACATAAAGGGCTACTCTGATTTAGCCAGCCCACTGACCGACGCGCTGAGAAAAAGTGAGCCTGGCAATCTTTCATGGGACCAAAAGAAAGAAAACGCATTTCGGAATCTGAAAACGGCCCTAAGCGAGCGCCCAATACTGGCTGCGCCAGATTTCTTGAAACCATTTATCATACAATGTGATGCCAGCGACCGCGTGTTAGGCGCTATTCCTTGCCAGGAAAGCGATGGCAGGCACACATGGCCTGTACTTTACTTGGTCCGCAAGCTCAGCACGCGGGAAGAGGCGTATAGCACGTCTGAAAAAGAGTGCGCATGCCTCGTTTGGGCGATAGCCAAACTGGCATGCTACGTCTCCGGGTCCCGTTTCACAGTAGAAACGGACCATCGCCCTTTGACTTGGCTGCACAATATATCGCCCAAAAATGGTCGTCTACTGAGGTGGAGCCTGGCACTCCAGCACCACAGCTTCGGGGTCCGCTACAAGAAAGGCAAGCTCCACACAAATGCCGACGGGGTGAGCCGAGCCTTTTCGGTAGTAAGATTTTACAGAAGAGGATGTCCCCCAAATTTTTAGTTTTGGAGGTTTATTTCATATTCTCTTCCTAATGAAGAGCGCATATCTCCCACTTTTTACGCAGTAATGTTGTTCATAATCAGGTAAAATACCTGGAGTACGTTTCCTTAATTCGGCCAAGGATAAGTAAGAGCGAGTGGTGTAACGTACCTTGACTCTAGGTATTGGGGTGGGCAAAATTGAACGCCACGTCAGCCAAATCAAGTCACCTATTCCTGCACCACGTGCCCTCTAAGCACCAACCTGATTTCATTTAGCGTATTTTTTTCCTATGCAAGTGCGCCTCGAGCGAGAGCACACGCCTTGGACAGGTTCCCTGTCAATACTACTTGTCGGGACACACCATGTGTTCAATCAGGTAAAACATTTGATCTCTTCAAGTTTTAGTTGAAGTTTTTTTGGTAAGTGCAGTTTTGGCCATGAGTTTTGGTCTGGCGGGATGAGTGGGTTCTGAGGGCACGTGCTTTTGTCAGGTGTGGTTTGGCGTCTGTGATTCCTTTTGGCTAGCATTGCAGAGAATTTCCCAAAATGGCCACCTGACGAGGGGAACCGATGCCGAGCTTCGGCACTGAAGGTCATCAAAAGACTCCCAAAGAGCATCTCGTTCCTGGCACGCCCAGTCAGCCGAGCAACGTGCGAGCAGTTCATCTTCCGAGCGGCGGCGGGGGTGCTGTTGTGCTCGCGCTTCCTTCCTGCTGTGGAATTCGGCGAAGTGGGGCATAGGGAGGATTCCCTGAAGACCATCGCGAGGGTGGGTGAGCTCTCTGGGGGAGACGTGACTGCAGGACTGCCAGAGGAAACGACGACAATAGCGTCCCCACGAGGTCGAACAGGAATGTCGGAAGCAGCGACTACAATAGCGTCCCCATGTGTTCAACTGGAATGCCAGCGACGGCCATAAACGTATTCGTTCCGGTCCTCGCCGCGACGAAGTGCGGTATCAGTGTGGTCCCCTTCAGTCACGCTGGATTTGAACAATTGCCCAAGTGCCGCGCCTTCGACAGAGCTTCCGCGTTCTGGTCACCAGTGCAAGGTCTTTCGACACCTGCTTGGAGACTACCTCCTTTCCTGTGTCATGCAGATGCCCTCCGGATCAACAAGGGCGCGGTCCGGACGCACGTGCGCGGCCACTTGGAGGCCGTGGGGACGAAAACGTTACCGGGTTCTGTTCCCTTTCCCTCGACCGAGCTGCGAAGAAACATCAGGACCGCCCTGCCGTGGGCTGTACCTTCAGTGCCATCCTGTGACTGGACATCATTCTTCGAACTGTATTCCCTTGCTAGGGATCTCGGGAATACGAAGAGTATTTAAGGAGCTGCTGGTTTGATGCCAGGGGACAGCCCCCTTCTTGAGAGGTATCAGAGACTCCCGACTCCTAAGAAGCTCTCTTTACTGAGGAGCACTCTCCGTTGCCCGTACTTGTAAATAATGTAAATAGTCCTTGTCGAAAGTTTTCCAAGTTTTCTTCCTGCGATCGTCCTCGTCTCTTCTCCGGCCCAGTCACGTTACCTGAATCCAAACAACGCAAATCGAAAGAGTAAGGACGAGTACGTCGCGATATTTAAGCGGTAGGCGTTTTGTCAAGCTGTGAAAACAACGAGTTAAACGCATTTGCTTGTCCGTAGGGTTAGTTAAACGCCGCGTGCCATTATTAATTTCTGTAATATTGCAGTTTTTGTCCGAGAGATTTAAAAACTTTTTAATCAACTGCCTGTTCTTATGAGGGTAGTATTCATTTTTAAGTATTTCGTATTCATAGTAACTCTTTTTACGACATTTAATTAGAGAAGATATCGTTTTTGAGTAGATTTTAAATCTTTGTGTTAAAGTGAGGTTGAACAGTTGCGCTTTCACTTTGTTGTCAAGGGTACCTTTTTTCTAATAGAGCGTAGTATTCCGTTAGTCATGCATAGATATCGCGGTGCAGAATACCGTTTTACCAATGACGTTACTGTTGTGCATGCGTCCACTGCATCGATTAATTTCTTCTAAAAATATTATACGAAGCGTTAGCGCAGTTTTTTTGCTACACATCTGTATAGTCAACATTGGCTACCAAATCAATAAATCTGTTTTTGTCGAAGGAGTATCTATTTGAAAAATAAGAGACGCCGACTAGAGAAAAAAGGTTCGTTATTGACGTTTCGGCTTCCACAGAGAAGCCTTGTTCACAAGGCTTCCATTTGGAAGCCTTGTGAACAAGCCTTGTGTTCCGTGTGGAAGATCGTGAACAAGGCTTCCGTGTAGAAGCCGAAACGTCAATAACGAACCTTTTTTCACTGGTTGGCGTCTCTTATTTTTGAAATGTACGCTCCCGGCCAGACGGGATTCCGTCACACGCTCATCTTCAAGGAGTATGTATTTGAATTTTTCGGTCCGCTTTCCTTTGAGCTGTCTATAAGCAAGAATACCAGGTAGTGATCAGTTATACTGAATCTAATGACTCTCGAAGATTGAGGTAAAAGGACGTTAAATAACACATGGTCAATGAGCGTACTAAGTGAATCAGATGCACAACGAGTTGGTACGTCTAATAATCATTCAATGCCATGACCGAGAAGAATGTTCATATATTCAGAGCAAGCATTATCAGCGCTATCAATAATGTTTATGTTCATATACCCTACAATAATTATTCCTTTGTTTTCTATGTTTAAAGAAGTTAGAATGCTGTCCAGTTCTCTGCAACAGTAGGTGTAAGATGACGACGGCGAACGATAATTGGAAGAAATGATAGTGTTCTTGGAACGAGAAAAAAAT
Organism: Amblyomma americanum; assembly: GCF_052857255.1. NCBI lineage: Eukaryota > Metazoa > Arthropoda > Arachnida > Ixodida > Ixodidae > Amblyomma > Amblyomma americanum. Next base: position 344,084,008 of record NC_135497.1, read on the forward strand.
TTCGGTCTAATTCAATCGAAACTGACTCGCATATATCTGTGCTAAAATGGATGTCAGAGCGACGTTTGTACGAGATGGCGTTTGATATGAACATTGCCGAACCACCATTATTGTCTGATGAACGGTGGTAGTATTCAGCTTGATAATTTGGTATCGAAAATATTTTTCATCTGAAGCTGACAACCATGTATCCGATAAACAATTAAGGGAGAAGGTATGGTTGGCAAGGGTTAGAATGTTTATCATATCCTCATAGTGCTTCGGCAGGCTGCGAGTGTTGAAATGTATGATAGATTTCTGCGATGATAATGAGTTTGCAAGAAAATACTTTAACTGGTCAAGATCGTAATACATTGCAATGAGCAGCGGGACCGTGTGTAGTGAAGATTAGCTTATGTGCACACAGCGAGGTCATCGACTCCGGAGATTCGGTACACGCGGCTATCATCGGTCTTGCGAGCCTTGACGCGGCAGTTATCAACCAAGAGGAATTTCAAGCATTTTTTTGTTTTTAGAGCCAGTGCTTTTGCAGACAGGCGCTTGTTTTTCGGAGTCAGGTGATCATTAACGTAAACGGACTTGTCAAGAATGGGTGCTGTGAAACCTATGGAACTTGTAATGCGTGCTTTTTTCGCCTTCTTAACAAACTCGGTTTTCTTTTCGCGGAAGTAAAAGTGAGCGATAATGTTCTCATCTTCCTTAGCTTGAACACGGTGGGCAACATCAATGTCTTCCGTGGTGGCAGGGCACTCAATTTTGTTTCCAATTTCCTCAATGATGGCGACACAGTTCTCGCCCTGAGTGGTAGGGACCCGTTTGACTGCTACATTGTTGTAGAAGGTAAGCTCTTAAGAACATTAGTTCTTAGGGCCTTACCATAGTGATTACATAGATTTGCTTCAAACCCTGTATCGTTTGATATGATTCCTGCTCGAGTGCAAAAACGGCGGACCGTCTTCAAACGTGTTCAAGGGAGTAGGTTCACTGGTAAATAGGTTGTGTAAGACTATTGCAGAGGTAGGATAACACGACTACAAAATCCATGTCACTTGATGAGCGTCATGTCTAATTAAAAAAATACGGGACGATAGCACTGTTGACAAGGTATATCTTGAGTGGCGATACAGCTTTCTTTGAATCCTATAACCTTGAAACGTAGAGTTTATGGCGCTGATCCACCGAGATCTCCAAATGAATGGATAGCTGAACTGGGATGCCGTAATAAATATTAAAATGTTACGTCAGATCTACGTGGCTTATGACGGGAAATATAGAACATCGAGTGGCTATAGGTTCAGAGCGACACAAGACACAAGAACGAAGAATAAAGCCACGACGTGTGCTGACTATCGACGCTATTTGTATATAGTCGTTGTGGCTTCTTTGTTCCTTTTCGCCACGTGTGTCACGCTAAATTGCAAAGTTCCAACGTGTCAACAGGCCAAACTATTCCAATCAATGCCTAATAGGTACTGGTATAGGCATAGTTGTTGCTCCTTGCTAGGGAGATCTTACTGAGTGCTAGAGTTTGTGTGCAATGGGTTGTCACAGAATTGTGTAGATTGAGCTGAGCTCATGTATAAACACAGTTGTGCAATTTTTTTATAAAGGGCATAATTTAATACTTGAAAACCCCAACACACAATACTCAGAAAAGTGATGCAACAAGAGGTAGCTGAACTGACCGACGGGACAAGTGTAAATTTTGCACGTGCAGAGAACTAGCTAGATTCCTGCTGTGCGTGAATGGTATTAAAGTGCTGTAAATAGCCCTCCATTACCCAGTGAAATTAAGGCTACCGTTTAGATCACATGTGGGCAGACATTTTCTTAAATAGATTAAAAAGGTCCGCAGACCAAACGAAACAAAGTAAAGAGATCATAGAATGAGAAAGCAAGAAAAGGTGCGGGACACTGAACAAATACGGAGAGTGAGCTTGCAGTGTCAGGAAACGCTGAAAGAAATTCTTGCCCCAGGAGTTTGCACAGGAAAGTTTCAGTAAAACAGCTGACCTCTTAAAGAATGCTCTGTGTCTAACACACAGACAGAAATACCAACGAAGCCCGCGAGATTTTGCTAAGAGGACAGACCATCACGCGACCTACAGCATTCTCTTAGCAAATTTATAACAATAAGAGGGTAGTGTACCGTCTCTGTAACATCTACAAAACTGAATGTGTAAAAAATTGTTTGCAGTCGCAGTTTTCAGTTAGCAGTAAAATTAAAGCAACACAAATGTTCAAGGCAGGATTCACATCGTGCTTCCGAGATAAACTTATACACGTCTCTCTTATGAAAGCAGTGCCGAATATTCAGAGACATGAGCATTAGTATATTTCAAATCACTGACAAGTTCACGCTGTTCATAAAATTTCTTCACAGTGAGTACAAACAATTCCCTTGCTATATTTCACTCAGCACAATAAACACATAGCACAATAATTCAGCCCAAGTGTGGGAGCAACAAAATGAAAGAATTCACAACGGAACATGCCCTTACGCGGAGACTACCAAGCCGTGATCTTACAGTTGCATATCAAACCTCCCATGCAGCCGGTAGAAGACATCTTTCTGGTTTTTATATGCACCTGATGACAGCGGCATAACAACCAGATAGTAATACCCTACCGTCGCAGTGCTAGGCCAGCGGAGCATTTTGCATTTTGACAGTTTCCAACGGAACATTAGCCCTTTGCACGCCATCGATGTTTTGTCTCGAAGCACACCGTCTTCCCGAAGGCAGCAGCGGTAAAACCTACGACTCCAACTCTGCCCGATATAGTACAAAACGAGCCTAAACACGTAACTGTCGAAGTCAACGCAGGCCGAAACATGGAACCAAGCGCTTAACTTTCACGCTGAAAAAAGGAAACAGCTGCATACAACGAAGTCACAAGATGACCATACCTACGTAGGCTCTCCAACGCCGGCAGCTAGGAGCAAGAATACCAATCGACCTCGGTAAATTGGATGAAATAACAGCCGCTTCCCTCTACTGTGAAAGAACGTGAACGAGAAAACATTTTTGACAAAAGAGGCACTATACTTTCACCAATCCCGTAACACTAATACACTTTTTAAACGCAGTTACTTGAATGGGGTTTAAACTGTTCTAAATCACACCTATGTAACTAATTATTTTTCTTATTTATTTTTTCCGCTCAACACATTTTGGTCAAACTCTACCACTCTAACTGATGCAGCATGCACTTGGTTCTAAGACCCGGTGCAAGCTCCGCCCACGCAATCTAAGTAAATTTATTTCTTCACATGAGGCGGCAATCAGGAGAAAACAGTTGAAATTACCCCCGATGATTAGTTCGGTAGTTTTACTCGAATGAAAATTTTAACCCAAGTCAAGGCTTGAAACATTAGACGAAAAAATCTGCAAGCTAAGGTGGGCAGAAGTGGCTGTAGGGCGGCGTTGGGTTACTGTAAAAAGAGTGGGCTACGTTCGACCGCCGACAAGTCACATGGTCGTGTGAGCTTTCTGAAGTGATAGCAGAACAGAGCTTCGAAAATAATTCGGCTTTACAGCAAGCCGCCTGGGTACAAAAAGAGAGTCTTAATGTCGATCGTTGTCATGTGAACGGGATCACTACTGAGTTCATAGCATGAAATCATCATACTTTGCCAAAGAGGACTCAGCCGTTATACTTAGGCACAAAAGAATGATGTGCGCTAGAATGCAGTCGCGTGACCATAACCACTAAGGCCTAGTTCATGTGGTATCATTATAGTGATAGGCTAAGAGTACATGAAAAGCAATTAGTTTCAAATACATGAAGCCTGGTCGTAAAAATATTGCTTTTTGTTCGCATTCGCTCACGTAGCCACAATCTTTAGTAAGTTTGTCGTGTGAGCCCGTCACACTAATAGCTGACAAGGGCTTCGAAAACCACTTTGTTTGATGTGCAACATGCCTGGATAGAAAACTAATGCACCGTGCTAACGTGGTCACGTGACTAGGATCACTAGTGACTTGGTCATGCGGTCTCCTCACAGTGACACCCGAGAAGGGCTTCGAAAAACCTTTCGTTTAATATGCATCGCCACTGAGTACAAAAAGAGTTCCCTATTCTCGAACATTCTCACGTGACCACAATCACTAGTGATTTGATGATGCGAGCTCGTCATGCTGATAGCCGAACAGAGCTTCAAGACCTGAGTCATTTGGTATGCAACATGCCCTGATGTAAACAATTGCACCGTGCTCGAACGTGGTCACGTGACTATAGTCACTAATGACTTCGTTATGCGGTCTTCTCATAGCGACCGCCGTGAAGGGCTTCGAAAAACTTTCCTTTGATATGCATCATGTGGGGGTATAAAAAGAGTTCATTAAGCTCGAACATAGTCACGTGACCAAAATAACTAGTGATTTGATCATTCGAGCTCGTCATGCTGATACCCGTACAAAGCTTTAACACCTGAGTTGTTTGATATGCAACATTCCCGGATGTAAACTAATGCGCCTTGCTCGAACGTGGTCACGTGACTATTGTCAATAGTGACTTGGTCATGCGGTTTTCTCAGAGCGACAGCCGAGAAGGGCTTCGAAAAGCCTTTCGTTTGCTATACATCCTGCCTGGGTACAAAAAGAGTTCACTATGCTCGAACATTCTCACGTGACCACAATCACTACTGATTTGATGAAGCGAGCTCGTCATGCTGATAGCCGAACAGAGCTTTAAGACCTGAGTTGTTTGATATGCAACATGCCCGGATGTAAAACAATTGCACCGTGTTCGAACGTGGTCACGAGACTATAGTCACTAGTAACTTGGTCATCCGTTCTTCTCATAGCGACAGCCGAGAAGGGCTTCAAAACACCTTTCGTTTGATATGCATCATGCCCGGGTACAAAAAGAGTTCACTAAGCTCGAACATTGTCAGGTCACCAAAATCACTAGTGGTTTGATCATTCGAGTTCATCATGCTGATAGCCAAACCCAGCTTAAAGAACTGAGTCATTTGATATGCAACACGTCAGGGCAGCAAAACTATGCTCAGTGCTCGAACGTGGTCACGTGACTACAGTCACTAGTGACTTGGTCATCCGGTCTTCTCATAGTGACAGCTGAGAAGGGCTTCAAAGAATCTTTCGTTTGATAAGCATCATGCCGGGGTGCAAAAAGAGTTTACTGTGTTCAAACATATTCACGTGACCAAAATCACTAGTGATTTGATCATGTGAGCCCGTCATGCTGATAGTCAAACAGAACTTTAAGACCTGAGTCGTTTGATATGCAACATGCCAGGGAATCAAATTACTGCTCAGTGCTCGAACGTGGTCACCTGACTACGGTCACTAATGACGAAGCCTTGGGGCCTCGTTATTGTGATAGCCGAGCAGGGCTATGAAAACCAGTTTGTTCGATATGCGTCACTCCCAGGTAGAAAAATAATTTGCTATACATGAGAACGGTCACGTGACGAGTATCATTACTGACTACTTCATGCAAGCTCACGACAGGCATAGCGGCAGAGGGCTACAAAAATCCATTAGTTTGATATGCATCACGACTCGATTGAAAAAATGCTTCACTATAGTGAAACGTGTTCACTGAATTCGCTTGCATGAAATTGAAGTCAGTGTCAAATATTTCGTAATGAATTCTTAATTGCGCCAAAAACGTAAAATATATAATGAACTTATCGATGGTAGTTGGGATGCAGTAGAATACCACAGTCAAATAGAATGCGTTTCAATTATAGCAAGCTCTTACCTGAGAGGGAGTGTGGTCGTTTCCTGGAAGGGCAGTTCTTCCCAGAATTCCGAGCGAATGTTGGGAGAATGCACACGAGGGAGCCAGCTCCGGTCGATGACGGCGCGTTGCAACTCATATTGAGCGCGATAGTAGGTGCCTTTTTAAATTACTCGTAAAAGTTACGCCCCGGTGTGTCTGTACAGTGTCTGCCCTGCTGAGGTTAATTCCGTTGGCATTGTACGTGAAACAAAGACAACAGATACGAATACGTGATGGTGCACACAGTTCTTGAAGAAAACTAAAAACGACTGCCCCAGTAGCTTTGGTAGTTGTATACATTCAGGGTAAAATAAATTACTGTGCTTATTACGACCGGCCCAACGAGAGAACTATTCCAAAATCGGCGTGCCCACTGTGGTGTCCCACTAAAGGGTAACCAAGCTCTAAGACAAGGCAGAGTGTTCTAGCCAAGGGAAACTAAGCCAGGGTTGTTTAGAGTCACATGAGCTAGTCTGCAGCATTTTTTCGTTCTCGAAGCTCATTCATTAGCAGAGACTTATAGGATAACTTTTTCATTGTTCACTTCAGTTTGAATTAAGAAGTTGTAGGTCATCTTCAAGAAACGCTAGCTACAATGTTGTTCCCCAAAGTACTATTTACGCAACTTTATTTACTGGCCTTGAAAGAAAGATGCCACGTGAAAGCTGCTGGCGTGTATCTCTCGCACAGTGCACACGCAAAGGCCTATCTGTTACAACCCTTCATATAAAAGACACCTTTGTTTCCTTAGACGAACCTTCGGATGCTGAAGAAACACAGCGGTCACGTGCAAGCTTTTATATCGTGCGAGTTATGAATAAAGGCCGGTAAAAGAACTACTTGAGGTAAACGGCACCGTAGTGCAAACATTTTAGCCAGCCATATTTCAAAGAGATGAATAAGTTGTGAACTCTGATAATGATGATGAAAAATTCTGTATGAACAGGTTGTTCTTTAAACCAATAATTAAATGTAAGCTATTTCACTTTTACAGAACAATTAAATCTGGTGATAGGAAAATACACCAGACTAGGCAACGCTACTTTCAAAACTCATTAATTGGTTTCAATGAGCTAGGCACTTCAGTTTTAAAGCTTGATTTCCTTTATCTAGGGCACCCGGTATATATGTTTTACCCTTTTTGCTTGAAGAAATTTGCTGCTAAGAACTTCATACGCACTCAAATATAGATGAAGGGATCCGGCTTCGCACAAACACAACAAATCCAAGAGGAAGTGGGTGCGAAACCATTCTTTTTCCGCGGTGTGTGCCTACACATGAGAAAGAAAAGTGCCTGAGTGCAGACTTTAGAATCATCAATCGTTCCTGAAGGAAAGCAGAACGCAAACGCACGTGCGATTCGCTTTTGTATTCTAATCTTCGTCATGGGGCTTCCTCGAAGGAAGGTACTGGAAGCAATTAAGCACCGCCAGCAGGCGCGAGCAATTATATAATTGAAACAGGGCTGAGGTCATGGTACGGAAAAGGGGGAATGTTTAACAGACGCTCAGAAAATAAGAGAACGAATTAAAGCATCAAACCCTCCGAGTAGGAGGAGTGGCAGGCCCAACTCTTGAGCGTATTAATTAACACTACGAGGTCGCTACGAGGTTTGTACACTTGTTTGGAAGTCACACCTCCCAGTTATTGGGATTCTTGAGCCATGGTACCTCCCGACGACTCAAAAGCCTTGAACAAGGAATAAAGCACCCGTTTATTCTTTGCCAGCAAGAATGCTCAAAGGTGCCCCACAGCCATTGCAGTAAAGGACTAAGAAAAGGATGCACACAAATTCACCCAACAGAGCCAGTAAGGTCGTAGCGATTTGACGGAAAAAGAAGACGAGTCGGGGCGAAAGAAGGAGGGCACGAGGCACGGATAAGAGCAACCATGCGTATTAACGCGGGAAACGACGAGGGGATAGCTATGTTGCGTTTGATTTTTTTTTGTTAAGCGTCTGTCGTGATGACAGTTCTCAGGAGAAGGAGAGGAGAGGCTAGAAGTGAACAGCTATGTTCGCGTCGTTGCTCAACTCCACTAGAAGTGAACGGCGAGAGGTGTGTGAGGGCGTTTCGCTAAATGTTGCTACTCCAGGTTTGCGCAAGGGAGACCCAGCTTTTCTGCAGCATCGGTGGGGATAAACACGTGCAATAGAGGTTGTAGAGAAGAATGGCCACGAGGGAACATGTGTTCTACAATTATCACATCCCAACAATCTTATAACAGACTATTGCTCTCTCTCCCTGAAGGCTGAAGTGGACGACGTTTGCTGCCCACACGCATCCGAACTGACAGAGATCAGTCGAAAGAGGTTGTCTAGGTTTGGCAGGGTATGGCTGTCGGAGTGCAGGATTCCAGCAGACAATGAGTTAGGCCGTGTCGTAGGCGTTGACCGTTGTAGTGGTCGATGAGCCAGCATCAGGCGTGTGGGACGGTGGGGAAAAAGAAAACAAGAACGGCATTGCTTCGACATATTTGCCTATGTGGGAAGGGTGGCCGGTGACAGGCATCATCTTGTGAACGGTTGTCAACAGTTTGTCAAAAGCCAGGGCCGTTGCCCTTATGCCTGTAAACAGAACAGCCCCCCTTTACCGGCCACATTCCTTTCTATGAAACCGCTGGCAGCAGCGCGGCTCAAAAAAGAGCTCTCCCCCTTCCCTTCCTTGGGGAGACTGTATCAGGGTGCCTTTCCGACTCGTTGGAATGTCTCAAGGATAGGAATCGCACGCAGGGTCACAGCTCGTTTCTTTAAGGAGGCGCCAGATTGGCACCTGCGGAAAGGAACTCAGCTTCAGTCTAGTTTTTTGTTTGTTTTTGTTTGTTTTACCTTAAAAGAGGGTATTGCATTCACTATGAACGTTTTAGGGTGGGATGCGCGATTCAGTGAGCGAATCGATTGTGCGGAGATCTCTCTGTGCATCGCATTTTGTAAATAATTTGATCACTTTATGGGCTTTGTGTTTTGGGGAAGCGTGTTAGTATGGTCAAAGTTTAAGGGAGCAGCAAGTAGCAAGCCACGAATCGTGTTGATGCTGGCTGCTATTGGATGCCTTTTAAAAGCGAGAGGGACTCCCAAATGTTTAAAACCGGGCCCGAAAGATTATTCCGTGCTTCTGGGCTAGGTTTAGATGCTCTGCATTTTCGGCTATGCCGAGAAGGTAAAATTTCCCTGTTAGCCAGCTCTATCTTGTTTGCCACTCTGTTTAAATATGCTGTTCTTGTAAAAATAGTTTATTAAACAGTAAGATCATTTTCTCGTCAACTCCCGCCGCCACAAGTCGTCGTTATCCCGTCACTAAAGGAGCACCTTAAGTGCGACTAGCCTTCCCTTCACGAAACCGTCTCGGATGGCAAACCCCTGGTGCAAGGAAAAGCACCCTAGCAATAATAAACTTTACTACCGTATTTATCACAGGCACAGGCGATTTTGTGCGTGCTTAGGGGGTCATCGGGTTCCTCGTTGCCGTAGAGAAAAACTAAGACAGGTTGAAGATAGCATCCAATATGTGGTCGTCTACTGCAGATAAAGTAAGAAAAGGATAATCTCTGCAAAATGGAAGGGCTTCAACGAGTGCTCTGCTCTCGGTACACATTGAGGTTTTTAATAACGCATGGACGCATTTAACGTTTACCTTTGCGGAGTTTACGAAGAGACGAAATAGGCGGTAGAATAGTGCACTTCACCTCTGTCACGTGCGGAATTTCAGTTAGGAAAAAGTAACAAGCTTCGACTGAAGCTTTGCGTACCACTTAATTTTATAGGCTAATCATTTGAGTTAAGCATTCGAAGCTTTATTTAAACAATTGCTTCTAAAATTTTTAGGTCAGCCTATATGACATACGCTTACCTCAATAAAAAACCATCTTCTCAGAGATTATGCGGCCTGCGTGGACGTTGTCGAGATTCGTCAGATCGATCGAGTACAAAAAAGAAATAACAAAATTCCACGACCTGCACCATCTATGGTACAACGGGCTCACGTTGTAAGAGAAGACCAGTTTCGCTTAGCTAGTAGCAGATATTGTCCGTGAAGTGAATGTTTATAGTCCACTTCTTATAATCATATTCGTGGTTCCACCGCAGGCTCACCTCCCTGAGGAGCCGTTTCATAATAGTAGCCGTAGCTGGCACGTCCACAACAAGTGCGACAGTGAGGGCACTTGACAGTTGCTGGCAGATATTTTTCACGTCACTGATGACTGATAGATGCGGGCAGAGCCGCCCCTGCCCGAATCCGGCGCACGGAATCCTCCTCCTGTCAAGTAAGAAAGACTACGGGGCATAGGGTACGAACACGGAGGAATTAGAGCACGTGTTCGCTGGCGCAGAATTAATTTGTGAATCGGAAACATGCGACAGAAGCGAATCTGGGAGAAGAGGGGAAGGTGGCGGGTCATCTGATCTGTCAAGGTGTGCCATAGCATCCGCTTGAATGTTACGTGTACCCTGAGCATGGCCGCGAATCCAGTGTATGCGCAGAGGAGATGGGCGCTTTGCGCACAGCCGATGAATTGATTGTGTAATCTGGAATGTGCGTGGAACAGCCTTAAGCTGTTTAAGGGCGGCTAGGGAGTTGGTTTAAAGATGAATTGTATTGAATGCGGGAAAGAGTGGAAGAGAAGACATAAAGCGTGGAGACAAGGGTGTGCTACAAACTGTCTTTTGATCACCATTAAATCCTTCATCTTAAGAGGAAACGTCCCGCTGCATCAATCAAGCGGCCAAGAGCCCCTTCTGTCATGAGCCGCCCGCTGAACTGAAGATGGCTGTGCAGCAAAAAGCCGGCATTTTCAAAGTTAATGCCCACATTACAACCATGGGCAGCCAGCCATCCCGCGTTAGAGGGGGCTGCCTTCTCTCCTCCTTGGCTTTAAGAAGCTTCTTCAGTACAGCAAGTATTTCATCTCTGGCTGTCTTGATTCCTTTTAGTGCTAAAGCACAACTAAAGCATAGAATCTAACCTGCTCGCCAAGTTTGTGTGAAGCTTGACCTTGAGGGTGACCTTGGCCAAACCAGAAATAAAATATTGCCGCGACTGAGATTCGAACTCGCGTCACAGCGAGCAGATCAGCTTTGCTGGCCACTGCAGGAGAGCCCTATGCTCTCGCCGCAGCGGATCACGTCTCGCTATGGAGTATTTCTTATATTTTTTTTTTGTAATAAGTATTGGAAGCAGTTTTTTTTTTGTTTGTAATGCACTGTTTCCTGAAGGGAACCAAAGGAAAGGAATAAAACGGGACACGTTTCGAACTTTTTAACAAAGCGATATAGTGTTAACAATATTAAAGTCTGGAGACATCTGATAGCCATACACGTCCTTTTTATTAAACTACGGTCCGTATTCGGATTGGCGATATTTTCACACATAATTAAACGTTCCCGAACGATCTATTCCAAAATAGCGCCTTCACCCAGGCAGCCAGCAGAAGAAGGGCCCCGAACCTTGTAAGGCCTGCGTAGAAAAAAATTCAGAACCGCATGAGACGAACTCCACGATTCGAATTACAAGGGTAGCATAGAGGCGTGCGCCGTGTCGGTTTGGAACGGCGGCGGCGTGTTGGTCGTCTCTAGTCGGCATCGGCGGCACCGGCGCCTGGTAATAATCGGCGGCGTCGCAAGGCCATTTTTTACGGCAGCGGTGGCGCCAGCGGCGAGGAAAGCTAACCTATTAATTTAAAAAGCATTTTTGCAACAGCCTTTTTTGCTAAACTGGTTGAAATTTTAGGGCTTTTCTTACTAAGAGCTCAGAACACAGAATGCAGAGGGGTTGAAGGGTGCGAGAAATGCAAAATGATCTGTAAATGTTTTGTTTTTAGGCGCCATATTTAAGAAAAATTAGGCATATCTCACAAGCGCATATATTGATTGTGTTTATATATTTTTTGCTCACAAACACTCACAACCTTTTTTATTTTCTACGTCGTAGTGGCAACTTTTTTTTGCTATCCTTCGTTTATAGAGGTATTTTTACGTTGCGTAGAGTCAGTGAATTTCTCTAGAATTGTTAAGCCTACACCGACGCACGTGACACTCGATATGTTAATCGTACTTCCGCTTGTTCACAATGAGATTGCGTTTATGCATTCTTTTCTTTACTTAAAAATAGACAGACCTCTCTTATAACCAACTTTTGCATGGTTCAACCCTTTTCCTGCCAACCAATCAGTAGATGTTATAACACAAACATTTCCGTCTGAACCGTTTGTGCAATCACTTGCTCTCAATAATAATTACCATTTGTTTAAAGTAACTGTCCTTATGAGGGCCTTTTCCCGAAATAAAAAAAGAAATAAAAACCTTCTTTTTTGCAGAAGGTGAACATTTTCGTAGCTGAGATATGTTACGATGCGTTTATGCCGTTTTCTTAATTATCGCCTATTCCACCCGCAGCCACAGTGCCCGCGACCTTCAAGTCGTGATTCCGACGTTCCCAAACCATTGTTTCTACTCATTGCGCCAAGTTGGGCTTTTGAAGAAGTTTCGGAACGCCACGTTGTGTTGTCTAGTGACAATACGCATGCGTAGACACGCGGAAAGCAGAGTTGCTTTTGTTTATTTTCTATTTTTTCTTTGCGACACACTTGACGTGATGATTTCTTGACATGATTATATGCCTTAGGGAAAAGAATTAAACAAGAGAAAACCAAATCTCAAACGCAGCTAGACTTGAGGGGAAACCAGAATGCAAAATCCAGAACCGCATTGAACGGAGCGCTGTCAGCTCCATCATCCATCATCATGTATCTGAAACGTGCAAGAAAATGTTTTATGGGTTACGCTCTCTAATTAAAGCCGGAAGCTATTCCCGAATCTAAGCTTTATTATCCCTTTTCTTCGCATTCATCCACAGCCACTTAAACTACGGTATCTCATCTTGGGGTTACACCTATTATATTCATCTCTGGCCTTTAATGAAACTGCAAAAGCGAACCATGCCCATCGTAACCTATACCCCTCAAATGTCACCCTCACGCATTTTGTTCATTGAGTTAAGCGTTTTACCTATATCGGCCCTTTATTTTTACAACATTACTATCCTATTATTTAAGTCTTCATCATCAGTTCCCCCTAAGCATATTTTCTTTCGGCACGATCATAAGCATCATCGTCAAACGTTTTGCGCTGCATAACTTTTTACTACCTAAGGTCAGAACTAACTACGGGAAACAATGCCTCTATTTTTCATCCATATCATTTTAGAATTCTAGAACTTAGACATAAAACAAACTAATACGATTTCTTTGTTCGAGGTCAAATTAAAGCTTTTCCTTCTTAATGTGCGATTTTTTCTTCTTTTTTTGTTATTGATCCTATGTATCGCAGCATCTGTCAGTGTTTACTCTACGTTCTCCTGCATAATATTGTTTCTATTTAAATTTTTCTGTACTCAGATTATGCATCTATCTATTGATTCACTGCGTCGCTAAATAATGTGTTCTTTATTTTCAACTTTTTCGCTTACTGAAATTCATTGTCATGGCCAGTCCCACCTGCGATCTTGCATCATTGGGCCTCCCGCTGTATACGCATGTAACATTTATTGGATTCATTAATAAACTTTCAAATTCAACTTCAGCTCCACAGTAAAACATATAAGCTCCATTAAATCTCATTTCGCGTGTTCAACAGTCAAGTGCAGACCTTTTGACCTGAGTGCTTCCAACTCTTATATACAGATGCTGCCAACAAATAGAACGCCGCCTTAGCAATATGTTTGCCTTAATTACGCCCTGCATTGTTTGAGCTTTTAAATGCAGCGCAAGCTGCGATATTTTGCGCATCTACACACTGTTCACATACCACCACACTAACACGCTTTTGTTCGTGGTTTATAGGGTTTAACGTTCCAAAGCGACGCAGGCTATGAGTGGAAGGGTCCGGATAACTTCAACCACCTTCGGATTTATATCAGGTGCTCACATCGCACGCTACACGGGAGCCTCTTGCATTTCGCCTCTATCCAAACGCGAGCACAGCGGCCCGCATCGAACCCGCCTATTTCGGGTCCGCAGCCGAGCACAACCACTGAGCCGCCGCGCGTCTGCCACACTAGCGTATGACAACACACTAAAAGAACATGACGAGGACGCACACCACGCTGGAATCAAGGCAGATGTGATCCTATGAAGCTGAGAGCATAAACCAGAGTCGAGCCAGAAGCACAACAAAGCTTTCTGCGGCATGCGGAGTTGAACATGTGAAGCGATGCATGTATATGGGGCTAAAAAATTTTTACACATATTTCATACTTCTCGGCCCATCACTAAGGGTGAAGGGCTAACACCTGCCTAGTGCTATATCTTTCTTTGCTCCCGCATTTGCTTTCAAAAAACAAAACGCGGCAGGAATTGGTAAAAACGGCCGCAGTACATAAGAGCGACGGGTGGGCATTAGCCAGGAAGCCAGGATCAGAACGACGTCCAAATAACACCATCCACTGGTCAAAAATTAGCAACCAAACCAACAACTATTGAAACAGAAAGGTTGAAAGGATAATTCGGTTTGGTAAAATATTCACCATTTGTAAACATGTAATACTTAAAATGACATCTAAACAGTGGGTAAGATCACTATCTACATACTAACCTGTCAAACCCACTCCCTTAAGTACAAACAAAAAGAACTTATCGTATTTACCGTCGGCTGTTCACTCTAAGAGAACACAAGCACAGTACTCGAAATCTCAGTGACACTACTACTCTGTGGAACCGCCTGGTCAACCTCGGCGTGCAATGCAGCACACGCATGTGGCGCGTCTGCAACTGTTATCAAATTGTTAGCAACCCACTCGGGAGGGTGGGCAGCAAAGCTGCGCATACGGCGAAAGGTTTTCAAGTGTTCCCTCTTGCAATCCATGCAATCGTGAGGTAGTCATTGTCAAGAGAAGCGTGCAGGCGCCTACGAGATGCCACTCACGGCGGAGGACGGGGAAAAGCAGCCGAGATCAGCGTGTGCCGTGTCCCGTGTGTGCTTTCCGCCCCGTTCTTCCGGTCGGAGCACGGCCAGAACCTTGGTGGTGGTGGCAGCAGAGGCGTTGCGCGGAGCAGACAATAACGCTTCCCACCGAGGAGTATACACGGCAAGCCCAAGGCAGAGGTCCCTCTCTGCTTTCGCCAGTGAGCGCATCCTGTGGCGCTGGCTGCGGCAGATACGTTAATAGACGATGTGTACTGAAGCATTTTCGAAGACAAAAGGAAGGAAATTTTCTTATACCTGACAGTATTGTGCCAAAAATAGAACATTAGTTATTAATTACACGGCAGAAAAAATGCGTCCATGCAACCATACTTTTATTCGTGAGATATAGAATTGTGAACAAAACATCAGAGCAAGAACCGGAGAGAGTGCTAAAACGGTTCTAATTCAATATTCAAGGCGCTAGCTCCAGCCAGTGGACTACGATATGCATGAAGCATTAAACGTGGAGGTAAAACAGACGACAGTGCCAATTTGTCATTCCGGCAGTAGCAGAAAAAAATACTGTACCCTCTATCAAAATGTGGGCACACATAGGCGCATCTGAATGAGTCGACACATGCTCTCTCTTCAAGCATTGCAAAAGTGCTAAGGGTCGCTGGTGGGCGCCGACAGCAGTGAGTGGATTTTCTCGCGGCGACAAGTGTAATAAAGTCCAAGGCGCACCCGCATACGATAATTAACTGTTCAGAAGACGTCTCTATGAAACTGGTACGCAAATTCAGGTACGTTCTACTTAATATTAAGTACATCACATTGAACAGGTTAAACACCAAAATATCTCTTTGCGCTGGAGATTTGCCTTCGTTGCTAAAGACGTGCGCCTTATGGCTGCCGCTAGCGAGGTTTGAAAAATCTTGGGCAGGCAATTGACGTGTCAACAACACCTACTCCAGTTTCATATTTGAACCTCAACGGCCGCTAGGCACCTTCACAGATGCATCGGAGGTTGATATTTTTTTCAAAATACAGGATGTCCCACCTAACAATTAGCAAGGATTTCTGACATGCACCGCCATAAACGATTGAAACAAAATTAGTGCCTTTTGCAGTAACTTGGCCTAATTTTCACTGATTTTTTCAGTGTCTAAAGAATGTAATACCAAATCGAGTGTCGAAGTTATCTTCAGCTAGTTTCAGTAACAACATATCAATAGAGAAGTTGAAGACCCGTAGAAAATAAATGGCTGGAAAATTTCCAGCAAGGTGTGCTTTACTTATAGATCTATTTTTACTCGATTTACAAAAAACACCCGCAAGATAGAAAACCTCCCCCGCTGGGCTACTGCACGCGTTTTATAATGCGGCAGGGATTGTTGCTGCAGCTCGCAAAGCGAAAGACGCCTTTATGAAGGCTGTAAGCTGTGAACTGAACAAACTAGCCAGAAAATGATGATAGCAATTGTGCTCGTGCAGAAGCTTTTTATGGGGAATGTTAGTTTTGGCCTTAGTTTGTGCGTTTGTTTGTGCGTTCATGCATGTGCGTGTAGTGCGCGTTCTTTTGTGTTATAATCCGCGGAGCGCAGCTTTTATAAGAACACTTTCGCAGAACCCACGTCTAGTTGAAGCGTGGCGCACATTTATCGCCGCCGCTAGCGCTTAGTGCCCCAAAGTGATGCGTAAGGTCTTTTCACATGTTGCGACTTTCACGTCCCGACGCTGCGAGTTTAATTGGTCTGCGACAGGAGAGAGAGAGCACCGGTATAGCCGCAGGCGTCTTCTGAATGGTTTCCGTTTGGTTGGATTTCAATCGCAGCGTCGGTGCGCTCTTCTCCGACTGACCAATGGGGAGCGCGGAGGCGGTGTGCGAAGTGGAGTACGACGGGAGCTGTCGCCGTAGCAGAAGCAAAACTGCTTATTCTTATCAAATCATGCGAATATTGCCTTGCACCTAAAATTCCGCCCATCACAACAACATCAACACATTCTGTGTAGGACCAGTCATGTTTAATGATGAGTTGTCTATGCAAACTTCAATTACTGATTGCGCCAAATATTTTTCTTTTTGTCGCAGCATGTGTAACGGCACTTATGGCAGCTTCTCGCGCATCTGTCTGCCACTGTAAGCTCCAAGGCTCGTAGACGCCAGCGCTTCTTGAGAAAATGAATTTATTGCTTTCAGAAAGCATAGGACCGCTGCGGTACCGTGGTACTGTGAACCTAATCGCGGGAACTCCAAGAGAATATTTTATGAAGCCCGTAAAACGGTCACAAACATCGCATCGTGTTGTAAACATTCAGTACATTTGTTCTGCAAGGTTGATTTAGCTTTCCTACTGACACTTGGCTCCAGAGACCAAGAGTTAAGCACCGTCATTTATCAAATAGATACACAAAGTAACAAACACTTGACCCATGCCTAAGAAACTCCCAATACCAGGCAGCTAGTTTTCCTGCGGTGATCACGCTCTGCGCTGCTTAAAACTTTGGTTAATCTTAGGTTGAAAGCCCGGTATTTGCGAAATCTTCTGTTAAGCTTGCGTTTCCTTCCATTCTGTCTCAAGCGAACCGTCTTAACAATACCAGTGGGAATGCATACGTGCGAAAAGTGTCAGAAAGGACAACTTCCAGCTCAGGTTCGATGCAATACAGCTGCCTTCATTCCCTTAGAAAGAACGGCAAGCATTGGCTAGACAGACAGGCTGTCAAGACGTGGAGCACTACCCTTCAGAAAATCAGAGTACAGATCACGGGTAGCGCTAGCTTCGTTGCCAGAAATGTGCATTATTTGAGCCGCTTCCGACAAGTAGGTGTACGTAAAAACACAAGCGAAAGCACGCAAATGGCGTGCCAAGAACAATAGGTATCTGATTTAAAATTTTGCGGCACATGCAAAAATCTAAGCCTGAGTTACATTTTTTAGTACGGACACTGGAAAACGAGAGCGTTCGCACAAAGGTTTTGTTAGCTTCCCATAACTATTACTAATCCCTGACTGTTATACTAGACACGCGGAGTGCAGACTTACAAAAAGACGATTTCCAAGTTAGATATAAGAAGCTGTAAAAGTGCTGTTACCAAGATATCAAAACAAATCCAGGAATTTCGCGGGGCTGGCGTCCCTTCAAAAACTCACGGGATAAGCCGTCGATTTAAAAGCCCAGTGGTGGTGAATGGAAGAACAGCTGACGGCTCTGCCAGGCTGGGCGCTGACCCGTGCATGTAGCCTCGGTGGCCGTTGTCGTGGATCTCGTTGACAGTGGCCGTCACCACCTCCTTGTTCTCCGCGTTCGCTGTCGTAAGAACGCACCCAGACGACGAGTCTCTGCTGGAGCTGGGAGACCGGTGGCCGCTTCGCAGAGTCCACGTATCGGCCGCAGTTCCCGTGGCAGGAACCGCGGCCCTGCCGGTGCTCGGAGACTGGTGGCCACCCAGGTGCCCGCTTCGCAGAGTCCATGTTTCGGCCGCTGCTCTCGAGGCAGAAGCCAAGGCTTTTTTCGGCGGCGCAGGCCAACACGGAGGAGTTGGGAGGCGTGGCGAGGCAAACGACGCTCCGACCGAAGGACAAGGCGGGGCGGTCTACAAAGAGGAACTGTGCATGGCCACTCGCCGCGGAAGAAAGAATGATCGGCATAATGCCCACGTCCGAATACCCAAATTCTGAACGGGGAGGGCGGAATGCGTGAGCACGAGCGATTCCCACTGCTGTTCTTCCTCCTCTTCTTCGTGGCAGTTGCTCAAAGAATAGCAAAGGCAGGTCTTAGCGGCGCCAATACGAGCCAGCTGCTCTGAAAGAGGCGCGCCTAAAGCTAAGACTACGCGTTAAAACAATACAAATTTGCGAACAGGTTCCAGACTAGAAATGCGGCCCGAATTCTGAAAGTGCCACACCACAAGACGCCTATACTCCTGGAGGTTGATATGTGTTCTGTCCTGAGTTTCGGTCGCGCTTTATTCTTATTGGATTCATTTTGGGCTTACTTATGTAGATGCGTACTTCATATTCGCTAGTAACTGTCACGTGACCCTCTCCTATATAAGGCCTACCCGCCTGAATAAAACGTCGTTCGTCTTGTCATTTTGAAAGTTGGCCCCCTTCATGATGCAGCCCAAGCCGATAGTACATTGACGACGAAAACGGGACTCGTCAGGCCTGTTGGCCTAACGAGTGTTTGTTGTAATGAGTTCGAAAACAATGGGACGATATCATGTCATCTTCAATTCATTTTCTATTCAAAAATAATTCAGGTAACAGTCCAAGGCATATTTCCACAGGCATGTTCAACTTCTTCATCAAAAGCAGACTTCGGCGTCTACTTGCCTTTTTCCACTTCGTCAACGAGGACCGAGCAGCTGCCAAATAAGTGCGTTCACCTGGAGCGGTCATAACTAAGGAAAGCAGGTGACTGCATTCATCATCACCGGTATTTCTAGACGCGTGAAGGGCGTTATGTGTCCGGTCATGTTTTGACGCGTTTTCAGTTCTGTGGGGTTGAGGAGGTTGTTATGCCTAGCGGACTTAATCAGATGCTAAGATGTGAGGGAGTTGAAGAATGCACGCAAAGACATGCTGTATTTCTCACATTAAAAAAAGCGGAAGAAATAGCACGTCATTCATGAGTTGAATAATATTCATTCAAGACTGACTAACGTAGCCGCATCTGTGTCCATCGAATTGAACGGAGGAAGCCGAGCGGAAGTTAAGCCATTTTGGGCAACCTGTTAGTGCGCAGAAAAGAAGAGAGGTAGAGCGTTGGCCGCCAATTTCTGTAACGGGCAATCGCGAAGACAGCGAGGCTGGGAGTTGTCACGCTCATTATTCAATGAAGAAAGAATGAAGAACCGCTAGTACAACATTGTATTGGGTCAACATTTATGTTCACAGATATTGAGGAGGCCGCTGTTATTTCGTACACGGCCAGTGAGAAGGCAAGGAAGCCGCCGCAATCTTCGTAATTGGCCATTGAAGGAGCCGGAGGCTCCCGCGATCTCCGTAATTCGCGGTTGGGTAAGTCAATTGCTGGGAGGCCGCCACCATTTTCATTACCGGCCATTTAGAAGACCGGGAATCCGCCGCCGTTTTCTTAAGCGGCCAATGAGGATACCGAGAGGTCTTGGTTTTTTTCGCAACCGGCCATTGAGGAGAACGGGAGGCAACCACCATTTCCATCACCGGCTACTGAGGAAGCTAGACGCCATGTTAAGTACTGTTCGGAGAAGCCGACTTGATTAGACGGCATGTTGAACATTGCTCGCGGAAGCCACTACGTCATTTGCAGCCGTGACGTATGAAATTTCAGATGAGCAACGGTTATACTAAGCAAACACAAGCTGTGAACAAAATAATCAACTGGAATTAAAGAAATACAATATCCGGCAACTCTTCAGCGTCGCCTGAAAGCAAGAAATCAATGTTTAAACAAAATTTAGGGGTTGAAGGTGGCAGAATTTATATTGCTTGAAATACGAAGCATTCATACATTGCAATGCATCCAGCAACAGCGTCTACAGAGACAGGAGATACTGCGCCAGATGTGTAACATTACTTGCTCAAGAGTTTTTAGTGTTGAAAATATTGGTTGTAGAATGACAAATTCTACAACCACTCCAGCAGCCAGATGATTCGGTCACAGAATACATAGCCGCATTCCCAAGTCTGGCAACCCGTCTAGTTTTGCGTCCCCAGAAGAAGGAATCAAAAACACGTTCGTAACCGGCGTTTCATCGCTGCGCGTTCGCGAACGTTTTTTGTTAGAAGCTAGGATCCAATATCTCCTTCGAAAGAGCATCGAATATAGCCATGCGGTGCGAGCAAAGGGCTCACGACCCTCAAGAAGTCGCAGCACCATTAGAACCAATTAAGGAAGGAACCTACTTCCTTTATCAAGTTCGTTAACAGCGTCAAGTAATGCCATCGTTGCCACACATTGATCCATATTTTAAGGGAGATATTTCATCTTTTCGTGAAATTCGTCGCCTTCGTTAAGAAACTATGTCTCCGTATCAGCAAGCTTATCCGTGATCTTCTACAGCACTTCAAGCGTGGCAGTGGGCCATGCGTCCACAACAAAGCCGACAATTTCATTGAATGCTTCCGGCGCAACAAGGCATCGTAGCACCGTCTATGGGCAGAAAGAATTTCTTCAGCAGCGTTTCAGGCAGCTTTCCGAACGGATGCAACTTTGCCTGCAACGTCCCATAATTGAACGCGAACAGTCACGCAATGCGCAACGTGTTATTTCAAATTCCACTCAATCAGCGTTCACAACTACAAATTTCAAGAACTTCATTGTACTGCTACAGATGTGGACCGAATAGTCACATAGCGTCAGCACCTACATTACGTGAGCAAAGGAGAACTTGGTTTTATTGTGGACGAACTGGAGATTTCAGTCAGTCTGCAATCGTCGCCGAGCTTCCGTGACAGGTGTAGGATTACGCGTTGGAGGAAGATATGACATCAGGCACTACATACGCACCAGAGGACATCATACCAACTAATACCCTTCATGTCGCAAAGACGGCGAAAACGTCTGTACATCCTTTGCAGTCTGTTCCTTTTTCGGAGAAGCCTTGGGAAAAGCTGGCAATCAACATAGTCAGCCATTTTAAGCGAGCACCTTGACGTTGTCGGTATTCCATCGCTTTTATTGACTATCTTTTTATTCGCCTGAGTTTCAGATGACATCATGTAACAACTACAGATCTTACAGACTGCTCGCTTGAAGTCTTTATTCATGAAGGCTGTCTAGAGGAGATAGTATCAGATCAAGGCGCTCAGTTCATGTCAACTAAATTTAAGAAATTTTTGACTAACAGGCCTATAAAGTTGACTCGTTCCGCAATATATCAGCTACAAGTCAATGGGAGAATTGAAACATTTAACAGAACATTTGAGTGTTTTGATCAAATGGCTTCGTTGAAACGTCGCCCTTTGAAAACCATCATTGCACTGTATTTGGGAATATATAGATCTACACCTCATGCCGCAATAAGAGTTGCACTGGCAGATCTTCTGCATGGCAGCTGCCATCGTACAAATCTAGGTGTTCTCGGGTTCCTTTCATTTCCATCATTGTTTGTTCAGAATCCATATCTAGCTCTGCAAGATTTGAAGAACAGAATCGAAGAGGAACAAACAACAATCAAATAATATACAGATAGCAAGCGTGAGAAGTTCATAAATCCCACACGGAGTTTAAAGGACACCGACGCATTTCCGCACCGCAGGAAGTCATTCAACCGCATGACGCTGCATCGCACCGCTTAGAAGGGAGCTAGGTATGGAATGCTTCTAAACTGACAAGGGCACCCAGACAAGTAAACCGGGAAGAGGGTGAACATTTTGATTTATTTCAGTTACCCTTTACTTGTGACTCCAAAAGTTATCCACAGGATCAAGGGTTGTCGAGCCCAGCAGTGTTGCCACAGGAGCCTCCAAATCTGTCTGCACCATTAGTATCACAGCCTTCAGAAGCTAGAACCTGCTTCAAAAATTCTTCAATGTGACTGGCTGGCAATCCATGTCGTCCCACCTGCACAGTGATATGAGTGATTTACCTGTGAGCGCTCAGTGTTTAAGTGCTCTATCTGTAGGCAGGCAAGATCTGCAGCCTACGTTAAGAGCTGTGTTCCGTGTTGCATTATGAAAGTGGGCCAGCCCCAGCTCTTCCACCTGCGAACTCCCGAAGTCGGCAGCCTCCAGAACCCGGTCTGAGTAGGTCGCTTGAGGAATCCTGTTGGGCAGAGGAGCGACCGAGAAGACACTCCGAAAGCCGCAGTTGTTGAGGGGCTATGTGTCGAAGAATTTTTCTAGTATTCTCCCTTTTATGATAACTGGTACTGCACTGAGTTTTAGATTTTTGGATAAGAGAGAATGTTTCCAGTTTGCTAATTGCATGCCTGAAATGCAATCATGCATTTTACATGTCTTAACATATGTAAAAAATGTCTTTCAATATTTGTAAAGCTCTTGAAAAGTTCTTGTGCAATTTCACTTCTAGAAGAGAGATGAGAGAGAGAGAGAGAGAGAGGGTTTATTGACAGGAAAGGCAGAGAGGTTGGCCTGAAAAATTAATATCTGGCCTGCTACTCTGCTCAGGGGGACGGGAAGAGGAGATAAAAGAAGGTCACGATGGGGGACGATGATGATGGGAGGAGGCAGATGAAAAACTGCTTTAAAAAAAAACAAGGCACACTTTCTGACATCACAAACGCGAGACAAGGTCCGTGTCGCTCAAAAAGCGTGAGAGCGCTCGCGTTGCCTTTACAGTTCTAAAACTATCTGGCCAAGCGCCGAGGATCAAATCCTCAGAGAGGAGCGATGTGTCCATAGGCTTCAGAGCAGATGCGAGTATGAGTCTTTCACGTGCATACGCTGGACACGCCACTAAAACATGTTCTATAGTCTCTAGCATGCCACATGTGGTACATTCCGGGGAGTCCGCTTGTCCGATTAAGTGCAAGTATTTGCGCATGAATGCCACGTTTAAACGTAGTCTACGGATAACGCATGCAATAGGGCGAGGTATTCCGCGAGGAACTGAAAAGGTCATCGTCGGATCTAGTCGTTTAAGGATGATATGGCGGGTGTCTGGCAGGGCCCAGTACCTAGCCGTCGCCCTCCTCATCAATTCCGAAAGGAGACAAGTTGTGTCCACTATAAAGAACGGTACAGCTGTACGCAGGCCACTGCTGAAGGCGCTCCTTGCTTCAGCGTCGGCGGTCTCATTTCCATCGAGCCCGCAGTGTCCGGGGATCCACTGAAACACTATACGGTGGGCGTTTCCCTGAGCAAATGATACGAGACTAATGATATCAAGAGTCAGAGCTTGATAGGCTGTGTGGCGTAGGAAACATCCTAAAATGTGTAGCGCAGGTTTACAGTCGATGAAAATGCACCACTCCTGAGGCGGTTCTCTGCAGATGTGGCGAATCGATTGCCGAAGGCCCACAAGCTCGGCAGCGGTTGAAGTAGACTTGTGTCCGAAAATGAATCGGTGGGTCGTCTGTTGTGCAGGGATTGCGAAAGCTGCTGTTGATGCATTTGGAGACGCAGATCCATCCGTGTAGACGTGCACACATTTGTCGTATTCTGACCAGATGTAGGCAAGTGCGAGTTGTTTCAGTCCGCTAACCGGCATCGCAGACTTCTTGATTATGCCAGGGACATGCAGGCAGACTGAAGGCTGAGCCATTACCCATGGGGGCTGCAAAGAATGATGCGGCAGGGCATAGTCTGATGGCAATTCGGAGCGATGGAAGCGCAGTGCGCGTGCAAAACTGCTGTCCGGTCGCTCATCAAAAATATTCGTCAGCGGGTGACAGCGGGGCCGTCTAAGCGCACGTACATATACACGAAGTGGTTCGTGTGACAGGTAGACCGATATTGGGCACGCACGAGATTCCTCAATCGTGCCTTTGTTCTAGGCGCAACGTGGTAATCCGAGGCATATCGTGAGCGCCTTTGCTTGGACACTCTCTAATGTCCGCAAGCAGGAAATACTCATGTTAGAGAGTACAGGAAGGCTGTAACGAATGTAGCCAATAAAGAGGGTATAGTAAAGTCGAAGCAAGGAGCGCTCCGTTGGGCCCCATTTAATGCCTGCCACAAAGCGAAGCACATGGCAAAAAAGAGTGTCTTTTCTTTAGCATGTTTATATGTCTCGACCATGACAGATCGCGGTCACTGAATATGCCCAAAAATCTGTGGTGGGAGACGTATGGTATTGCAACCCCTTGAAGAGTTATCGGGTAGTGGCAGACAGACTTGCGCGCGAATGCGACCACAGCACATTTTTCAGCTGCCAAGTGCACACCCTGACGCCGTAGGTACCTTGAAGTAGATGACACGGCACGTTGTAATCTCGCACGCATTTGCGGACGCGTCGAACCCGACGCCCAGATGCAGATATCATCAGCATAGGCACTGATGTGAATGTTAGTGGAAAGTTAATTCACCAGTCCAATCCATGCCACGTTAAATAGGGTTGGGCTAAGAACTCCTCCCTGAGGAACTCCACTGCAAACCTGATGACGGGTAGTCTCCCCATCAGGCGTAGACATGTAAACAGACCGGCCGTTGAGGTAGCTCCCAATCCACGAATACATCCGGCCGCCAACGCCAATGTCTTCAAGGGCATCAAGGATGGCGTCATGAAGTACATTATCGTAGGCCCCCTTGATGTCCAAGAAGACAGCAGCGACGAGTCGGCGACAACGTTTTTCATGTTCCACTGTCGATATGAGGTCAATTACGCTGTCAATCGAAGAACGTCCCTTCCGGAAACCGGTCATCATATCCGGATAGAGAGCATTCTGCTCTAAAAACCATTCGAGCCGCGCCAGCAGCATTCGCTCCATAACTATGCCGACGCAGCTTGCTAGTGCAACTGGCCGGTATGAGGTTAGCTCATAAGGAGCTTTGCCAGGCTTCAAAAGTGCAACCAGGCGGCTGATCTTCCAGTGTTCTGGAACGATTCCGCAAGCCCATGTATCATTGTAGTAACTGAGCAGCACAGTTCGGCCTTCCATGCCAAGGTGAGAGAGGGGCGCGTACGAAATCCCGTCAGGACCAGGTGCAGATGGACGCCTACACGAGGAAAGAGTAGCTTCTAGTTCAGGCATCATGAATAGCATGTCGTACTCGTCATCTGGTGAAGGTGGTACAAAAGCCTCCAAACTGGTTGAAGTTACCATAGTTGCGCCCACAACCATTTTGCAGAATTCTTCTGCTACCTCTACATTATTACTGCGTTGGTAAATAGACAGGGCAGGGAAAGGATAGCGTTCCTGCGGGGGTGAACGCAAGCTCCTGGCTACATGCCAAATACGCGACAATGGTTTGCGAGGGTCCAGCGATGAACAGAACTGCCTCCAACATTGTCTCCATAGTCTCGCTAGGTGGCGCTTTATTTGTCGTTGAGCTCGGCGACAAAGGGCAAGATCATACGTGGATTTGGTTCTTCTGTATTTCCTTTCGGCGCGCCGACGGACTGCGCGTAGTCTTTCGAATTCCACGTCAATAGTAGACCCTGGCGTAGGCGCACATATATACCGCGTGGTCTCACTGAGAGAGGACGTAATCAGGCCTTCTATTTTAGATGGTGTTGAGAGGTCCACACAGGAAATCTCCACGGACGACCTAAAGGCAGGTCAGTCTGTATATCGCACGCGAGACGGAGTAGTAGGTGCGTACCACTTGACGCAAACATACGTTGGAATGTGGTCACTCCCATGAGACCTAATGAAGGGTCTATAGAGTGCAGTATTTCTGTATGACGCCAGGTTAGCGGCTCTAATTGAGAGCGCTTGTTGAGAAAGCACAAATATAAGGAATCTGTTTTTTTAAATGACATCAGTTTCCCTGGTACTGCAACCGATGTCATAATGAATGTCCCTATGAGAAACAGCGTGTCTATGCTGAGTTGGTATTCACTGGACGGCAGTGCAAAGATTTTTTAACAGGAGCTCTCTTCTTTAAAATGTCTCTTGTATAAAATTCTTATTGTTCTTCTTGAGCACTACTACACTTACCGCTACTGGACATTCGACTTCTCAACGTGGGGCCGAAGACCCATTTACCAGGTATTTCACACTAAATAAGCCGACCACCAGACCAGGAGAAAGCTTGTACCCATTCTATGACTGGTGGGTACCCAGTGGCACTGCGCATCGAACTCCGCACCTCCCGCATGCGAAGAAGGTGCTCAACAACTTGGGCAGCACTGCTGTCGATCCTCGCTTCGAGTATTTAATGAATTAAACCTCGCCTTACCATCTGCCAGTCGTCTGAGTAAGCTTTGTTGGAAAGCCGACAAACTCGCATTGCCGCTGGTCACATTTTCGATAAACGAACAAGATCCAATTGTTCTCCAACTGTAAAGCTTCGATGAAATCTGCACAGCTTTTCTTTGTAGCCGTATTGCTGCCCTAGAGTGGACTGTAATGCTTAATTTCTCACCAGCAGAGAAATCGCTGTCTGTTGTGCAGAAGAGAAAAGCAGACATTGATCGAGCTCTTTGTACGTAGCGCTGCATCGAGCGCACGTTTTTTGCAGCTAAGGAAAATTAAAATGCACCAATGCGCGACGGCAACGACGGAACGCATTCACATTCTTACGCACAATGCAACAGCTATACAGAAAGCGATTAATGCCTATAGAAAAGTTCATATAAAATGTTGCGTCGTTGTGTATTCATGCAAGTTGTGCACGACCTTTTGCGACGGCGGCTGTCTTCTGATTAGTTTCTTGTCTCTAAATTCTTTAGCTGTTTCTGGATACGATCTTTAAAGGTTTCCGAGGTAAATTCTTTGAATGATAAAATCAAAAGGAAGGAAAAAACTTGCTTTCCTCGTTTTCTTGTGCGTCGTTCTCATCAGGGCTACTTTTTTATTTATTGAAATACAAATCGGCACATGGACATACGCTTCGTGGACATTTAGCAGAGACAGGCCATCTGTAACTTAGGAATCGAGAGTGAAGCCCAGCATCTTATATAGGTGTTGGGCTTATATAGATGCCGCCCTTATCTTATATAGATGCAGCCCAGCTACAGTCGCTTGCGATATTCCGCAGTTCACTCACAGTAAAAATTTATGTCAAGTCTCCTATTGTGTTTGTGACTGTTGGATTGCTCCTCGTCTATAAGCATGAGATACATGCATCGCAGGAACCTCGTTGCTGGCTCTAGGACGCCACATAGATGGCAGCCATACCTTAGTATTGTCTAAGTGTTTTCATTTCTGTCCGAGCCGCAGCCATCACATGGTTCTACTCACACAATTGACCAGAGTCCATGCGCTCGCTGGTAGCTTTCAAGGATTATTTCAATGCTTCCTTCAAGTTGCTCCTCTTCCAGCTGAACATTAGGTCTTTGGCGTTAGAACAGGCGGCTCAGTGGTTAGCGATATTGTGCTGACCCTGCAAGAAAGCCTGTACTGAATTGTACGGTTCACTGCAATTAACCTCCTTTCATGCACCGTTGCGATCTGCAATGTCTAGGAGCACTAGCAGGCGCATGAAGTAATCCTGGTGTCTGTACTCAGGTAAGGAAACACTAAAACACGACTGGTATGTACACTAATTAAAGGATTAACAATTGTGCCACGGGAATTTATTACCGCGGATAGTTACGAAAGAACATTTCGGTCTAAAACGATGCGCTAAAGAACCAGTTCCCACCACCTATATCTTCGCCTACAGTGCCTCGCGTCCCCCAAGTGCCCGCGTTTTTGGTCCTACCAGCGGCGTTTAAATGAAGCCCACTGTCTTTTAGGTGCCGTGGCAGAATCTTGCTCCACCCCTTCAATCATTTCCCCAAAACATTTGACCGACACTGTTCCCCCTTCGAATATTTGATTGAATCGCTCTCGTCCTACTATAACCTTGCCGTTCCAGTTTACCTCAGTTGGTAGAGCGACTGTTCCGGTGAAGCGGCAGTCCCGTTATCAAACCCCGGACCAGGACAAATTTTTCATCTGCGAAGTTTGTGATAACGCTGTATAGCTTTCTTTGTGGTCTCATGGCTGCGCTTGGTAGGATGCCAATGAATAATTACTCCATTATAACACTTTCCCTTTGAATACACGAAAAAAGTTGAGAATTGGTCTTTCGCGAAAGGAAAGGAAGCGGTAACTATCTCACATATCTCGATGGACGCACAAACTGAGCACATGGGTGCCTTTTGAGTTTCGCCTCCAGGGATACGCGGCCGCTGTGGTCGGGGGTTTGAATAGAGCGCCATCCTTGGACTTACGGCTGGCTTGGGCTGCTATTCAATGAACTGCCGGAAAATATTCAGTGATGTTACATCTCGTTACATCTCGTAAGCTGCAGGGAAGCCTCCTTACGAGCACGTTTTGCTTCTACGACGGTGTTGTTTTCTTGTTTCTATTGCGCTCTCGTCATGGATGTGATAGGTATATATGTCGATATTTCTTGAATGTTATGTGTTGTCAAGGTCATAATACTGTAGTAATGAAACCTCAGTACTTCATTCAATGACCATCTCCACACAAATTAAATCATGCCAGTTGAGGGCTTTCTTGGAGCGACTGCCACAGCTGTATCTTTTTACGCAGGATGAAAAGGATTCAGGAAGAACTAGTGTTGCTGACAATATGCTCAGTTAACAGTGCAAAAAACTGTGTGGGTAAATTGATCAAAAATTTAAAAGTGAAGCACAATTTTTTTATTAGCAATAAAACTTTCAGAAACAAAAAACTCTAAAGCAATGCCTTCACCAACACCGGCAATCAAGGGATCGTCTAGAACGGTGACCTGGCCAACCTCGCCTGACCTGCGTTGTGCGCAAAGAAAAAAGCGCATTACGTGATATACACACTATTTGTAACGTTTGATTCAGCTTCTCAAGCTACCTGGCTCTAGCTGCCAGTGGCAGCGCATATTTATCGGTGCTAAATAATCCTACGGCCGATGGAAGATCATTCGCTACACACCACCTGAGAGAGTCGTCTGGAAGTTACAGGACACACAGAGTGATAGATTGTTTCTGCCCAGACGGCGACAGCTGCCTCCAATAATGTTCGCGGTTCCTGCGGCAGCTCTCGTTTGGTGATAACTAAATTTTCCGGCGTACAGGTTTGACCGAAAATAAAACGGAGCGAGACAACAGAGAACAGCGGTAATCGTGGCGAGCTCTAGCAGCGGACGCACACGCATACAGCACGGGCGCACATTTCATATCAAGCTCATGCTGTCATACTTTTGATGATCACCTTATCAGCGCTGCAGGCGAGGCAGCCCAGTTTTTACACGTACGAGTGCTGCGTTTTACTTTTGGTGTGTTCCTGTATTCATATCAGACAGTGCATAAAGTGAGCATTTTTCGGCGATTCCGCAGCTGTAGACTTTCTGGCTCAGAGCTTTATGCGAAGCATTCTGTAGCTCCGAAGGAGATTCACATAACAAAGTCGAGTACTAAGCCTTGACGCTGGAGCAGCACGAACTTATTAATCCCCTCACTGACTCCAGAGAACGCTAAAGCAGCACTTCTGCGCTGGACGAACGAAAATAGGAAACCAGAAATCTTCATCCCTAAAGGTTCATTTCGCGGAATTTGAAAGTTTCTATTCATTGAAAATGAAAACATTTACGAGAATAATCACGGGATAGAAACGTTTGAAGTATTTTGAGGCTTTAACCTGGGTGTTACTAGTTGGCAACATGCTGCTAATTCACTCTTTGAAAGAAAGTAGATAACGGATAGCTTTATAATTCTATTCTACTCAGGTACTCCACAATTCAAAATACACGTCTTTTAAATAGCAATAAAAATTTCCGCAATAAAACAGCCCAAAGCACCGCCTTCACCAGCAAGGCCGGTCCAGGAAACATGAAAAACTGCGTGTTAACGAACCTAGCGCCACCTCGGTAGCGAAAAAAAAAAGTGTATTACAGCAGATGCACAGTTTCGGTTATAGTGGTTGCATTCAGTACAAAATCCGTCTCTGGAGGCCACGTTGCATTATTTCCAACGTTTCACGGCCACAGCTTCGTGTGCAAAATGGCTCCGGCTATGACAACAAATGGGGTGAAATGTGGCAGCACATTTATATCTGCAAGAAACCACCCGTGATTGTCCATCACACCTGTCCAATCATCAGTTGAAACAGCTGCTTGTAAGCCAGAGGACACTGTTAGCGGTCGACGAGCGTTCCTCCTAAGAAAGCAGATTAGTGTCGCGTTGTTGTGCACGCGCTGCCGCGGTGGCTGCAGCCCGATGAAGATCAACGCTACAGGGTAGATGTGGAGTGGTAACGCCGCTTGCTTACCAGCCTATCTTTCCAAAAAATAGCACCTCATGCTGCGGAGCCAGCCCATATTCGATGCATGAGGCGAACTAAAGAATTGCGTCATAACTAAATGAATTCCTGTGACGTCATAACCATCTCTTTTCTGGCCGTAAAAAAAATTTCCAACGCCGCGAGGTTCGTAGAGACACGGAAGACAAACGAGAAGTAAGAGGAAGTTACAAGTGCAGACTATACACGCCATTTTTCGGTCGTCAGTGGCTCTTGAGTCTTTTTCCTTTGCTCTCGACTCGTGCCACGCGCTGAATTCCACGATGTTAACGTTCGAAAAGGGCGAGCCATTTGTCTTAATTCTCCAGAGGTATATTTCAGATATATTCATAGCTTTTTGCTGGCAAGCTGTTTTTCTGCTCTCAAGTTTGCTGCCAATGCATTGTGACAGCAATGCACCTATTTATCAAACCCTATTTATTCGTTGAAAATCACAACACGAACTCAGGCTTTGAATAGAGAAGAAATTAGAAGCTCGTGAAAAAGCCCGTGAGATAAGTTGTATGCGCAGAAGAAAAGCTAGTTGAATGAGGTGATTAAATGAAGTAAAAGAAATATTACAACTTCATACGTGAGGCTGAAGCGCCACAGATCACCAAAATTTCATTTTTCAGTGCACTAGTCCTACCTTACGACTTAATCTTAATATTAGCAATACGTTTCTTTACTAATCAGGCGGTTCCGTGAAGGTGCCAAGAATTTCCAGGGACTGCAAAAAATCAAAGCAAATAAAAAGGACCGTAAACACAAGGCTAAAATATACCGGGAGATTTACCCGAAGGAGTTCTACAATGTTTGAAAGCAGACTTTTTGAGTTAGGAGAGCACTTGGTTTGGCGCATCAGAATACAACCAAGATGAGCGAACTAGCAGATTTCGTAACTAATACTCACTCTTATCCTCTTTAGTTACTGAGAAGCGCGTCTCTCACACTAACAAATATCCATATATCTCTTAAGAAATTTGAAAACGCAGCTTGGCTCTGCGCTATAGTCCAAAACATTTTTCTTCCATTGCGCCAAATTACATGCGCTTTCTAAAAGCTTCCAGCCGAAGGTACACGTCCAGCCAGGGCACGTAACTCTTGCATAATGACAAAGTTTAGTGAGTGACAACCCCGATTGCGTCTGTGCTTTTCAGGATTTGTAAGGTATGCCCTAGTGGGCAACGTGAGAGGAAATGCGTTTCCGTAATTCTAAAACTGGTATTAATATTAAAGTCAATAAAACGCCTCTCAGTAAACACGAAGACTAACGAGAAGTAAGTTAGCTGTTCAATATTAGTTCACTAGCCTACATGTTACCGCCTCTTACCGCTATTCTCAAGAGCTCCACTACTAAGAGTGCCAGGCCAAAAAATGGGCGGTTCCAAGCGAAAAAGCCTTGTTTTGAAAACTGGATATAATCTTCGGTGCAACACTCACCATGTGGCAGCCTTCATTTCCTCAAAATTTTTAATTACGTTTTTAAAGGTGCTTTAATTTATTTTGGCTTCCAGTGTTCACGTGTTCTGACAAAATGATTGGTTTGGTTTATGGGGAGTTTAACGTCCCAAAGCGACTCATGCTATTAGAGACGCCGTAGTGAAGGGCTCCGGAAATTTCAACCACCTGGGTTTCTTTAACGTGCACCGACATCACACAGTACACGGGCCTCTAAATTTTCGCCTCCATCGAAACTCGACCACCGCGACCGGGATCGAACCCGCTTCTTTCGGGCCAGCATCCGAGCGCCGTAACCACTCAGCCACCACGGCGCCATTTTGACAAAATGAGGCTTATATGTGTTAAATTTGCAGTTTAAGCGCAGCTAGTCTTCGAACAAAGCAATCAAAAATGTCAAATATATTCGGCTCTATTATTTGCAGCACTTACGAAGTCAATCGTTCGATTCAGTTTCGGACCAAAGATAACTGGCGTACTAAGCAGCACTGACTGAACAGTATATAATGTACATACATATACGCGCACATTGCCAGTTAGGTTTATCTCACCAGAGTAAGTTAAAAAGCGGAAGCACCAATACGACCGAATGAAGCCCGCAAAAAGTGTACCGTATGTATTACTTCGCTGCAAAATTGCGGCTTTGTCTGGAGGCTCCACTCGGCGTCCATAGCGTAACTTATTTGAGACAGCAATCTGTCACTGCATCTGTTCGTCGACATTCATCGCAGTCGACGTTCCTATGAACTGAGTGTTTCCAGATCATATTTGGGTGTTATACGAAGAAAGCTGGGGCCTAATTTTACAAGCAGAGATCTTGTGCTTGAAAACGACATTGCGTTTCAGAAGTGCAAGAGACTCAGCATTCCAAAAGCTAGAGGTTACGACGCTTCGGGCGTCACCGCAAAGCCTGGACACTATCGGAGTCATGAAGGACCAACTCTTATTTGTCAATCGGCTTCACAAAGCGTAGTATGTATCTCAGTCTAACTGCATCCCTAGCAGCCAAATGATGGTTTCCATGGAAGCGAGAAATCTCTTATCCTGGTGAATGTGAAGGACAAGCTCCCTCGTGAAAGATTTCCAGGTGTTGTGTATGAGACTGACTGCGCCGATTGCTCATCAATATATATCGGTGAAACAAAGGACTTCAGGAGACGCCTGAGAGAGCACCAGAACGACGTCCTAAACAAGAAAGCAGCACCTAACGCCATCGCCGAGCACGTGCAAGAATCCGGCCCCGAGATTAACTGGGATCAAGTAAGGATATTGACAACTGAAAAGAACCCATGGCAGAAAATCTTCAAGCGCCGACCAATCGCTTAAAAAGGAGATGACGTTTCATCCCCGGCTTACGGGGGCCTTGTTCACAATGAAAGAAAGACAGGTATGTCGTGGCCCCTTGTCCAGCGCTCCTCTGGCGGCGGCTGACCTGCGGACAAGCTGGATGATACAGGCTTGCTGGCCCAGGTTGTCGCAGCTTAAGGTCTCCTCGCACTGCTCGTTTGCAGTGTGTGGCACTATTAACTTTTTGTGTGGTTTTTTCTGGCATTCCCAAAGTATATGTAGAGCATGGGGCTTGCTGCGCGCCAAGGGCCATAACTTTTATATTATGTGGGCCTGATGTTGTGCAAAATGTGAAAACTCTGATATGTGCTCGTTTGTATTCTCCTTCAGTCCGTGGCATCTGAGGAGGTCAATTTTTTGTGTGGCGGTGAAAAATGTCTTCTTCTAACCTAAGCTGTTCTAACCTGTCAACATATGATCCTTGGAGAGGTGTGCTGTAGGGATGGGGATCCGCAGGGTTTGTGAGAGCTAGGGTAGATCATTCTCTACCTTCTACCTTCACGGCCAGCAGATTTGTACGCGCAATTTTTCCTTTCAACTTCCTTGCAGTTCAATTAACTCCCTTCGGCATCATCACACTGCCTTGGTCGTGGTGATGCCGAAACACAAAAGCATCTGCTTTGCTCATGCATAACAAAGTGCAACTATGCTTAGCAAGGTGTAGGAAGGTGATAATGAGAGCTAAGGCCC
This sequence comes from Amblyomma americanum, assembly GCF_052857255.1. Lineage (NCBI taxonomy): Eukaryota > Metazoa > Arthropoda > Arachnida > Ixodida > Ixodidae > Amblyomma > Amblyomma americanum. The sequence continues at coordinate 344,117,978 of NC_135497.1, forward strand.
CCGCTTCCCATTTCATTTATTATGTAAATCGCCACTCAATTTGTGATGCGGTGGAATTCGAAGTAACTGACGTTTGCTTGTCACGAATCTAGTTTTAAGCTGGAGTAAATCACCAGCAGCATTGTCAAAATTTCTTATGCTCCTTTCGTGGTCAATAAAAACAACCCAGACTGACTGTGCCCTGCCATGATTTCCGCCGCAGGAAACAGGAGAGAAAATGCAAGCACTTGTTGTGAACACTGCAACAATTGTAAAACCAATCACATGGCAGCCCAGCTATTATTAGCACAAAAAAGATGGGAGTCACTGCGCCACAGCCACTCTCGATGGCTGTGGCTCCCACACAAACACTGCCGAGGACCACTCCCTGTTTTCAGAGAACGTTCCCTGCCCTTCTCTAGTGCGAGCGAACGCTGAGCATGACTTATATTAAGTTAGGCAATTAGGTATAGGCTAGGCAATTGGTTGCAATTCGAAATTTGCAGCTGGCGGTTAATGACACGCATATCTGTGTTTAGAATTTAGAAACCTCAGTTATCCGCGACGCTGTTCCTCGACGAAATTTGGCTACAGTGTGCCAATAGATAGAAGCTTTCGAAAACCATGCAGGCAAAGGAACCTTCGCAACGCGCTATACTCAAAAAGCCAAATTATGTCGAGCCACAGCCTGAAGGGTAATTACCTTTTATAAATTATAAAAGCTGATAAGGATATGATTAAGGACTGACAACAAATCTGTGATTCCCCCTAAGCTGCGCTCCTTACTCTAAAAGTTAATCAGTTAATTATTAAAATTAGTTAACCAGCTCGCTACATAAGACGTTTCACAGGATTTCCGCAGCCCACCAAAACTGGTAATACTATGCTAAAAAAGCAGTATTTTTAATGAAAAAACTTATTTTTGAGAATTACTTATTTCTTCGCTGAAACACCGTGCATTATACAAACAACAGATTCCACAACTGAAATCAGAAAAATTACTACGTCGAGAAAGTGTACAACACGGTATTTTTTTCAGGGGAATTTCCACGGCCCCTTTAGCTGACTGACGTAAAAATGATTCACATTCTGTTTCGCGAGAAAGATAGAGGAGGCGATGAGGCGATGAAGTTCTGGTATGCATTATGTGAAAATGAAGTCCAAGGCACTGGTAGTTGTCTAAGATTTGTGTAGTTGTAAGGAAAAGACCGAACGAGACGGCGCTTGCTTTACCTCTTTAAGAAGATATGTTACAATACCTAGTGACTGCAAATTTCTCAAATTAAAATTAGAACTTTCCAGCAATCGCAAATTCCGCCACGTCCGGACACAAGTACACAATGCGCTGCATGAGGGCAAATTTGTTCCTTTTGTCATTTGAAAATTCTCGAAAATAACCTCTAGTGAACGCGACATACGAGCACCCTTTCAGCAAACCTCCGCGAAAAGAAAAATACAGAGAGGTTAATGAGTGTTACGTGGATATTGTTGTGAACTACAACTACATTTGCATACGAGTTGATGCAATCGCAGGCTCTAGCGGACTGAATGTGGCAGCCAAGAGAAATCACGGCAAGCAACCCTGCTGAACGAAGAATGTCCAAAAAAGGTGAGCGATACAAGTATAGCGCCCTTTTAACGTCTTCCATCGCCAGGAAATATTCTCTCAAATTGAATGTCTTAATATACAGCACGAAACATGTGTTCTGAAATGACCGCCAAAAAATGTTCCCCCTGTACGACGATAACTGACGCTCCTATGAAGCTCAAGAAACTTTAGGTTTAATGAAGAACATGGATAAAGGAAGCAATATACTATTCATGGTACATTAAGGTGTTCCAATCAGTATTTCAAGGTGCCACTTTTTTTACGCAGATGTAAGAACTGGCTGAAAAAAAGTCTTTGAAACTCTTTCTCAAGCAAGAAATGCTCTAAGCGGTGACAACACCGCCACATCATCTGAAGGCCTCAGCGATGAACTCTAACGCTGAACTCTCAAGAACGCTATGCGGCCTAAATTATTCAGGAGCCGTGCACTACTGCGCCCGTAATAGCAGATGTGTCGCTTCGAGGCGTTAAATCCCCATATTAACAACATTCTCTTTCGCGTAGTTTGAGGTCGGTGTAGAATCAGACCAAGTGGACTCAGCAATCTTTCAGCAGACGAAGATTATCCAAATTCAATCTTAACCGGTGTATGGCGAGTTCAAACATTTCCAAGTTTGTGGATTTCGAACTTGCGGAACGCATAGGAAGATTTTCGGTTCACCCGAGTAAAGTTAAAGACGGCAAAGAGTAGCGGAAGAAAATCTTAAGGATAGCAAAGAACAAGTTTTAGTCAGATTTGCACATTTGTGAACGAGCGATGGTCATTGCGAGGATTAGATGAAATCATTCTTCGCAGGCGTATGTTGCTTCGTCTCTTGGTACCAGCAGCGGACACCTAAAGCTGACACGGGATTGTCCGTATCAGATTGTAGGCGGATGCCGTCATCGAGAGTCGAACAAAGAAAGAAAACTGTATCCATAGTGAGAAGCAGCATAGATGCGGGGCTTTATGCTCCATAGACACCGCATGATATGTGGCTGGCTCATCTAAACCATGAAGTGGAAGAGAGAACCCCATGGCCAAATGTCCTCATCTGCTGCTTATATAGATATCTGTATTGCGCACATACTCGTCTGGGCTTACCAACAGGGAACGAGACCGTGTGGATTTAGCAGAACCAAGAGAGGTTCTCCTGGAATGCGTTGAATTTGTCGTCAGGAAAACAGTCCAAGAATGGTTCATACGGCGTGGAACAATTTTGCGCGCTGTGAGTCACTTCAGTCTTTCTCTTTTCTCATTCTGAAGGCGGTAAACGGCACTTTGAAAGGGCTGAAAATGCAAATCTGAAAAAGCCGATAATCTTAACGTAAAATCCATGCGAGATAAGGCTGGTCTTGAAGTCCATAAATGTTTGATTACTTCACCTGAGTAATCCTGCAGTACTTTAAGTTACCGAATAAATGGCTGCAGCTAGAAATTATCACCAGGATGGCTAGATGAGTACATCTGTACAGGCAAGGCTGCCGATGTTGTTCCGCGCGCCTCCGCCTCGTAACGATAAAAATGGTGCGGCGGTTTTCTGCCCGGTGCTCACGTGCGGCTCGTCTGCCACTCGTCCCGATTGCATTGTCCTTTCGCTAACGGCAATCTTGGCTCTTGAGGTTACTAATTGCGGTGACTAATCCTAGACACGACGGGGAAAGCATTGATTAAATATTTGCCTACATAGCGGTAAAGTTACCAGACAGAAGGTACTTAATTTTGTCCTTGTGGTTCAAATTTTGCGCAGCTCTATTTGCAACAGGTCTGTTTTCTGAAAAACGACATTGGCAAAGATTTGTATCTCTATCTTTCAATCGGCGAGTATTGGAGCTGAAGGTTCGTTGTGTTTGTGCCACGGTTTATAATCTGCAGAAATATGAGCTTACTCTCTCTCGAGGTGATGAGGAGGCACTACACTTCGTGTTGCGTGCGAAATCAATTTGCACGAGGATGTCACCGAACGTGGCGGTACATTCGTCAATAAAGATGACGTTTTTCACCTCTGAAAGTGATTTCCTTCATAGTCCCAGTGTGGGCACGTGCCTTTCGTTATTAGTAAACAATAACTTTGAGCCGACAGAAGCACTCAACTGTCTGTAATTTACTCATCATTTAATCAGTCCCTTCATTACGGGGAACTGAATAAAAATATATCGGCATTTGGTATAGTGGACTATTTGCGAATCATGATCTCTTTTTCAGCCTGTGAATGCACTAAGATGGAATTTGGTGTAGGCCAGTTGGTATGACGTGAAGAGCAACCGCCCTGTGTTGTCGCCTGCCTCAGTCCCGTCCTGTTTTGCGGTTTTGCTCTTCACGAATGCACTAAGCCTACTTTCTGTTATTTCTATTATTATATGGCAATACTGTGAGCCTGGTTCCCAAACTCATACAGGAGTGGGTTGTATAGTTTCGTCCAAGCAGGCTGTGCTCGGTGATGCGACCTAAGGTGAAAAATCGCAATAACAATTGACAATAAACAAGAGCATTTCTAAATTGCTACAAACAACCAATAAAAGTTTTGTGAACACTTCAAGGGCATCAATGACTGAGCAAGCTCTCAATTTTTTACATAAACAATTGACCTGTAGCCACATTGATGCAATCACGTGGCAATCTAGTCCAGTCTTCGATGGTCAACGGGAAAAATGAATATTTGAACTTCTTACAGCGGGATGGAAACAGTCTGATACATTTCTCGTGATTAGTCGTGCTCGAGTGATGACAAGGTGGTTTTCGATATGCGGCTTTATGTATGTTAATGCGATTGTGATACAGAAGGAATAGAAATTTCAAAGCAGGAATACGACGAAGATTAAACAGCGATTGGATGCCAGTTCGGATGCGCTGTCGCTTACGCTGTCATGACGCGAGTATTTCGAGTGGATGAAACAAAGGCCATGCGCTCTAATTTTTCTAGTTTATCAGCGAAATATGCCTGGAGGGGATTCCGAACGTGACTTGCATATCCCACGATGGTTCGTAAAAAAGATTTTTATGCTGTAAACTTGAAGTTAGATGGTGCTGTCGGAAGTTTTCTGCTCAGAAACTGTAATTGTCTGTGGGCACTGGTGCAGGTGTTAGTGACATGTACGTCCCATTTTAACTTACTCGTAAAAGTTACGACCCTGTATTTGACTGTGTCTGCCTTGCTGATGTTAATTCAGTTGAAATAGTACGTGAAACAAGGTAAGAGATACGAATACATGATGGCACACATAGTTCTTGAAGAAAACTAAAAAGGACTGTTCAGTAGCTTTGGTAGTTGTATACATTCAGGGTAAAATAAAGTGCTGTGCTTATTACGACCGGCCCAACGAGAGAACTATTCCAAAATCAGCGTGCCCACTGTGGTGTCCCACTAAAGGGTAACCAAGCTCTAAGACAAGGCAGAGTGTTCTAGCCAACGGATACTAAGACAGGGTTGTTTAGAGTCACATGACCTAGCCTGCAGCATTTTATTCGTTCTCGAAGCTCATGCATTAGCAGAAACTTATAAGATACCTTTTTCATTGTTCACTTCAGATTGAATTAAGAAGTTGTAGGTCATCTTCAAGAAACGCTAGCTAAAATGTTGTTCCCCAAAGTACCATTTACGCAACTTTATTTACCGGCCTTGAAAGAAAGATGCCACGTGAAAGCTGCTGGCGCGTATCTCTCGCACAGTGCACATGCAGAGCCCGATCAGTTACAGCCCTCAATATAAAAGCGACCTTTGTTTCCTTAGACGAACCTTCGGATGCTGAAGAAACACAGTGGTCTCGTGCAAGCTTTTATATCGTGCGAGTTATTAATAAAGGCCGGTAAAATATCTGTTTGATGTAAACGGCACCGTAGTGCAAACATTTTAGCAAGCCATATTTCAAAGAGATGAAGAAGTTGTGAACTCAGATAATGATGATGAAAAAAAATCTGTATGAACAGGTTGTTATTCACACAAATAAAATAATGTAAGCTATTTTACCTTTACAGCACAATTAACTCAAGTGAAAGGAAAATACCCCAGACTAGGCAACGCTGCTTTCAAAACTCTTTAAATGGTTTCAATGAGCTAGCCACTTCAGTTTTAAAGCTTGATTACCTTTGTCTGGGGCACCCGGTATATATGTTTTACTCTTTTTCCTTGAAGAAATTTGCTCGTAAGATTTTCATACGCACTCAAAAATAGATGAAGTGAGCCGGCTTCGCACAGGCACAACAAATCCCAGAGGAAGTGGGTGCGAAACCAGTCTTTTTCTGCGGTGCGTGCATACACATGAAAAAGAAAAGTGCCTGAGCGCCGACGTTAGAATCATCAATCGTTACTGAATGAAAGCAGAACGCAAACGCACGAGAGATTCGCTTTTGTATTCTGTAAAATCTTCATCATGGGGCTTCCTCGAAGGAAGGTACTGGAAGTATTTAAGCACCGCCAGCAGGCACGAGCAATTATATAATTAAAACACGGCTTAGATCATGCTGCGGAAAAGTGGGGAAGTTTAACAAACGCTCAGAAAGTAGAGAACGAATTACAGCATCCAACCCTCCGAGTATGAGGAGTGAGAGGCCCAACTGTTGAGCGGAATAATTAACTCTACGAGGTCTCCACGCCTGATTGATACTCTCAATGAAGTCACTTAGTACTGCAATCTAACTTCACTGATCATACAAATTTTCAGTATAACCTATGCATGACTGGTAGGATTCGCGGCTTAAAGTACAGTCTGCGTCATTGTTTGGCTGCTATGCACTGCGAATTCAGTTGGAAAGGCAGGGAATTGCCGCACTGCGGAAACAAAGTTGAAGTTATCCTGTTTTCGAGCCGGCAGCTTGGTACACTTGTTTGGAAGTCACACCTCCCAGTTAGTGGGATTCGGGAGCCATATTACCACCCGACGACTCAAAAGCATGGAGCAAGGGATAAAACGCCCGCTTAATCTGTGCCGGCAAGATTGCCCAAAGATGCCATACTGCCATTGCAGCAAAAGAACTAAGAAAAGGATGCACACAAATACGCCTAACCGCGCGAGTAAGATCGTAGAGATTTGAAGGGAAAAGAATAGGAGTCGGGGTGAAAGAATGAGGGCACGAGGCACGCAGAAGAGCAACCATGCGTAACCATATAGACGCATGAACGCGGCAACCGACGAGAGGAGAGCTATGTGGCGTTTGCTAGTTTTGGTAAGCGACTGTCATGAAGACAGGTCTCTGGAGAAGGAGAGGAGAGGGTAGAAGCGAACAGCTATGTTTGTCTCATTGGAGAACTGTACTAGAAGTGAACGGCGACAGGTGTGCGAGGGCCTTTGGTTAAATGGTGCCACTCCAGGTTTGCACCAAGGAGACCCACTTTTTCCGCAGCATCGGAGGGGATTAACAGGCGCAGTAGAGGCTGTAGAGAAGGATGGCCACGAGGGCACAAGTTTTCTACAATTACCGTACCCCAACAATCATAAAAAAGACTATTGCCCTCACCCCGAAGGCTGGAGTGGACGATGTTTGCTGCCCACACGCATCCGAACTCACGGAGAGGAGCTGAACTAGGTTGTATAGGTTTCGCAGGTGTTGTGCTCGTGCTTCCTTCCTGCTGTTAAGTTCGGCGAACTTGGACATGGGGAGGATTCCTTGAAAACCACCGCGAAGGTGAATGAGCCCTCTGGAAGAAACGTGGCAGCAGGAATGTCAGAAGCAGCGACGATAATGGCGTCCCCACTTGTTCGAACAGGTCATCAGACGACGAAGTACAAGATCAGTGTTGTCCTCCTCGGTCATGCTGGGGTTGAGCAATTGCCCTAGAGCTGCGCCTTCGACAGAGGTTCCACGTTCCGGTCATCAGAGGACGAAGTACATGGTCAGTGTTCTGCACTTCAGTCACGCTGGGGTTGAACAATTGCCCGAGAGCTGCGCCTTCGACAGAAGTTCCACGTTCCGGTCATCAGAGGACGAAGTACATGGTCAGTGTTGTGCCCTTCAGTCACGCTGGGGTTGAACAATTGCCCGAGAGCTGCGCCTTCGACAGAGGTTCCTACGTTCTGGTCATCAGAGGACGAAGTACATGGTCAGTGTTGTGCCCTTCAGTCACGCTGGGGTTGAACAATTGCCCGAAAGCTGCGCCTTCGGCAGAAGTTCCGCGTTCCGTTTATCGGTACAAGATCTTTCAACCCCTGCTGGGAGACAGCACGCATTCCTGGGTCACGCAGGCGCCTTCCTGTTTCACATGGGCGCAGTCCGGACCCACGTGCGCGCCCACCTGGAGGGCGCGTTGACGACAACGTGACCGCGTCCTGTTCCCTTTCCTTCGAGCGAGCTGCGAGAGAACATCAGGACCGCCCTGCCATGGGTGGTACCATCAGTGCACTCGTGTGATTGGACATACTACTTCGAACTGTATTCCCCAGCTAGGGATCTGGGTAATACGAAGAGTATTTAACGAGCTGCTAGTTTGGTACCAGAGGAGAGCCCCCTTCTTGAGAGATACCCTTTGCTGGGAGAGACTCCCGACTGCTAAGAAGCTCTCTTTACAGAGAAGCACTCTCAAATGCCCTTACTTGTACGTTATGTAAATAGACTTTGTATAAAGTTTTTCAAAGATTTCTTCCTCCGATCGTCCTCGTCTCTTCTCCGGCCCAGTTACGCTACCTGAATCCCAACAACTGGTGGCAGCGGTGGGATGCTGCGTTCGCGTGCATGCGAGAGTCGGAGAAAAACCTTAAATTGCTGGAGCCATACATGCGGGACGTGCTGACAAATGGCAAGAAATTCAGAGCACTGCGGGATTCAGCGGCTACCATGGATGTTGCTCACCCATTCTGTGTTTCCTCCACGGACTACATCGGCGAATTCGCCGGAATTAAGCAGGTCGCCGAAGAACAGCGTGCATCTTGCCTATAGCGAAGGTGACTCTAGATGGGACTTTTGGCAGGGTAGACACAGAAGCGGCAGTTAGCGCAAACTTGCCGACACACTTGTCCTTCCTTTTTTTGAACCAATCCGAGCAGCTGCTGAAAGAGAAAGGTCTCTCTTTCACCTAGGGCTTAGCTTGCATAGCGCTAACACATTCTCGAGCGCGAGAGCTCGCAAAGAAACTCTACTGCACTCCGATAAATTAGCAGGCACAGAACCATTCGCCCGACCAGCCCGAGGATCTTTGCAGGAAACCTGATCCGTCTAAACCGCATGAGCATGACAATGAAGGTGTTCCCGAACCAGCGGTAGCTCATGAAATTTAAGAAACTACCGCTTCCGTAGAAAATGGGGCAGCAGGAACCAACGCGAAAGGTTCGACATTAGCACCTGCTTCGACATGTTGGCAAGAGTTGACTAAGGTTGATAGCAAATCACTCATTGCAGAGCAGAAAAGCGACCCATCGTTAAGAGCTCTAAGGATTGATGTGAGAGAGGGAGTCGCCAGAAAGAACATCAACTTTCATAAAAAATCAGTCCTTTAGTACCAGAAATAACGCGACTCAAAGGGACGCGCATATGAGCAACTCCTGGTGCCTGAGAAGTACCAGCGGTTGCTTCTAGAGCTCGCACACGGAAATGCATGAACGGGTCACCTGGGCGTAAAGAAAACAAAAGCTTGATTAGCCCTAGAATATTACTGGCCTGGCTGCTGGAAAAATGTGGAACAGCTGGTTAGGACTTGCGACACCTGCCAGCGGGTCGGCAAGCCGACGGATAAATGTAAAGCGCCCATGACACTAGTTCCCATCATTACAGAGCCCTTTCGGCGTCTTGTAATAGGTACTGTCGGCCCGCTGCCAGCGTCCAACTCTGGTTGTCGCTACATGCTGACCTCACTGTGCGTGTCAACCAAATTTAGCGAGGCTTTTCTCTTGAAAGAGCTAAGTTCCGCATGTGTAGTGGACGCCCTTTTGTCAATTTTCTCTCGCGTGGGGTTTCCTGCAGAGATATAAAGCGATAACGAAAGCGTGTTCACAAGCTGCTTAACAACAACGTTCTTTGAACGGTGTGGGATTAAAATAATCCGCAGTTCCATTCACAACTCTCAGTCAAATCCAGTCGAGCGTATGTACTCTGTACTAAAGCGGATACATAGGTCTTTGTGTTTTGAGCATAAGAGTGATTGGGAAGGCTGCATTACAGCAGCCATCTTTGCAATGAGATCCGTCCCCCACTTAAGCACAGGATTTAGCCCCGCTGAACAAGTCTACAGGCGTGACTTGAGGACGCCGTTCCGCATGCTGAGGGAGCCATGGGAGGGATACGGAGAGGATTCCTGTGTAGTGGAATACATTCCAAATCTACTGGAAAAACTTGCGGAAACCAGGCACCTCGTTGAAGCAAATGTCAGAGCAGCGCAGTCACTGTCCAAAGTGTACTACGACAAATCTGCACGCAAGCGAACCTTTCAATCTGGTGACCAGGTGATGTTGCTGCATCCGTCGAAAAGAACAAACTTTAGGTGCAATGGGTTGGTCCATCTTAGGCGGTATCCAAGCTTTCGGACACCAACTATGAGGTAAAATTTAAGAACAAATACAATCGGATAATCCACAGTAATTTGATGAAGCATTATGTACTGCGTCAGGCCATGGTTAAAATGGCGCTGAACATGCTAGAGGAAGAGATCTCAGACATACCTTATGTCCCTCATGAGAACGAGTAAGCAGCGAATGAGCTGCTAAATTCAATCGACAGACAGCCACGTTTGACGGAACGTCAACGAGGAGACATGAAAAACGTCGTCCGCGACTTTGAGGCGGTGTTTTCAAACAAGCCAGGAAAAACAACCCTCGTCGAACACGACATTCAGCTGTCCAGCGAACAGCCGATCAGGAGCAAACCGTACCGTGTCTCTCCAAGACAAAAGGAAATCATTGAGACGGAGATCCGTCGTATGTGCGAACTTGGCGTCATAGTGCCCTGCGAAAGTGACTATACGTCAACAATCATTATTGTAGAGGTTCCAGGCACGGATCCGAGACCTTGCGTGGACTATCGGCGACTGAATTCAATCACAGTGTACCAGTCCTGCCCCATTCCGAACATCGAGGAGAGGGTTGAAGCAGTCGCTAAATCAGAATATATATCCACACCGGATTTAGTTTCTGGTTACCGACAGGCGCCATGCACTGAGCGCGCCAGCAGGTACGCATTATTCGTGTCACCCGCGGGCACAATTCGCCCTTTAGTGTCGAGCTTCGGGCTGAAAAATATAATAATAATTTGTTTTTAGGGAAAGGAAACGGCGGAGTATCTGTCTCATGTATCGTTTGACACCTGAACCGCGCCGTAACGGAGGGGATAAACGAGGGAGTGAAAGAAGACAGGAAGAAAGAGGTGCCGTAGTGGAGGGCTCCGGAATAATTTCGACCACCTGGGGATCTTTAACGTGCACTGACAATCGCACAGCACACGGGCGCCTTGGCGTTTTTCCTCCATAAAAACGCAGCCGCCGCGGTCGGGTTTTCACCCGAGAACTCCGGATCAGAAAAACGCTACGTACTGTTTTTCAAAGTTAATGGACCAAGTGCTGCGGGGATTTGCAGATTTCGCTCTCTCCTACCTTGACGACGTGCCCGTTTTCTCACAAAACTGGGAGGAGCACTTCGAACACCTGCGTATTGTGTTGCGCCGACTACTTGAGGCTGGTTTAACGGTAAGGGCGGGAAAATGCCACCTGGGGTGCGCCGAAGTGAACTATCTTGGGCACGTGGTTGGACGAGGCCAACGCAGACCTGCACAATTTAAAGTGGCTGCCGTGGTTTAGTACCGTCGCCCAACCACAAAATCGGAACTCAGGACTTTTCTTGGCCTAGCAGGCTATTATCAGCATTATGTAAATCACTACTCTGATTTAGCCAGCCCCCTGACAGACGCGCTGAGAAAAAGCGAGCCTACCAATCGTGCTTGGGACCATAAGAAAGAGAAGGCATTTCTGTGTCTGAAAACGGCCCTAAGCGAGCGCCCAATTCTGGGAGCGCCAGATTTCTCGCAACCATTTATCATACAATGCGATGCCAGCGACCACGGGTTAGGCGCTATTCTTTGCAAGGAAAGCGATGCAGGCACACACGGTCTGTCCTCTACTTGAGCCGCAAGCTCAGCACTCTGGAGGCGTATAGCACGTTTGAAAAAAGAATGCGCATGCCTCGTTTGGGCTATTGAGAAACTGGCATGCTACGTCTCCGGTTTCGGTTTCACAGTTGAAACGAACCACTGCCCTTTGACTTGGCTACACAATATGTCGCCCAAAAATGGTCGTCTACTGAGGTGGAGCCTGGCACTCGAGCACCACAGCTTCGAGGTTCGCTACAAGATAGGCAAGCTCCACACATATGCCGGCGGGCTAAGCCGAGACTTTCAGCTGGTAAAGATTTTACCAAAAGGGGATGTCCCCCTAATTTTTAGTTTTGGAGATTTATTTCATATGCTCTTTCTAATGGAGAGCGTATATCTCCCACTTTCTTTGAAGTAATGTTGTTCATATTCAGGTAACATAAATAGGAGTACGTATTCCTTCTTTCGGCAAAAGGTAAGAGCGAGTTCTGTAACGGACCTTGACTCTGAGGTATTAGGGCGACATAATTGAACGCCGGACGTCGGCCAAAGCCAGTCACATATTCCCGTACCGCGTGCCCTGTAATCACCAACCTGATTTCATTTAGCAAATTTTTTGCTTCCGAGTGCACCTTGTGCGGGAGCACACGCATTGGACAGGTGCCATGTCTAAACTTCTCGTCGGGAGACACCATGTCTTCATTCAGGCAAAAAAACATTTGATCTCTTCAAGTTTTAGTTGACGTTTTTTAGCTAAGCGCCGTTTTGGCACTGAGTTTTGTTCTGGCGGGATGAGCGGGTTCTGAGGGCGCTTGCTTTTGTCAGGTGTGGCTTGGCGTCTATAATCGCTTTTGGCTAGCATTGCAGAGAATTTACAAAAACGGCCATCTGACGAGAGAAACGATGCCGAGCTTCGGCACTGAATGTCATCCGAAGACTCCCAGTGAGCATCTAGTTCCTGGCATGCCCCGTCAGCCGAGCTACGTGCGGGAAGTTCATTTTCCGGGCGAAATATCTGGCGGCGGGGGTGCTGTTGTGCTCGCGCTTCCTTCCTGCTGTAGAATTCGTCAAAGTTGGGCATGGGGAGGATTCTCTGAAGGCCATCGCGAGGGTGCGTGAGCTCTCTAGGGGAGACGTGACTGCAGGACTGCCGGAAGCCACGATAACAATAGCGTCCCCACGTGTTCGAACAGGTAATCAGACGACGAAGTACAAGATCGGTGTTGTCCTCTCGGTCGCACTGGGGTTGAACAATTGCCCCACAGCTGCGCCTTCGACAGAGGTTACACGTTTCGGTCATCGGTACAAGATCTTTCAACCCCTGCTGGGAGACAGCACGCATTCCTGGGTCACGCAGGCGCCTTCCTGTTCCACATGGGCGCAGTCCGGACCCACGTGCGCGCCCACCTGGAGGCCGCGTTGACGACAACGTGACCGCGTCATGTTTCCTTTCTCTCTAGCGAGCTGCGAGAGAACATCAGGACCACCCTGCCTTGGGTAGTACCATCAGTGCACTCGTGTGATTGGACATCAATCTTTGAACTGTATTCCTCAGCTATGGATCTGGGGAATACGAAGAGTATTTAACGAGCTGCTGGTTTTGTACCAGAGGAGAGCGCCCCTTTTGAGAGATACCCTTTGCTGGGAGGGACTCCCGACTGCAAAGAAGCTCACTTTACTTAGAGGCACTCTCAGTTGCCGTTACTCGTACATTATGTAAATAGTCTTTGTATTAAGTTTTCCAAGTTTTCTTCCTCCGATCGTCCTCGTCTCTTCTCCGGCCCATTCACCCTACCTGAATCCCGACACAGGGTATATTTGTCGGAGAGCAGGATTGCAGTGGACAATGAGTTGGGCCGTGTCGTAGGCGTTGACCGTTGTAGGTGTCGATGAGCCAGCATCAGGTGTGTGGGTCGGCATTGCTTCGACATATTTGCCTATGTGGGAAGGATGGCCGGTGACAGGCATCATCGTGTGGTCTGTTGTCAACAGTTCGGCAAAAGCCAGAGCCATTGCCCTTGTGCCTGTAAACAGAACAGCCACCCTTTACGGCCACTTTTACTTTAAATGAAACCGATGGCAGCAGCGGGGCACAAAAAAGAGCTCTCCCTCTTCCCTTGCTTGGGGAGACTGTATGAGAGTGCCTTTCCGACTCTTTGAAAAGTCTCAAGCATGAGAACAGCTCGCAGGGTCACATCACGTTGCTCTAAGGAGGCGCCGGATTGACACCTGCGGAAAGGGACTCAGATTCAGTCTAGTTTTTGTTTGTTTGTGTTTGTTTTACCTCGAAAGAGGGTATGCATTCACTATCAACGTTGTAGGGCGGGACGCGCGATTCCGAGAGCAAATAGATTTTGCGGAGATCTCTCTGTTCATCGCATTTTGTAAATAATTGATCACTTTTATGGATTTTGTGTTTTGGGGAACGTGTTATTATGGTCAAAGTTGAAGGAGGCAGCAAGCAGCAAGCCACCAATCGTTTTGATGCTTTTTGCTATTGGATGCGTCTTAAGTGCGAGAGCTATTCCCGAGGGAATGAAACCGTGGCCGGGAGCCGAATCCGCTGTTCTGGGCTGGGGTTAAATGCCCTGCATCTTCGGCTATGCCAAGGAGGGAAGATTTCCCTGTTTGCCAGTTGCATATTGTTTGCCACTCTGCCTAAATATGCTGTTTTTGTATGTATCACGTCTTAAACAGTAGGTTCATATTCTCGCCAACTCCCACCGCCACAAGTCTTTATTACCCCGTCACTGACGGAGCACCTCAGCTGCGACTAGTCTTCCCTTCACGAAACCGTCTCGGACGGCGCATCCCTGGTGCAAGGAAAAGGACGCAAGCAAGAAGAAACCTTACTGGCGCAGCCGACAGGGTTCCGTGGCTCTCGGACGGCAGAACAGGAAGAAGTGAGGGCAAAGTAGGGGCGACGTTCCGGCGAGAAGCCCAGCACCAGAGGCCTGGGAGCACCAAGTGCAGCAAGCGAGAAGTGACAGCTGACGACGAGGCCAAAGCAGCAGAGAGGGCGGCACGGACCATGCAGTGGACCCGCGACGCGAGGGCCCGTCAGGAAATTCGGCAATAGGCGACGACGCCGGACGGCAGGCGACAGCTGATCGCAACCGGCCAGACAGGAGTTACCAGTAGCGCCCAGCGAGGGTCTGCGGTGTTCGGCGGAGTAAGTTTCTCCGGTCTCAACTTTTGTTCATTTCATTTCTTTGAACACATAGCGCACGAATGCGGAACTGAGTTTAAGATTTCAACGCACTCAGCTAAGGGTGGCAGAGGCAACGGGAAAGGCAGCGAGAAGACAGTGACGAAAATGGGGTCAATTTTGGAATCAAGGCGGGCGCGATTGAGGCAGCTGGAAGCCATACTGCAAAGGCTAAATGGCGGAAAGTCTCCAGGCTTCATAATGACCTCGCTAGAATTCGACCGCCTATTAGAATGAGTTGATCGGAAGTTAGAAGAGGCAAAGCGGTGGAGTAGGCGAAAAGCTGCAGAAACACCCGATATAAAGGCAGCAATTAAAGCCGCTGGACCCAGAAGTAGGTGCGATGTGCGAATCACGTGTATGAGAGCTACCTGGGAGATGAGAACCCTGTTAATATAGGTGGTGAAAACAGCGTCTAGAGGGAAGGCCGCCAGTGCGCAGACAACGCAGCAACTGCGTACGCCATGTTGCCGCCTGCTTCGTAGGTGGTAACCAAAGAGCACGACAATCTTGAGGGCGTAGATGCGGTGACCCGCCGATCGAGCAAGACATAGCAGTTGCATGAGGTGCCCGCAAATAAGCTTTGCTGCGGCCACAAAGGCAAAATTTGCCATGCGAGAAATCGCTTGTTCGAAAGCAAACCTTGGTACTCAAAGCTTGTGACGCCCCCTACGAGGTGCATAGTGGGCTGTCAGCATGAGGTGCAGATGCCGAGAGTGCATCCAGTGCGGCAATCCCAGAAAGGGATGAGGCAGAATTATCGGACCGACCTACAGAGGGTGCTGTCGGGCCATCATGGGAGTCAGAGGTAGAGGAGCTATCGCCGAACGGCACTCAGCCAGGTAACAGAGAGCCGGCTGGTTGAGCGTCTCAGTTCGATGACACTATACGGCGCGCGAGCGTTAGCTACGCTTGGCACGCGGTTCCCTTGGTGGCGGGTTCAGACGGTGAAAACTGCTTCGGGCGAATGGAGGCAACAGTATGCACGTGTCTGAACCGTGGCAGGGCATATAACAGCGCAGGGTTCCTCTCACTCTGGCTAACCTTGACATGCTGAACCATCCTGAGTGGTAGGCGTCACTGGGATACGGCCCGCGCTTTATAAAAGGCTCATTTCGAGCCCTGGAAATTTCAAAGAATGTTCTCTCAAGGCGTATTGGGTACGACTACTGGCAGGGCCGCGTATGACCCTGGAGGGCGCTAAAGACGCGACATTTGCCGCCGCCAACCGACCGCAAGGCGCCCTCGCAGGGCATCTAACAGTTATGCTCCATAGAGTGTGTAGTGCTCCAGGTTGCGGCACAAATTCAGAAGCTCACTTGGGCAGAGTGTCGGACTAAGGGACTCCAGGTGTTTGTGAGAGTGCGCGAAACTTGCGACACGAGTAGGCGTTGTGTGCGCAAGTGGATGGCAGCGGTTCCGTCGACTGACCGTGACGTTTTGGAACTGTCCATTTGCGCGTTTTAGTTTTGTTGTGCATGGCCTGTGCCGTCGTAAAATGGAATGCTGGTGCATTCGTATCGTTTTGTTTCTCCTCGCAGCGGTGAGTCGTTTTGTCCCGATTCCCGGCTAAGTTTGCCCTAGGGGAGCGTTAAGTCATCATTAACCCATGCAACGCAGTCATTCTCCAAGGTGCCCTTGGCACCTTTGAATAATCTTTGGAGAGATATGTAGAGGTCGATGAGCCAGCATCAAGTGCGTGGGACGGTGGGGAAAAAGAAAAGAACTACGGCATTCCTTCGACATATTTGCCTATGTGGGAAGAGTGGCCAGTCAGAGGCATGATTGTGTGGCCGGTTGTTAACGGTTCGTCAAAGGCCACGGCCATTGCCCTTGTGCGTGTAAGCCGAACTGCCCCCCCCCCCTGGACCGGCCACACTTCTGTCAATGAAACCGCTGGCGGCAGCGGGGCACAATAAACGACTACCCCCCCCCCCCCCTGTAGGAGACTGCATGAGAGTTCCTTTCCCACTCTTTAGAATGTCTGAAGGGTGGGAACAGCACGCGGGGTCATAGCTGGTTGTTCTAGGGAGGCACCGGATTGACACCGCCGGAAAGGGACTCCACTTCCGTCTAGGTTTTTGTGTTTTTTGCGGTTGTTTTACCTTGAGAGAGGTGTCGCATGCACAATCAAGGTTGTATTGCGGCATGCGCGATTCGGAGAGCCAATCGCATTTGCGGAGATCGCTCTGTGCATCGAATTTTGAAAATAATTTGAAAACTTTTTTGGATTTTGTGTTTTCGGGAAGAGTGTTAATATGGACAAAGTTGAAAGGAACAGCAAGCAGGAAGCCACCAATCGTGTTGATGCTTGCTGCTATTGGATGCCTCTTAAAGGGCAAGAGGGACTCTCAAGGGTTTAAAACCGTGCCCGAGAGCTCGTACCATGCTTCTTGGCTAGGTTTAGATGCTCTGCATTTTCAGCTATGCCGAGGAGGGAAGATTTCGCTTTTAGCCAGTTCCATCTTGTTTGCCACTCTGTTTGAATATGCTGTTTTTGTAAATATAATGCATTAAACAGTAAGATAATTTTCTCGTCCACTCCCGCTGCCACAAGTCGTCGTTATCCCGTCATTGACGGAGCACCTTAGGTGCGACTAGCCTTCCCTTCATGAAACCGTCTCGGACGGTAAACCCCTTGTGCGAGGAAAAAGACCCTAGCAATAATAAACTTTACTACCGTATTTATCACAGGCGCAGACGTTTTTGAGAGTGCTTGGGGGGTCATCGGGTGCCTCGTTGCCGAAGTGTAAGCTAAGAGACGTTTAAGAAAGCACCCAATACGTGGGCGTCTACTGCAGCTAAAGTACGAAAAAGATAATCTCTGTAGAATGGAAGGGCTTCAACGAGTGCTCTCCTCTCGGTGCACGTTGTGGTTTTTATTAACGCCGGGACGCATTTAACGTTTACCTTTGCGGAGTTTACGAAGACACGAAAGAGGCTGTAGAATAGTACACTTCAACTCTGTCACCTGCGGAGTTTCAGTTAGGAAAAAGTTACAAGAACGAATGCAGCTTTGCTTACCACTTAATTTTAAAGGTTAATCAATTGAGTTAAGTATTCCATGCTTTCATTAAACAATTGCTTCCAAAATGTTTAGCTCAGCCTATTTGAGATACGCTGAGCTCAATACAAAACACTCGTCTCTCGGAGATTATGAGACCTGCGCGGACGTTGTCCAGACTCGTCAGATCGAGTACAAAAAAGAAAAAAAAATTCTCCTACCTGCACCATCCATGATACAACGGGCTGACGTTGTAAGAGAAGACCAGTTTCGCTTAGGTAGTAGCAGATGTCGGCGAAGTGAATGTTTATAGTCCACATCATATAATCACATTCGTGGTTCCAACGCAGGCTCACCTCCCTGAGGAGCCGTTTCTTAATAGTAGCCGTTGCTGGCACGTCCACAACCACTGCCACAGTGTGGGCACTTGTTAGTTGCTGGCAGATATTTTTCACGTCACTGATGACTGATAGACGCGGGCAGAGCCGCCCGTGCCCGAATCCGGCGCACGGAATCCTCCTCCTTCCAAGTAAGACTACGTGAAGCAGAATTGACATCTGAGCTAGTTGGTTTTTCATTTTCAAAAATTATATAAAGCGCACTTAGGACAACAGACAAGGGAGACCAAGCGCTTGTGTTGTTTGGTCTCCCTTGTCTGTTGTCCTAAGTGCGCTTTATATAATTTTTGAATAAGACTACGTGGCATAGGGTACGAACACGGAGGAATTAGAGCACGTGTTAGCTGGCGCAGAATTAATTTGTGAATCGGAAACATGCGACAGGAGTGAATCTGGGAGAAGAGGGGAAGGTGGCAGGTCATCTGATCTGTCAAGGTATGCCATAGCATCCGCTTGAATGTTACGTGTAACCTGAGCATGGCCGCGAATCCAGTGTATGCGCAGAGGAAATCTTTTTTTTTCGCACAGCAGATGAATTGATTGTGTAATCTAGAATGTGCGTGGAACAGCCTTAAGCTGTTTAAGGGCGGTGAGGGAGTTGGTTTAAAAATGAATTGTATTGTATGTGGGAACGAGTGGAAGAGAAGACATACACTGTGGAGACAAGGGTTTGCTACAAACTCTTTTTATCACTATTAAATCCCTCATCCTAAGAGGAAACGTCCCGCTGCATCAATCAAGCGGCCAAGAGCCTCTTGTGTCACGAGCCAACCGCTGAACTGAAGATGGCAGTGCAGCAAAAAGCCGGAATTTTCAAAGTTAATGTCCACATTACAACAATAGGCAGCCAGCCACCCCGCGTTAGAGAGGGCTGCCCTCCTCCCCTCCTTGGCATTAAAGAAGCTTCTTCAGTACAGCAAGTATTCCATCTCTTGCTGTCTTGACTCCTTTTAGCGCTAAAGCACAACTGAAGCATAATATCTAACCTGCTCGCCGAGTTTGTGCTAAGCTGAACCTTGAGGGTGACCTTGATCAAACCAGAAATAAAATATTGCAGCGACTGAGATTCGAACTCGCGGCAGAGCGAGCAGATCAGCTTTGCTGGCCACTCCAGGAGAGCACTATATGATATCGCCGCAGCGGATCACGTCTGGTGGCAAATTGCAGCTCTCTCTCGCGCTGTGAATTGCATATATCGTAGTCTTCATCAATACCCAGCAAAGCAAAATCATGAGCAAAGCAGGCTAAACACACACTTTCGCATGTCTACTCGGTTTATATGAGTTAAAGCTCTCCGCTTTCTTTAACTGCCGACTAAAAACTGGTTTCAAACACTTTGTTGAAAAGTAGCTTTTTGGCGTTATCTAAAATTCTCTGCAAATGGTTTATGGTTTATGGGGGTTTAATGTCCCAAAGCGACTCAGGCTATGAGAGACGCCGTAGTGAAGTATTCCGGGAATTTCGACCACCTGGGGTTCTTTAACGTGCACTGACATCGCATAGTGCACGGGCCTCAAGAATTTCGCTTCCATCGAAATTCGTCCGCCGCGGCTGCGTTCGAACCCGCGTCTTTCGCGCCAGCAGCCGAGCACCATAACCACTCAGCCACAGCGGCGGCTGATATGCTCTGCAAATATTTAAGGCTATTGTGACGGAAATTTAATGGTGTAGGAACGCGAATTTTCCCTGCAATAGAGTGTCAATCTCCCACGCAGTGATTATTAAATCTTCAATTTTGTGTACACCACAAAAAAACGTTAATACCTGATTTCGATGAAGTAATTGTGCTAGTTTTGGTAATAAATATTAGGAGCTGTTTTTTGATTGTTGGTAGTGCAAAATTTATTGTAGGGAACCAAAGGAAAGGACTAAAACGGAACATGTTTTAAACTTCTAACAAAATGACATTGGATTAACAAGATTAATGTCTGGAGACACCTGATAGCCAAACACATCATTTTTAATACACTACAGTACATATTCGGATCGGAAATTTTTCGACACATAATTTAACGTTTCCAAACGGTACACTCCAAAGTACCGCCTTCACCCTGGCAGCCAGCACAAGAAGGGCCCCGAACCATGTACGGCCTGCGAAGAAAAAATGAGGACCGCATGAGACGAAATCCACGATTCCAATTACAAGGGTAACATAGAGGTACGCGCCGTGTCGGTTTCGAACGGCGGCGGCGTGTTGGTCGTTTCTAGTCGGCGGCGGCGGCGTCGCCGGCGCTGCGCCTGGTAATAATCGGCGGCGGCGCAAGGCCATTTCTCCGTCTTATTGGCATTTCTTTTTATTGTATTCCATCCTTCATTTATAGAGGTATTTTTACATTGTGTAGAGTCAGTTAATTCGTTTAGAATTGTTTAGCCTGCACCGACGCACGTGACACTCGATGTGTTAATCGTACTGCCACTTGTTCTCAATGAGATTTGAGTTTATACATTACTCTTTACTTAAAAAGAAACAGACCTCTTTTATGACCAACTTTTGCATGGTTCAGCAATTTTCCTGCCTACCAATCGGTGGAGATACTATAGCATAGTCATACGCACCATAGCAGCCTGCGCGATTTCTGCTCAACTAAACTCTCCTGCGCCTCCATTCTACTGGCATATTTCGTTATCTACAACGAGTTCAGTAGCAAATTCTAGATTGCTTAATCCACTACTAAGAAATAATACCTACACAAAAGGCGAGACCTCGATTCCTGCATTCCACAACCCACGTGCAAAATAATAAGATGGATTTCGGATATAAAATTACGTAGTGCAGAATATATTTTTACTCATGCCCAGTTTTCATATGAGCTTAAATGACACTCCACACACTCATGGCCATCCTGCAATCTCATTTAGGCTTGAGGGGAAACCAGAATGCAAAATCCAGAACCGCATTGAACGGAGCGCTGTCAGCTCCATCATCCATCATCATGTATCCAAAACCTGAAAGAAAATTACGTGTGGGTTGCGCTCACTAATTAAAGCCGGGAGCTATTTCCCAATCTAAAGGTTATTATTCCTTTACTTCAAATAATTCCACAGCCACTTAAACTACGGTATCTCATCTTGGCGTTGCACCTATTATATTCGTCTCTGGACTTTAATGAAACTGCAAAAGCGAGCCATGCGCATCGTAATCCATAGCCCTCAAATGTCCCCCTCACGCTTTTTGTTCATTAAGGTAAACGTTTTACCTATCTAGGCCCTTTATTTTTACATTATTATACTATTCTTTAAAAGTCTTCATCATCAGTTCCCGCTAAGCGTATTTTCTCCCGGCACGATCATAAGAAACTTCATCACAGGTTTTGCGCTGCGTATTAACTTTTTACTACCTAAGGTCAGAACTAACTATGGGAAACAATTCCTCTATTCTTCATCCATATCACTTTGGAATTCTTTGAACTTAGGCATAAAACAAACTAATCCGACTTCTTTGTTCAAGGTCAAATTAAAGTTTTTCCTTCTTAATGTGTGATTTTTCTTCTTTAATTTGTTATTCATCCTATGCATCGCGGCAATTTCAGTGTTTTACTGTACATTCTCCTGCATTATATTGATCGTATTTAAATATATCTATCTATTTATTTTCTGCATCGCTAAATATAGTGTTGTGTATTTTCTATTTTTTTGCTTATTGCAATTTATTGTCATGGGCGGTCCCACCTGCGATCTTGTATTATTGGACCTCCGGCTGTATACGCATGTAACATTATTTGGATTCATTATTAAACTTTCAACTTCAACTTCAGCTCCACAGTAAAACGTATAAGCTCCATAAAATCTCATTTCGCGTGTTCAACAGTTAAGGGCAGACCTCTTCACCTGAGCGCTCCCAACTGTTATATACCGATGATGCTAACACGAAGAAGGTTCTCATAGCCCCAAATAGAACGCCGCCTTAGCGATATGTTTGCCTTAATTACACCCTGCATTGTTTGAGCTCTTAAATGCAGTGCAAGTTGCGATATTTTGCGCATCTACACACTGTTCACAAACCACCACACTAATTTGCTTTAGTTCGCGGTTTATGGGGTTTAACGTTCCAATGCGACGCAGGCTATCAGTGGAAGGGTCCGGATAACTTCGACTACCTTTGATTCTTTATCATGCGCTAACATCGCACGGTACACGGGGGCCTCTAGCATTTCGCCTCCATCCAAACGCGAGCACAGCGGCCGGGATCGAACCCGCCTATTTCGGGTCAGCAGCCGAGCACAACAACCGCTGACCCGCCGCGCGGCTGCCACACTAGCGTATGCCAACACACTAAGAGAACATGACGAGGACGCACATCACGCTGGAATCAAGGCATATGTGATCCTATGAAGCTGAGAGCATAAACCAGAGTCGAGCCAGAAGCACCACAAATCCTTCTGCGGCATACTAGCTGAACATGTGAAGCGATGCTTGTAAATTGGGCTAAAAAGTTTTGCGCGGATTTCATATTTCTCGGCTCATCACTAAGGGTTAACAGCAAACACCTGCCTAGTGCTATATCTTTCTTTGCTCCCGCATTTGCTTTCAAAAAACAAAACGCGGCAGGAATTGGTAAAAACGGCCGTAGTACATAAGAGCGACGGGCGAGCACTAGCCAGGAAGCCAGGATCAAAACGAAGTTCAAATAACACCAGCCACTGGTGACAAATAGGAACCAAACCAACAACTATTGAAACACAAAGGTTGAAAGGGAAATTCGGTTTCGTACAATATTGATCATTTGTAAACATGTGTTACTTAAAATAACATCTAAACAGTGGATAAGATCACTATCTACATACTAACCTGCCAAGCCCACTCCCTTAAGTACAAACAGAAAAACTCATCGTATTTACCGTCGGCTGTTCACTCGAAGAGAACACGAGCACAGTACTCGAAATCTCAGTGACACTACAACTCTGTGGAACCGCCTGGTCAACCTCGGCGTGCAATGCAGCACACGCACGTGGCGCGTCTGCAACTGTTAACAAATTGTTAGCAACCCACTCGGGCTGGTGTGCAGCCAATCTGCGCATACGGCGAAAAGTTGTCAAGTGTTCCCTCTCCCAATCCATGATACTGTGAGGTGGTCATTGTCAAGAGAAGCGTGCAGGCGCCTACGAGATGCCACTCACGGCGGAGGACGGGGAAAAGCAGCCGAGATCAGCGTGTGCCGGGTCCCGTGTGCGCTTTCCGCCCCGTTCTTCCGGTCGGAGCACGGCCAGAACCTTGGTGGTGGTGGCAGCAGAGGCGGTGAGCGGAGCAGACAATAACGCTTCCCGCATGGGCGGATACACGGGAAGCCCAAGGCAGAGGTCCCTCTCCGCGTTCGCCAGTGAGCGCATCCTGGGCGCTGGCTGCGGCATACACGTTAATAGACGACGTGTACTAAAGCATTTTCTAAGGCAAAAGGAAGAAAATTTTGTTATATCTGACAGTATTGTACCAAATATAGAACACTAGTTATTAATTACACGGCCGAGATAACGCGTTCATGCAACCATACTTTGAATCTTGAGATATAGATTGGTGAACAAAACATCAGGGAAAGAATAGGAGAGATTTTAAAAAGGTTCTAATTCATTATTCAAAGCGCTAGCGCCAGCCAGTGGACTACGCTATGCATGAAGCATTAAACGTGGATGTACAACAGACGACAGTGCCAATTTATCATTCCGGCAGTAGCATAAAAGAATACTTCACCCTGTATCAAAAGGTGGGCACAGAGAGATGCATCTGAATGAGTCGACACATGCTATCGCTTCAAGCATTTCAAAAGTCCTAAGGGTCGCTGGTAGGCGCCGAAATCAGTGAGTGGATTGTCTCGCGGCGACAAAAGTGTAATAAAGTCCATGGTGCACCCGCTTACGATAAGTCACTATTCAGATAACGTATCTGGAAACTGATACGCAAAATCAGGTGCGTTCTACATAACATAATGTACTTCGCATTTAACAGGTTAAACGCCACAACATCTCGTTGCGCTGGAGATTTTTCTTCGTTGCTAAAAACGTGCGCCTTCTGACTGCTGCTAGCGAGCTTTGAAAAATCTTGGGCAGGCAATTGACGTGTCAACGACACCTACTCCAGTTTCCTATTTGAACCTCAACGGCCGCAAGGCACCTTCACAGATGCACCGGAGGTTGATATTTTTTTCAATATACAGGATGTCCCACCTAACAATTAGTGAGTATTTCTGGCATGGACCGCCATAAACGATTGAAACCAAATTAGTGCCTTTTGCAGTAACTGGCCTAATTTTCACTAACTTTTTCAGTGTCTAAAAATGGAATATCAAAACCAGTATCGAAGTTTTCTGCAGCTAGTTTCAGTAACAACATATCAATAGGGAAGTTGCAGACACGTAGAAAATAAATGGCTGGAAAGTTTCCAGCAAGGTGCGCTTTGCTTACAGATCTCTTTTTACTCGATTTACAAAAGAACGCCCGCGAGATAGAAAACCTCCCACGCTGGACTGCTGCATGCATTGTATAATGCGGTAGCAATTGTTGATGCAGCGCGCAAAGCGAAAGATGCCTTTCTGAAGGCTGTAAGCTGTGAACTCAACAAACCCGCCAGAAAATGATGATAGCAATTGTGCTCGTGCAGAAGCTTTTTATGGGGAATGTTAGCTTGCACCTTAGTTTGTGCGTTTGTTTTTGCGTGCGTGCGTGCGTGTGCGTGTAGTGCGCGTTGTTTTGTGTTCTAATCTGCGGAGCACATCTTATATAAGAACACTTTCGTGGAACCCACGTCTAGTTGAAGCCTGGCGCACATGTATCGCCGCCGCTCGCGCTTAGTGCCCCACTGTGACGCGTTAGGTCTTTTCACATGCTGCGACTTTCACCTCCCGACGCTGCGAATATCATTCGTCTGCGACAGGAGAGAGAGCAACGGTATAGCCGCAGACGCCTTCTGAATGGTTTTAGTTTGGTTGGATTTCAATCGCAGCGTCGGTGCGCTCTGCTCCGACTGAACAATGGGGAGCGCCGAGACAAAGTGCGAAGTGGAGTCCCACGGGAGCTGTCGCCGTAGCTGAAGCAAAACTGCTTATTCTAATCAAATCATGCGAATATTGCCTTGCACTTAAAATTCCGCCCATCACAACGACATCAATACATTCTGTGTAGAGCCCAGTCATGTTTAATGGCGAGTTGACCAGGCAAATATCAAATGCCGATTGCGCCAAATATTTTTCTTTTTGTCGCAGCATGTGAAACGGGACATATGGCAGCTTCTGGCGCATCTAGCTGGCACTGTAAGCTACAAGGCTCATAGACGCCTGCCTTTCCTGAGACAATGACTTTATGGCTCTCAGAAACCACAGAACCGCTGTGGTATACCGTGGTACTTTGAACCTGATCGTGGGGGCTCAGAGATATTTTTATAAAGCCCGTAACTCTGTCACAAATGTCGCATCGTGTTGTTAACGTTCAGGACATTTGTTCTGCACGATTGTATTAGCTTTTCTACTGACACTTCGCTCCAGAGGAAAAGAGTTAAGCACCGTCATTTATAAAATAGATACAGAAAGTGACAAAAACTTGACCCATGCCTAGGAAACTCCCAATAGCACCCAGCTGGTTTTGCTGCGGTGACCACGCTCTGCGCTGCTTAAAACCTTGGTTAATCTCAGCTTGAAAGCCCGCTATTTGCGAAATCTTCTTTTAAGCTTGCGTTCCCTTCCATTATGAGTCTCAAGCGAACCGTTTTAGCAACACCAGTGGGAATGCATACGTGCGAAAAGTGTCACAAAGAACAACTGACAGCTCAGGTTCGATGTAATACAGCTGCCTTCATTCCCTTAGAAAGAGCGGCAAGCGTTGGCTAGACAGGCAGACTGCCAAGACGTGGAGCACTACCCGTCAGAAAACCCGAGTACAGATGATGGGTAGCGCTAGATTCGTTGACAGAAATGTGCATTATTTGAGCCGCTTCCGACAAGTAGGTGTACGTAAAAACACAAGCGAAAGCACGCAAAAGGCGTGTCAGGAACAATAGGTACCTGATTGAAAATTTTGCAGCACATGGAAAAATATCTAAGCCTGAGTTCATTTTTTGAGTACGGACACTGAAAAACAAGAGCCGTGCACACAAATTTAGATTTTGTTAACTTCCCATAACTATTACTAATCCCTGGCTATTATACTATACCCGTGGAGCACAGACTTACAGACGATTTCCAAGTTAGATATAAGAAGCTGTAAAAGTGCTGTTGCCAAGATATCAAAACAAATCCAGGAATTTCGCGAGGCTGGCGTCCGTTCAAAAACTCACGGGATAGGCCGTCGTTGTCAAAGCCCTGTGGTGGTGAATTGAGGGACGGCTGACGGCTCTGCCAGGCTGGGCGCTGACCCGTGCATGTAGCCTCGGTGGGCGTTGTCTTGGATCTCGTTGACAGTGGCCGTCACCACCTCCTTGGTCTCCGTGTCCGCTGTCGTAAGAACGCACCCAGACGACGAGTGTCTGCTGGAGCTCGGAGACCGGTGGCCGCTTCGCGGAGTTCACGTATCGGCCGCAATTGCCGTGGCAGGAACCGCGGCCCTGCCAGAGCTCGGAGACTGGTGGCCGCCCAGGTGCCCGCTTCGCAGAGTCCATGTTTCGGCCGCTGCTCTCGAGGCAGAAGCCAAGGCTTTTTTCGGCGGCGCAGGCCAACACGGAGGAGTTGGGAGGCGTGGCGAGGCAAACGTCGCTCCGACAGAAGGACCAGGCGGGGCGGTCTTCAAAGAGGAACTGTGCATGGCCACTCACCGCGGAAGAAAGAATAATCGGCATAATGCCGACGCCCAAATACCCAAATTCTGAACGAGGAGGGCGGAACGCGTGCGCACGAGCGATTCTCACTGCTGTTCTGCCTCCTCGTCTTCATGGCAGTTGCTCAAATATTAGCAAAGGCAGGTCTTAGCGGCGCTAATACGAGCCAGCTGCTCTGAAAGAGACGCGCCTACCGCTAAGAGTATGCGTTAAAACAATAACAAATTGCGAACAGGTTCCAGAATAGGCATGTGGCCCGTATTCTGAAAGTGCCACACCACACGACGCCGGTACTACTGGAGACTGATATGTGTTGTGTCCTGAGTTTCGGTTTCACTTTCTTTTTATTGGATTCATTTTGGGCTTACTTATGTAGATGTGTACTTCATATTCGCTAGTAACTGTCACATTACCCTCTCCTATATAAGCCCAACTCGCCTGAATAAAACGCCATTCGTCTTGTCATTTTGAGAGTAGACCCCCTTTATGAGGTGCCCAAGCCCACAGTACATTGACGACGAAAACGGAACTCGTTAGGCATGTTGGCCTAACGAGTGTTTGTTGTAGTGAGTTAGTTCGAAAATAATGGGACGATATCCCGTCAGCTTCAATTCATTTTCTATGCAATATAATTCAGGTAACAGTCCAAGGCATATCTCCACCGGCATGTTCAACTTCTTCAAAAGCAGACTTCGGCGTCTACCTGCCTTTTTCTGCGTCGTCAGCGAGGACCGGGCCGCTGCTAAATTGCTGCGTTCACCTGGAGCAGTCATAACTATGGAAAGCAAGTGAGTGCATTCATCATCACCGGTATTTCTAGACGTATGAAGGGCTTTATGACTGCGGTCATGTTTTTACGCGTTTTCAGTTCTGTGGGGTTGAGGAGGTTGTTAAGCCAAGCGGACCTAATCAGTTGCTAAGATGTGAGGGAGTTTAAGAATGTTTTCAAAGACACTGTATTTCTCACATAAAAAAAGAAGACGAAGAAATAGTACGTCATTCATGTTTGAATAATAATAATTCAAGACTGACTAACGTAACCACATCCGTGTCCATCAAATTGAATGGAGGAAGCAGAGAGGAAGTTACGCCATTTTGGGCAATCTGTTAGTGCGCAGAAGAGAAGGGAGGTAGAGCGTTGGCCGACAATTTCTGTAACCGTCCATCGCGAAGACCGGGAGGCAGCCAATGGTCATGTTCATTATTCAATGAAGAAGGAATCAAGAACCGCTAGTACAACAGTGTATTGGGTCGACATTTATGTCGACAGATATTCAGGAGGCCGTTGTTATTTCGTACCCGGCCAGTGAGAAGGCAAGGAAGCCGCCGCAATCTTCGTAATTGGCCTTTGAAGGAGCTGCCGCGATCTCCGTAATTCGCGGTTGGGCAAGTCAATTGCTAGGAGGCCGCCACCATTTTCATTCCCGGCCATTTAGAAGACCGGGAATCCGCCGCCGTTTTCTTAAGCGGCCAATGAGGATACCGGGAGGTCTTGGTTTTTTTCGCAACCGGCCATTGAGGAGAACTTGTGGTGGCCACCATTTTCGTCACCGGCTATTGAGGAAGCCAGGCGCCATGTTAAGTATTGTTCGGAGAAGTCGACTTCTTTAGACGGCATGTTGAACATTGCTCACGGAACAAACTACGTTATTTGCAACCATGACATACAAAATTTCAGATGTGCAACGATTATACTAAGCAAACACAAGCTTTGAACAAAATAATCAACTGGAAATAAAGAAATAGAATATTCGGCGACTATTCAGCATCGTCTGAAAGCAAGAAATTACTGTTTAAACATAATTTATCGGATGAATGTCGCAGACTTTATGTTGCTCGAAATACGAAGCATTCGGAGATTGCATTGCATCCAGCAACAGCGTCTACAGAGACAGGAGATACTGCGCCAGATGTGTAACATTACTTGCTCAAGAGTATTTAGTGTTGACAAACTTGGTTGTAGAATGACAAATTCTACAACCACTTGCAGCAGCCAGATGAGTCGGTCACAGAATACATAGCCGCATTCCGAGGTCTGGCAACAACATCAAGTTTTGCGTCCATGAAGAACGAATCAGAGACACGTTCGTAACCGGCGTTTCATCGCTACGCGTTCGCGAACGTTTTTTGTTAGAAGGATCCAATATCTCCTTCGACACAGCACCGAATATAGCCATTCGGCGTGAGCAAAAGGCTGACGACGCTCAAGAAGTCGCAGCACCAGTACAATCAATTAAGGAAGCAACCTACTTCTTTTATCAAGTTTGTTAACAGCGTCAAGTAAGGCCATCGTTGCCACATATTCCTCCATATTTTAAAGGAGATATTTCACCTTTTCGTCTTTTCGTCAAATTTTTCCCCTTCGTCAAAAATCCATGTCTTCGTTCCAGCGAGCTTATCCGTAATCTTCTACAGCACTTCAAGCGTGGCAGTGGGCCATGCGTCCACAACAAAGAGGACAATTTCATTCAAGGCTCCCAGCGCAACAAGCCATCTTAGAACCAAACTACGTGCAGAAGTAATTTTTTCAGCAGCGTTTCTGGCAGCTTTCTGAACGGATGCGACTTTGCCCGCACGTTCCATCATTCAACGCTAACAGTCGCGCAAATTTCAAATTCCACCTAATAAGCGCTCACAACTACAAATTTCAAGAACTTCAGTGTACTCCTACAGATGCGGATCGAATTTTCACATAACGTCGGCACCTAATTTACATGCATCAAAGGAGAACTTGGTTTTATTGTGGACGAACTGGAGATTCCAGTCACACTGCAATCGTCGCCGAGCTTTCGTGACAGAAGTGTAGGATTATGCGTTGGAGCAAGATATGACATCAGGTACTACATACGCTCCAGATGAGATCATACCAACTACTACCCTTCATGTCGCAAAGACGGCGAAGACATCAGTACCTCCTTTGCAGCCTGTTCCTTTTTCGGAGAAGCCTTGGCAAAAGCTGGCAATCGGCATAGTCAACAATTTTAAGCGAGCACCTCAACGTTGTCGGTATGCCATCACTTTTATCGACTATCTTTTCAATACCCTGAGTTGCAGATAACATCATGTAGCAACTACAGATATTACAGACTTCTCACTTGAGGCCTTTATCTATGAAGGTTGTCTAGAAGAGATAGTATCAGGTGAAGGCCCTCAGTTCATGCCAACAAAATGTAAGAAATTTTTGACCATCAGGCCTTTAAAGTTGACTCGTTGTGCAATATATCCTCTACAAGCCAATGGGAGAACTGTGATTTAAAAGAACTTTTGAGTGTTTTGTTCAACTGGCTTCGTTGAAACGTCGCCCTTTGAAAACCATCATTGCACTGTATTTGGGAATATATAGATCTACACCTCATGCCGCAATTGGAGTTGCACTGGCAGATCTTCAGCATGGCAGATGCCATCGTACAAAGCCAGGTTCCCTTCATTGCCATCATTGTTTGTTCACAATCCATATCTAGCTCTGCAAGATTTGAAGAACAGGATCGAAGAGGAACAAACAACAATCAAATAATATACAGATAGCAAGCGTGAGAAGTTCATAAAACCCACATGCAGTTTAAAGGAGGCCGACGCATTTCCGCACCGCAGGATGTCATTCAACAGCATGACGCTGCATCGTACCGCTTAGAAGGGAGCTAGGTATGGAATGCTTTTAAACTGGGGCACGGTTCACTGTAATTAACCTCCTTTCATGCAACTTTGCGATCTGCATTGTCCATGAGCACTAGCAGGCGCAAGAAGCAATCCTGGTGTCTGTACTGAGGTAAGGGAACACTAAACCACGACTGGTATGTACATTAATTAATGAATTAACAATTGTGCAACAGGAATTTGTTACCGCGGATAGTTACGAAAGGACATTTCGGTCTAAAACGATGCGCTTAAAAAACTACTTAAGTGTCCGCGTTTTTGGTCCTACCAGTGGCGTTAAAAAATAGTGCACTCCCTTCTAGGTGCCGTGGAAGAATGCTGCTCCACCCCTTTAATAATTTCCCCAAAACTTTTGACCGACACTGTTCTCCCTTTGAATTCTTGATCAAAGCGCTCTCGCCCTACAATAACCTTGCCGTTCCGGTTTACCTCAGTTGGTAGAGTGACTGTTCCGGTGGAGTGGCGGTCCCGGTATCAAACTCCGTACCAGGACAAATTTTTCAACTGCGAAGTTTGTGACAACGCTGTATAGCTTTCCTTTGTAGCCGCATGGCTGCGATTGGGAGGATGCCAATGAATAATTACTCTCATAACAATTTCCCATTGTATACAGGAAAAAGTTGAGAACTGGTCTTTGACGAAAGGAAATGAAGCAGTAACTGTTTCACATATCTCGATGGACGCCCGAACCAAGCACATGTGTGCCTTTTGAGTTTCGCCTCCAGGGAAACGTGGCCGCCGCGGGCGGGGGTTTGAAAACAGGGCCATCCGTGGACATAGGGCTGGCTAGGGCTGCTATTCTCTGGACTGCCGGAATATATGGTGACATTACATCTCGTTACAACACGTAAGCTGCAGGGAAGGCTCCTTACGAGCTCGTTTTGCTTCAGCGCTTGTGTTTTCTTTTTTCTATTGCGCTCTCGCCATGAATATTATAGGTATGTAGCTATTTCTTCAATGTAAAGTGTTCTGGAGGTCATAATACTGTAGTAAAGAAACCTCAGTCCTCCATTCAATGACCATCTCCACACTCATTAAATCATGCCAGTCGAGGCCTTTCTTGGACCGTCTGCCACAGCTGTATCTCTATACGCAGGATGAAAAGGATTCAGGAAGAACTACACTTGCTGACAATAGGCTCAGTTAGCCGTACACGAAACTGTCTGGATAATTTGATCAAAAATTTAAAAGTGATTAGCGCGAAGTGAAGCACATATTTTTATTAACCTTTAATCTTTTATAATCAAAAAGATGTAAAGCAACGCCTTCACCAACTCCGGCATTAAAGGGATCGTCTAGAACGGTGACCTGGCCGACCTTGCCCAACCTGCGTTGTGAGCAAAAAAAAGCACATTAGGTGACATGCACGATATTTTTAACGTTTTATTCAGCTTCTCACGCTACCTGGCTCAAGCTGCCAACGGCAGCGCATATATATCTGGGCTAAATAACCGTACTGCCGATGGAAGATCAATCGCTACGCACCACCGGAGAGAGCCGTCTGGAAGTTACCGGACAGAGTGGTAGATTGTTTCTGCCCAGACGGCGACAGTTGCCTCCAGTAATGGTCGCGGTTCCCGCGGCGTCTGTGGTTTGGTGATAACTAAATTTACCGGCGTGCAGGTTTGACCCAAATTAAAACGGAGCACGACAAAAGAGAACAGCGGGAATTGCGGCGAGCTCTATCAGCGGACGCACACGCACGCAGCACGGACGCACATTCTATATCGAGTTGATGCTGTCATACATTTGGTGATCACCTTATCGGCGCTGCAGGCGAGGCAGCCAAGTTTTTACACATACGAGTGCTACGTTTAACTTTTGGTGTGTTCCTGTATTCATATCAACAGTGCATAGAGTGAGTGTTTTTTGGCGATTCCGCAGTTGTTGACTCAGTCTGGCTCAGAGCTTTATGCGAAAGATTCTGTAGCTCCGAAGGAGCTTGACATAACACAGTCGAGTATTAAACCTTGACGCTGGAGCAGCACTAACTTATTAATCCCTTCACTGACTCCAGAGAACGTTAAAGCAGCACTTCTGCTCTGGACGAACGAAAATAGGAAACCAGAAATCTTCATCCCTAAAGCCTCATTTCACAGAATTTCAAAGTTTCTATTCAGTGAAAATTAAAAACATTTATGAGAATAATCACGGGATAGAAATATTTGAAGTATTTTGAAGCTTTAACCTTGGTGTTACTAGTTGGCAACAGGCTGCTAATTCACTATTGAAAAGAAAGTGGATAACGCATAGCTTTATAATTCTATTCTACACAAGTACGACGCAATTGAAAATACACGCTTTTTAAATAGCAATAAAATTTTCCGCAATAAAACAGCCCAAAGCACCGCCGGCTGCAGCAGCAAGGCCGGTCCAGGAAACATGGAAAACTGCGTGTTTACGAACTTAGTGCCACCTCGGTAGCAAAAAAAAAGTTTATAAGAGCCGATGCGCACCTTCTGTTTCAGATGCACACATTCACTACAAAATCCGCTTTCTGGAGGCCGCGTTGCATTATTTAAAACATATCACAGCCCCAGCTTCGTGTGCAAAACGGCTCCGGCTAAGACAACAAATGGGGTGAAATTTGGCAGCACATATATATCTACACGAAATCACCCGTGATTGTCCATCACACCTCTCCAATCATCAGTTGAAACAGCTGCTCGTAAGCCAGACGACACTGTTAGCGGTCGACAAGTGTTCTTCCTACGCAGGCAATTTAGGGTCGCGTTGTTGTGCACGCGCTGCCGCGGTGGCTGCAGCCCGATGAAGATGAACGCTACAGGGTATAGGTGGAGTGGTAGCGCTGCTTGTTTGTCAGCCTATCTTTCCAAAACATAGCACCTTATGCTGCGGAGCCAGCCCATATTCGATGCATGAGGCGAACTAAAGAATTGCGTCATAACTAGAAGAAATCATGTGGCATCATAACCATCTGTTTTCTGGCCGTAAAGAAAACATTCAACGCCTCCAGGTTTGTAGTGACACGCGAGACAAAGGAGAAGCAATGGGACGTTACAAGTGCAGACTAAAAGCGCCATTTTTCGGTCCTCAGTTCTTATTGAGACTTTTTCCTTTGCCCTCGCCTCGTGCCACGCGCTGAATGGCACGGTGCTAACGTTCCAAAAGCGCCAGCCATTTGTCTCAAGTCTCCAGGGCCATCCGAAGGAGCACAGTGGGGCGGAGGCGGCCATGGCATCACATGGCGGGGATCTGCCAGTCATCAGGGACGTCCAGCAGTGCAGTGCGTCATCATCGCTCAGTGGGGACTACTCAACTATCGTCGCCTCTGACGTGGAAGTGGCTGACATGGCGAAAATGGACAACGATGGCTTCAAAGTGGTGAGTCATCGGAAGCACCGGACAGTCGGCATCCCAGTGATAGTTCAGCCAAAAGAGAAAGGTGTTGACTTCAGAGAGTGGAACCCTATCAGGCTGTTCGATGATATTAAAGTACTACTGGGATCTGCTCCGATTCGCAGTCGCTTCACAACGCAAGTTGCTCATTATCTAGATATCTCAACGGAAGAGCAAGTAGACATTCTTCTGCGGTGCTCTTAGATCGGCGGCATACGAGTTCAAGCCCAGTTGCCACACTCCTACATGACTAACACATGTGTTATAAGGGGAGTACCAGTGTGGTATTCGGAAAGTGCCCTTCTTGACTACTTGAAACCGCAAGGAGTTCTGCACGTGCGACGGTTAATGCGCCGGGTGGAGCCTGGAGAACAGCAATGGGCAGCGAAGCCTACAAACTCTATTGTGCTAACGTTTGCTCCCAACATCGAGCGCCCTGGATTAATTGACCTTGGTTTCACCAAACATGCAGTCCACGAGTTCGTTGAAACTCCTCCCCGGTACTTCAGGTGCCAACGCTTCGGACATGTAGCGAGAGTTTGCAACAAAGATCAACGTTGCAAGCGGTGTGGTGGTGGCCATGATTACAAAGAGTGCAAGGCAGATTTTGCTTGCGCTAGTTGTGGAGGTGACCATCCAGCGAGTTTCACTGGCTGCACATTCCGTGTAAGCGCCTTACACCGTCGCAAGTCCTTCATTAGTGGCCCCAAACTACAACCTACTGAGAAGCCGATACATGGAAGTGAAGAGTTCCCTGCGCTCGAGTCGGAAGCTCGGGACGTGGTAGCAAGTGACGTCGCTGCACGACCTGATCCGAGCAAGTTCGGCAACGGCCTCCGAGGGTCAGTTGGCTGTTCGATCTGCTTCTGCAAAAAGTGTCCATGTTCCTCAGCGACCAGATCACAGCAAGACTCGACAACATGGAGGACATCCTCTTGCCTTAAAAGAGATGCAGACACCAGCTACCGTGGCCAAGAGTGGGTCCCAGTCCCCGTCTTTTGTCGAAGTGGTGCGCCAGTGCGTGCAACAAAATAAGGGGCTCAAAAGCCGGAATCTCTCCGACCTTCTACGCGTTTTGTTTGATGTCCTGCGTTCATATAGCCAAGCGATGCAGCCTGGTACTTTGAAGAACTTTATACAGCTGGAGCTTTCCTTTGAGACCTTGATCACCGCCTTCGTAGAAAACTTCAACTTCAAGATGGCTAGTTTTATTCAACCTGTTGCAACTAAAACGCTAGAAAAATGCCGTTTATCATGCAATGGAACTGCGCTGGGATTATAAGTCGATTAGCAGAACTAAAATTGTTCTTGAAAGAGACCTGTGTTCCAGTACTGGCCCTCTCGGAGGCTGGCTTGCCAAGCGGGAGGTCTTTGCCGGGATACGTCGCCCACAAGAATTGCAGCATAAAGTCTTTTCCTGCAGGAAGTGCCGCCCTTTACATACGAAGGGAGATTCCTCATGTGGCTTTGAACGTCACCGATCTTTGCACCGACAGTATTGAGGTAGTGGCTGTGAGGATTCGGCTCGCCTTCCGAACTCTGTCCATTTCATCAGTTTACGTGTCCCCGCGGAAGAAGGTCGATATGGCTTTGTTCCTCCAGCAACTTTGTGACCGCTGCCCAGCACCCAGAATCATCTGCGGTGACTTCAACGCCCACCACCCTGCCTGAGGTGACAGGAACACAGATCCTCGCGGACGCCAACTTGTAGAAGTCATCGACAGTTAAGACCTGTGCGCGGCCAAAGACGGAAGTCCCACTTTCTTTCGGCCTCCAACCTCATCCACATCTATAGACCTAACCTTACATTCACCTGACGTCCGTGTGCAGTGGTCCAACTAGAGCTGACCGAATGGGAAGTGATCACTACCCGATATTTGTGTTTACTGTCGACTTCCACCTGCGTGGTCCTAAAATTTGCCATGTTGTTAATTGGGACAAATACAGGGAGCCCTTAGCCTGTGTTTCCGGTGATGTGACAGACAAAATGATTTATGCTAAGATGGCTGCTACCACGGCGCTCAAGCTACCTTATCATTTTCAGACTCCAGATTTAAAACTCAGGAACCTCTGCGCAGAGCGCAGAAGGGCGGAGCGACAACTTTTGCGGAAGAAGGACGACAGAGCCTTGAAGACAACTTTCAACAGGCTCCACTCTGCCATTAGACGTCATGCGAACAAGCTATGTAGGTCCCAGTGGGCATCCTTTTGCGCTAGTTTGACTGTTTTCTCACCGATAACGAGAATTTGGCGTGTCGTTGGCAATCTTGCTGGTGGCTCTCGTCCGAGTAAACCTTTCGAGGCGCTTGCATTGCGCACGCAGAAACATCTCGTGTGCTTGGCAGAGGAATTTGCGGATGCATTTGTAAATTCCAGACCAGGCATTCATCCTTGCGCTCTGCCTGCTACGTCTCCGTCTGTTATGGACGCCCCGTTCACACTTCGAGAACTACAGACAGCGCTCCGCAGCCTGCGGCGTAGCTGTGCACCAGGTCCTGATGACATTACAAATCAAATGTTACAGAACCTGCCTCTGGAACACCGGAAGATGCTCCTAACCTATCTCAATCGAGTGTGGGAGACTGGTGACGTTCCCCCTTCATGGAAGGTGGCTTGTGTAGTCCCACTGCTGAAGGCCAGCAAAGAGATGACAGACGCGGCCTCGTATCGTCCTGTATCGCTGACGTCGTGTGTGGCTAAGCTCATGGAGAGGATGGCAAGTAAGCGTTTGTCTTGGTGGCTTGAGGATAGAAGGGCACTACCAACATGCATGACTGGATTCCGCACAGGTTTAAGCGCTCAAGATAGCGTCATGGACTTGATAAGCCACATTGAACATCAGAGTCCTTTTGGACTTTCAACACTAGCTATTTTCCTAGACGTATCAAAGGCTTATGATAGCGTCCTCCAGAGCTCAATACTGAATAGTCTGCAGGTCATAGGCGTACAGGGCTATCTTTTGCGATTCATTCACTCATTTCTCAGTGATCGTAAATTTCGAGTGCGGTAAGGCAGTACAATGAGCTCCGAAAGGGCGGTATCGCGAGGGGTACCTCAGGGTAGTGTCCTGTCCCCAACGCTCTTTAATGCTGTCATGGCTGGTCTTCCCGCAAAAGCGCAAAAACATTGTAGGCATGTCCATATGTCGATATATGCAGACGACATTTGTCTTTGGTTAACCGGATATCAACACAAACGCTTAGCTCTATAAGCGCGACAGGCCGTGCTTTCAGTTAAAAGTTACATTCAAGGTGTTGGGTTGACTCTCTCGGTGGAAAAATCTGGCTTCGTCCTGTTTCCAGGTAGGGGACGACGGTATGCGCGGCTGAGCATAGACCTTGATCAGTCTTGCCTTCGTCAGGTTAACCACATACGTGTTTTAGGTGTCACTATTGACTCACGTCTACAGTGGCGACGAGCTGTGGACTCCATTGTGGCTTCACTATCTTCGCGTCTCAATGTGCTTCGTAGAGTTGCTAGTGAGCTATGGGGAAACCATCCAGCTTCAATGATCAGGCTTCACGATGCCCCGGTGACAAGTCGCATAATGTACCAGCTCCCTTTAATTTCCCCCTCGGTATCGCAGCTGGAACACCTTGAGGTTTTTGCACAGAATGGGACTAAGGAGGGCTCTCGGCGTTCCGCAGGCTGCTCCAAACAATGCACTACTGTATGAGTCTCAATCGAAACCTCTTCGGCTAGCCGCTTCACAAAGACTTTTGCTGCAAATTCGCCGCCTCAGAGAGACTGTTGCCGGGAGAGCGCTTCTACAGCGCCTTCGAAAGAGATCTGAGTCCCGACGTACTTGGCTTTAAATACTCTTCGTTCTCTGGGTCTCGACCTTCGAGATCGACCTAAGACGTTGAAGCTACCTTGGTCTTTTCCGAGCCTCGATTGTTCCTTGACAATTCCCCACGTTCGCGCTAAGCGGAATTCTTCTTAGCGACAATGCTTTCGCTCGTACTGGAACATCTTGAGACCGAATATGCCAGTCATCTTCAAATTTTTAGAGACGGCTCTGTGGACAAGGTCAGAGGATCTAGTGCAGCTGCTTTTCATATTCCGTCTTTGAAGTATGATTGGTCTGTTCGTTTTACTAAAGTCGTGTCCTCCACAATGGCCGAAAGCGTTCCCATTGATGCAGCTCTAAAGAAGCTACGGTGTTGTACGCCTCAACCTACTGTCATAATTACGGATTCAAAATCTGCCCTTCAAAGGTTAGAGTACGGGTTTCCCACTGATGCCTTGAGTCTTAGATCCCTACGTTTGGTGCAGAATCTACATAACAAAGGCTTCTCTATACGTTTTCAATGGGTGCCCTCGCACATAGGTGTCTTAGGCAACGAGATAGCAGACAACCTCGCCCATACAGCTCTCTCCGGGATTCCAGTACATGGAGTCCCTCATGAAGTCAAGCAAATGTTCAGAGATGTGGTGTTGTGCCACTTCAGTTCTTTGTGGAGCTCTCCTCATCAGCCATGTGTGACCAAGGGTCTCAAAAGGTACCAAGCCACTTTGCTGCACCGCGTTCGCACGGATTCTGTTCGTACGCCGGCGTGGATGTATAAGACTGGCCTAGCGTTGTCACCATTGTGTTCAACGTGTGGTGTGTGTGGTGACATAGAACATTACCTCTTGTGCTGTACTTTGTACAACGCGGAACGGGCTGCGTTATTCGGATCCCTCAAGAAGGCAGGAGTTTCTCACAATTCTCTTCAGGACATTGTTTTCCCGCGCGGGAGCCAGTCGAGTAGAAGGGATGCTTCTCGCCTTCTTCTACTTTACCTGCAGGACACGGATTTGGCCTCCACATGGTGACCTCAGGAGTGTCTATTTAGGTTTTTGCGGACAGTGTTTCTGTGAGTTCTATTTAAGTGTCGCTACGGTGGAGCAATTGCCGGCAGCAACTGCAAGGCTAATCCCACCGGTAGTTTACAACCACTCACACACTCAGACTCCAGAGGTATATTTAAGGTATATTTATAGCTTTTTGCTGGCAAGTTATTTTTCTGCTCTCAAGTTTAGTGCCAATGCATTGTGACCGCAGTGAAGCTATTTTTCAAACCCTGTTCAATTGTTGAAAATTACAACACAAACTCAGGCTTTGAATAGAGAAGACATTAGAAGCTCGTGAACCAGCCCACGAGACAAGTTGTACGCGCAGAGGAAAAGCTAGTTGTATGCGGTGATTAAATGAAGTAAAAGAAATATTACAACTTCATACGTGAGGCTGAAGCGCCACATTGTCCAAAATTTCATTTTCCAGTGCACTAGTACTACCTTAACACTTAATCCTAATATTAGCAATACTTATCTTTACTAATCAGGCGGTTCCTTGAAGGTGCCAAAAATCCCCGGGGACTGCAAAAAATCAAAGCAAATAAAAAGGAGTGTAAACACTAGGCTGAAATATACCGGGAGATTTGCCCGAAGGAGTTCTACAATTTTTAAAAGCAGACTTTTTGAGTTAGGAAAGCATTGGGATTTGGCGCATCAGAATACAACCAAGACGTGCAAACTAGCAGATGGGGTAGCTAGTCCTCACTCTTAGCCTCTTAAGTTACTGAGAAGCGCGTCTGTCACACTAACAAATATCCATTTATCTCTTAAGAAATTTGAAAACGCAGCTTGGCTCTGCGTTATAGTCAAAAATATTCTTCCTACATTGCGCCAAATTGCATGCGCTTTCGAAAAGCTTACAGCCGAAGCTACACGTCCAGCCAGGGCACGTAACTCTTACAACATGACAAAGTTTAGTGAGTGACAACCCCAACTGCGTCTGTGCTTTTTAGGATTAGTAAGATATGTCCAGTGGGCAACGTGAGAGGAAATGATTTTCTGTAATTCTAAAACTGATATTAATATTACAGTCAATAAAACGCCTCTCAATAAACAGGAAGGCAAACGAGGTGTAAGTTAGCTATTCAATATTAGTTCACCAGCCTACTAGTTACCTCCTTTTACGTCTATTCTCACGCGCTCCACTACTAAGAGTGATATGCCAAAAAACTCCGCCGCGGTTCCAAGTGAAAAAGCCTCCTATTGAAAACTGCAGATAATCTTCGGTGCAACATCCACCATGTGCAGCCTTCATTGCCTCAAAATTTTTAATTACGTTTTTCAAGGTGCTCTCATTAATTTTTGCTTCCAGTGTGCACGTGTTTTGACAAAATGATTGGTTTGTTTTAGGCGGTCTTAACGTCCAAAGCGACTCAGGCTATGAGAGACGCCGTAGTGAAGGGCTCCGGAAATTTCGACCGCCTGGGTTTCTTAACGTGCACTGACATCACACAGTGCACGGGCCTCTAAATTTTTGCCTCCATCGAAATTCGACCGCCGCGACCGGGATCGAACCCGCGTCTTTCGGGCCAGCAACTGAGCTCCGTAACCTCTCAGCCACCACGGCTGCGTTTTGACAAAATGAGGCTTATATGTGTTAAATTGCAGTATAAGCGCAGCTAAAGTCTTCGAACAATGCATTCAAAAATGTCAAATATATTCGGCTGTATTAATTGCAGCACTTACGAAGTCAAACGTTCGATTCAGATTCGGAGCAAAGATAACTGGCGTTCTAAGCAGCACTGACTGAACAGTATATAATGCATTTAAAAGCGCACATTGCCAGTTAGGTTTATCTCACCAGAATAAGTTGCAAAGCTGAAGCAGCAATACGACCGAATGAAGCCCGTAAAAAGTGTACCGTATGTACTTCTTAGCTGCAAAATTGCGGCTTTGTCTGGAGGCTCCACTCGGCGTCCATAGCGTAACTTATTTGAGACAGCACTCTGTCACTCTATCTGCTTATTGGCATTCATCGCAGTCGACGTTCCTATGAACTAAGTATTTCCAGGTAATAATTGGGTGTTATACGAAGAAAGCTGTGGCCTAATTTTACAAGCAGAGATCTTCTGCTTCGAACCGACATTGCGTTTCAGAAGTGCAACAGACTCAGCATTCCAAAAGCTAGAGGTTACGACGCTTCGGGCGTCACCGCAAAGCCTGGACACTATCGGAGTCGTGAAGGACGAACTCTTAGTTGTCAATCGGCTTCACAAAGCGTGGTATGCGTCTCAGTCTAACTGTAACCCTAGCAAACAAATGATGGTTTCCCTGGAAGTGAGAAATCTCTTATCCCCATTCGATCTCATACCACTACGGCAAACACGGATGACCTTCTCGCCCAACGAACACTCCTATGCTGCATCGGCGACACCAGATTTCTCTTAAATCAAAACTTTGAAAAAGCAATAACTGCCTGGACCTATAGGAGCAGATCGGACACCAAAGCAATACCGTCTAGAGTACCAATATTCTAGAAACACATTGTGCAGACTCACGTGACTAAAACGCACTT
Organism: Amblyomma americanum; assembly: GCF_052857255.1. Classification (NCBI taxonomy): domain Eukaryota; kingdom Metazoa; phylum Arthropoda; class Arachnida; order Ixodida; family Ixodidae; genus Amblyomma; species Amblyomma americanum. The sequence goes on from NC_135497.1 coordinate 344,159,265, forward strand.
CTATACGACATACAACACACGACAAAACGGATTTTTGTATGACGTAAATCCCAAATCGAAGAAGAGCGGATGCACCACGCTGCCTTCTGCTGCGCGCACAGGAACACAAATGACGAGACGCGTCTCAAAGCTCCTAAAATGTAATCCACATCTTTCTTTCCTCTCCGCGCATTACCATACGTGAGAGGGAAACAAGTTTTTCGTGTTTTTCTCGCCACCCGCGTCCCCGTAGGTTATGAAGAAAAGAAATAAACTGTAGCTGGTGGCACTAAGTGGATCCTTCATGCAGAAAGAGACGATTCCCTGTAAGATTGATGAAGCCCAAATTAAGTTCAAGTACCACCATCGTTTAAATTAACGAGTATGCCGCATCCTAAAAAAACTGAAAATTTTAAAACTTATAAATAGTGCTGGCCAGCTTGCGATGGTCATGTTGCGCCACAGAGACCTATCCGGCTTCTGTGTGACAAAGTGGATTAGCTTTCCAGCTGCTTTGCGATCAGTCGTAAATCGGTCGACTGCACTGAAAGCCCTCTCAGTGAGAGCGCTAAGAGAAATTTACATTAATCAGCAAAATTTACCTTGTGTTGAATTTATAAGCCCACCCTTCAATGAATTTTAGCGAATGAACAAGAGACTGCAGTGCGAGGCCGCGGGCCCGGCCATGCTGAATGAGGATTTGGTCTCTTTTGTGAAAACGCTTAGCAAGAGGTGCAACCGCTCGCTAAGCAGAACTTGACAGCGCGGATTACATGTATATTACATGTATATTACAGCGTATATTACATGTCAAGGCATGCCTTTTGGGACTTCTTTTCATCGACAGCGTCGAGAAGTCTATCTTGTAACTTTTTTCTTGGCAAAGTGCTGCAACTTATCATCATCATCATCATCATCATCAGCCTTACTACACCCACTGCAGGGCAAAGGCCTCTCCCACTTCTCTCCAATTAACCCTATCCTTTGCCAGCTGCATCCACCCTTTGCCTGCAAACGTCTTAATCTCATCCGCCCACCTAACCTTCTGCCGCCCCCTGCTCCGCTTACTTTCTCTTGGAATCCACTCCGTTACCCTTAAGGTCCAGCGGTTATCTTGCCTTCGCATTACATGCCCTGCCCAAGCCCATTTCTTTCTCTTGATTTCTACTAGGATGTCATTAACCCGTGTTTCTTACCTCACCCACTCTGCCCGTTTCCGATCTCTTAACGTTACACCTATCATTTTTCTTTCCATGGCTCGCTGCGTTATCCTTAACTTAAGCTGAACTCTTTTCGTTAGCCTCCACGTTTCTGCCCCGTAGGTGAGTACCGGTAGGATTATGCTGTTGTACACTTTAATCTTGAGGGAAATTGGTAAACTGCCACTCATGATCTGCGAGAGTTTGCCGTATGCGCTCCACCCCATTCTTATCCTTCTAGTTATCTCCCTCTCATGATCCGGATCAGCTGTCACTACCTGCCCTAAGTAGACGTATTCCGTCACTATTTCTAGGCTCTCGCTGCCAATTGTAAACTGTTGTTCCCTTGCTAGGCTGTTGAACATTACCTTGGTTTTCTGCATGTTAATTTTTAGACCCATCGATCTGCTCTGCCTGTCTAACTCATTGATCATGATTTGCAGTTCACCTCCTGAGTGACTCAGCAAGGCAATGTCATCAGCAAATCGCAGATTATTTAGGTATTCTCCATTTATTCTTATTCCCAACTGTTCCCAATTCAGGCCTCGAAATACCTCCTGTAAACATGCGGTGAACAGCATTGGCGAGATCGTGTCTCCTTGCCTGACGCCCTTCCTTACTGTAATTTTATTCCTGACTTTATGGAGGACTATAGTAGCTGTGCAGTTGCTATATATATCTTCCAGTATTTTGACATAAGGCTCTTCTACCCCCTGATTACGCAATGCCTGTATGACTGCTGAGGTTACCACTGAGTCGAATGCTTTCTCGTAATCAATGAAAGCTATATATAGAGGTTGGTTATAAACTGCACATTTCTCTATCACCTGATTGATTGTGTGAATATGATCTATTGTGGAATATCCTTTACGAAAGCCTGCCTGATCATTTGGTTGATTAAAGTCTAATATTGCCCTGACTATATTAGCGATTACCTTAGTAAATACTTTGTAGGCAACGGATAGTAAGCTGATCGGCCTGTAATTTTTCAAGTCCTTGGCGTCTCCCTTCTTATGAATTAAGATAATATTTGCATTCTTCCAAGCTTCTGGTACAGTCGAGGTCATAAGGCAATGCGAATACAGGGTGGCTAGTTTTTTCTAGGACAATGTCTCCTCCATTCTTCAACAGATCTGCTGTTACCTGATCCTCCCCAGCTGCTTTTCCCCTCTTCATTACTTCTAAGGCTTTCTTTACTTCATCTTTCGTTACTGGCGGGATGACGCATTGCTGTGCACTGCTTTCTCATTAACGCTCTGATTACATTGGCTACTGTGCAGGTCTGTGTAGAACTCTTCGGCTCCGTTAACTATCTTATCCATATTGCTAATGACATTGCCCTGCTTGTCTCTTAATGCATACATCTGGTTTTTACCTATGCCTAGTTTCCTCTTCACTGTTTTTAGGCTACCACCATTCTTTATAGCATGCTCGATTCTCTCCATATTAAACTTTCTTATGTCGGCTACCTTGCGCTTATTTATTACCTTGATAGCTCCGTTAGTTCTATTCTATCGGTAGGGTTAGATGCCCTCATGTTTTGGTGCTTCTTAATGAGATCTTTCGTTACCTGAGGTAGCTTACCGGTATCCTTTCGAACTGTCTTACCGCCTACTTCTACTGCGCACTCCGTAATTATTGATGTCAGATTATACTGCATTGAATGAACATTAAGATCATCTTCCTCAGTTAAAGCCGAATATCTGTTTTGCAGCGCTATCCTAAACTCCTGAGCTTTCCCTCTTCCGGCTAACTCGTTAATGGTCTTTTTCTTCACTAGCTTCTTCTGTTCCCTCTTCAAGCCTAAGCTAATTCTAGACCTTACCATTCTGTGGTCGCTATAACGCACCTTTCCGAGGACGGCTACATCCTGAATGATGCCAGGTTTAGCGCATAGTATGAAGTCGATTTCATTATTAATCTCACCATTCGGGCTCTTCCAGGTCCACTTCCAGTTTTCTCGTTTGCGGAAGAAGGTATTCATGATCCGTAAATTATTTCTATCCGCGAATTCGACTAATAACCCTCCCCTGTTATTTCTAGAGCCTATCCCATAGTCACCTACCGCGTGGTCGTCAGCCTGCTTCTTTCCCACCTTCGCATTGAAGTCGCCCATCAGTACAGTGTACTGCGATTTTACTTCATTCATTGCCGATTCTATGTCCTCATAGAAACTTTCAACGGTCTGGTCATCATGGCTGGATGTGGGTGCGTAGGCCTGCACTACTTTCAGCTTGTACCTCCTATTCAGCCTAATTATTATAGCTGCTACCCTCTCGTTAATACTCTAGACCTCCTCTACGTTGCCAGCTATATCCTTATTAATGTGGAATCCCACACCTAGTTCTCGTCTATCCTCTAACCCGCGATAGCACAGTATGTGTCCGTCCTTTAGTACTGCATACGCCTCACCTGTCCTCCTATCTTCGCTAAGCCCTATCACATCCCATTTAATTCCCGCTAGTTCCTCAAACAGCATTGCTAGGCTAGCCTCACTAGCTAAAGCTCTAGCGTTAAACGTTGCCTGCTTCAGATTCCAATGGCGGCCTCTCCGGAGCCAGAGATTCTTAGCACCCTCCCCTGCGCCACAGGTCTGACCGCCGCCGTGGTCAGTTGCTCTGCAGCCGCTGGGGACTGAGGGCCGAGGGTTAATTGGTTTTATCATAGAAGGTTGTGGCCAAGTACTACACCAGTACTACACCAGGGTGGCCAAATCCTGCTCTGGTGAGAGAGTGCTTTGTCGGTTCTGGTTACCGAGATAAGGTCGAACTCCGGGCCTGGTTATGCAATTCCATCGACACGCGTATTTTTTTTAACCCGGTGGAGAATTGCGCGGCACCAGGATTTGAACCCCGGTCCTCTTGCACGCGAGGCGGACGTTCTACGTCTACGCCATCGCTGCGTTATAGCATGCAATAAAAATTTCCTGATGCGGCTTCGTGCGAGCCTCAAGCTTCTGAGCAAACTGCCGCTCCTCTAACCAAAAAACAATGTACTGCATCGATTTCGTGCATCCCTCATTAGAAGCTTTTATAGCAAGCAATCCAATTTCTCCACTAGAATGTGAGTGTCGCCTGTTCTAAAAGAAAATCAGCGATTTGGCAGAGGCTGCCAGGTTCATAAATCAATTCTTGGTTAGTAAGAAAAATGGAAAAAAAATGTTGCTGACAAGACGACATTCCCATTGATCTCTGAACTGGTATTTTGTTCGCTTTGACTCCAGTGAAAAACTCCGCCGTCAAACGAGTGTTCAGACAGGTATCGCTCACTAAACCGTCCAGCGAACGAGAATGTCTAACGAATAGTTGGAAGCACTCCACCATGTTAAGTTTCCTGGAGAGGAACGGACGCTGCTGAAAGGATTTGAAACCAGGCCATGACTTTTAGAGCGAATGCTCGACACGATGCAAAACTCGAACTCTGATTCCATGTCTCCGGATGACATTGACAAAAACCTTGTTATGAATACCATAGCAAAAGTGCTGCTGTAAGGTACATAAGTTGTACCATTCCTACAAGGTTCACCTCGAAAATCTGGGTCAATTGTGTTTGACCATTGAACTTGACCTCTGGCAACCCCCAAGATTTCGCCCACCGTCCCTCGAAATTTGACCACTGCCGTTTAATAAAAAACATGTCTAACCACAATTCAGTGCGCCTGACACGATCGCGGGCTTAAAGTTTAGACAGGGTCACTTCCAAATTTTGGTTCCGGCCACTCCCGAAATTTGACCAACGCCGATTTGGAAAAAAATCGTTGCCAAACTTAACTCAGTGTTCCCGACACAACGTCCAAATTTCGCCCAGGCCATTCCTAAAATTTGGACTTAGCGATGTGGGAATGCTTTCACAATGTATCAGGTTTAACCAACTTAAAACGCTCACAAATTTTTCCCCGTTGCAGCTACAACATTGTGTATGGGCCATGCAGTTTCGCTTCCCAAACAGCTCATCATGTTTTACATCCCTCTCCAGCCATCTTCCATCTATTTTCCTAGATTTTGTACTAGCCGCCATCAATTGTACTAAATTTTTTCTTGTAATTTATTTGTTTATTCTGTTTAGTTTTGTTTTGTTCAAAAAAATTGTGAGACGTGCAACTATACTGAACGGCGACATGCACTCAATTGAGCAGAGGGGATTTTTTGCGGTAATTTTTTTTACTCTATATGGTTGTTCGTTTTTGAACTTTTTCTCTTTGAGAAAATAAAACACGACGTTCGCAATGAAGACTACATTTTACTTATCATGCATTCGCTTGTATGCATCCAACATTGCTGCACTCTGCTCCAGCATATTCTGTCCGATGCGCATGGCCTGCGTGGTATTGCGCGCGGGCCGGAAAAACTGAGAAAAATCATGCCACGTGCACAATCTCCGAGATCATGCGTGAGAAAATATATGTAATATATTTACTGAAAGGTAAATATATGATGAAGGTTCTTGGTTATTTTCAGGCTAGCTGGAATTTTCGCTTTAGGCTTAATTTCGGCTCCTATGGATACCAATTTTTCCACCTGTGGTCAGAGTGATCTGGCAACTCTGCGATCCCGTCAATAGCCCCTAAGCCTTCACAGGCAGAGAGAGAGAGAGAGAGGAAGAACACTTTTATTTAGGAGATTAATTCGCAGCAGCCGGATTGTCGTGGCCCCTAGTCCAGCGCTCCTCTGGCGGCGGCTGACCTGCGGACTAGCTGGATGATACAGGATGATGCTGGCCCAGGTTGTCGCAGCTTAGGGTTTCCTCCCACTGCTCGTGTGTAGGGTGTGACACTATAAACTTTTCGAGTGGTTTGTCCTGGCATTCCCAAAGTATATGTAGAGCATGGGGCTTGCTCCGCGCCAAGAGCCATAACTTTTATATTATGTGGGTCAGATCTTGTGCAAAATGTGAAAACTATGATATGTGCTCGTTTGTATTGTCCTCCAGTCCGTGGCATCTGGGGAGGTCAATTTTTTGTGTGGCGGTGAGAAATGTCTTCTTCTAACCTATGCTGTTCTAACCTTCCGTCATAAGATCCTAGGAGAGGGGTGGTGTAGGGATGGGGATCCGCCCTGTTTGTGAGAGCTAAGGATAGACCATTCTCTACCTTCTACCTTCACGGCCAGCAGATTTGTACGCGCAATTTTTCCTTTCAACTTCCTTGCAGTTCGATTAACTCCCTTCGGCATCATCACACTGCCCTGGTTGTGGTGATGCCGAAACACAAAAGCATCTGCTTTGTTCATGCATAACAATGTGCAACAATGCATAGCACGGTGTTTGAAGGTGATAAGGAGCGCTAGCGCCCTTGCTTTGCTTTTGATTAATTATGCAAATCGCCACAAATATTTTATGCGGTCAAGTTTTGAGCAACAGACGTTTCCGTGTTCCCATTCAAGTTCGAAGTTCTAGTAAATTAGCAGCATCTATGTCAAAATCTCTTTTGCTCCTTTCGAGGTCAATAAAAAGAACCCAGACACAGTTTGCCCTGCCATGAATTCCGCCGCAGGAAACAGGAGAGGAAATGATGCAAGCATTTGTTGTGAACATTGCAACCATTGTAAAACCAATCACATGGTAGCCCAGCTATTCTTAGCACAACAACGATGGGGTTCACTGCGCCACATCCACTGTCGATGGCTGTGGCTCCCACACAAACACTGCCCATGTCCGCTCATCCCTGTTTTCAGAAATTGTTCAATTCTTCATTGCCAACTAACGATGAGCATGAAGTATATTAAATATAGGCAATTGATTGCAATTCAAAATTTGCAGCTGGTGGTTAATGACAGGCATCTCTGTTTTTAGAATTTCGAAACCTCAATTATTTGCGCCGCTGTTGCTCTAGGAAATTTGGCTCGAACGCGCCAATAGATATGAGCTTTCGAAAACCATGCAGGCAATGAAACCTTCGCAGCGCACTATACTCAAAAAGCCAAATTTTGTCGAGCCACATCCTCAAGGGTAATTGCCTTTTATAAATTCTAAAAGCTGTTAGGGATAATATTAAGGACTGACAACAAATCTGTGATCCCCCCTCCCATAATCTGCGCACTTTACTTTAACAATTAAGAAGTTAATTATTAAATTTAGTAAACTAGCTCGCTATATTAGACATTTGAAAGGATTTCTGCAGCCCGCCAACACTGGTAATACTATGCTAAAAAGCCATATTTTTGCCCAAAAAAACACAAATTTATTTAAAATTACTTAAGACTTCCCTTAAACACCTTGTATTATACGAACAATAGATTCCACAACTGATTTCAGAAAAATTACTACGTCGGGAGAGTGTAGAACACGGCTTTTCTTTCCAGGGGAGATTCCACGGCCTCTTTAACCGAGAGACGTAAAATTGATTTTCATTCTGTTTCGCGAGAAACTTCTAGAAGGCGAGGACGTTCATGTATGCACTATGTGAAAAGAAAGGTATAAACACTGGTAGTTATCTAAGATTTATGCATTTCTAACGAAAAGTCTAAATGAGGCGGCGCTTGCTTTATCTTTATGAAGTCATGCTACAAAACCTAGTGAATGAAAATTTCTCAAAGCAAAAATTAAAACATTCCATCAAACGCGCACTCAACCACGTCCGGAACGCTCACTGGTGCCCACGGTGGACAGTCCAAATCCAACCGCCACCCTGCGTACAAGAATAAGAAGTTATTGTTGCTGCTAAGCTTCTCACTATGCTCTTGGCTTCTAAGCTAAGAATCATGACTGTTCATTGAAGCATATTGCATTTCAGTAACGTTTTTGTTTACAGAGTGCTCAAAAACAGCAGCAAGCTGCCGGATACAAGTGCCGAGACGCAGACGATGCAATTCTTACAGTGCATTGGGCGCAATTTATAGCACACCTTATATTTTCTGGTTGACCTCTTTCTGCAGTTAATCTCTCTATAGCTTACACTTCCAATACATCCTAAAGTTTTCCCCACCTGCTTCCTTCCACAGACGGTAGAAATATCAACAATTTGTCGAATATAAAAGGGCACCATATATTTGTATCACTTAACTGTTCTCAAAAATGGTCTTGTTATGGAAGCAAACGGAAATGGAAGGGTGCTTGCAAGTGTAAGTATGCTATCCATAGTCCGCTTCGGCTATCTTCCGGTACGCACTTTATATCTTGGCAGAGGTGAATCTGGAATTCTTGAGCATAGGGACACTTGTGGCGCATGGCTCGAGGGTCCCACAATCTACCAGCAAGTTACCGAAACAGTGGAACGAGCGAGATTGTTCCGAAGAAAAGATTCAGAAAGGGTGCTGTTTCCTGCATCATGCTCAATTTTGACACACAAAAAGAAGCTTGTGTGCTCGCATAATAGTGTACAGTCTGTTTTGCTGGGGAAACCTGTTTGTCGAGAGGTACTGTTGGGGACAAAAGCGCCCAGGACACGCAATCGCTTTGTTATCAGCCGCTTGTTGCACATAACACTTGTGGAGATGAAACACACGCCTTGGACAGCGTAATGCGTGCTAGCGAAATCGGCTCAATAAAAACGCACTTCACACCTATCAGCCAATATCATCAGTTGCGTGTCCTGTACAATTTTGTCCCCTATAGCACACTCTCGCTGAACCCACGCTTTGAAGCGCCTATCATAACAACAAAATCAAAATGGTGCCGCCTGATGGCTTTGAAGTCATCGTCCACAATTCTCTACGAATTTTGGCTGCGATATTTGCTTTCCAGTGATTGTTCCACACCTCACGGATGGTATCATGCCTGCTGAAATTCTGGGAACTGACATTGCCTTGCTACGTCCCTATGGAGACGAATTGCAAACTATGATTAATGAATTAGACAGGCAGAGCAGTAGTATATATACAAGAATTAATTATGCAGAAAACCAGAGCTATGTCCTCAGTCTCGGAAGGCGGCGCCAGCTTGCAAGTGGTGCTCAAGTGCAGGAAGTAGTAAGGGAACACGTGTACTTAGGGCAGATATTGACCGCTGAACCGGATCACGAGTGTATAATAACAGAAAAAAGAAAATGGGGTGGAGCGCATTTGGCAGGTTCTCTCAGATCGTGAATGGCTGTTCACCAATATCCCTGTATAGTAGAGTGCATAACAGCAGCATCTTACCGGTACCCACGAATAGGGCAGTAGCGTGGATGCTAGCGAAAAAGGTTCAACTTAGGACAGGCGCGTGTCATTTAATTGTCAATAAACACGGAAGTTACGATTTTGGAAAAAAAAGCATATTCGGGATAAACAAGTTTCCTGTCTGAAAATTTCATGGCCTAATTCTGATTTCCAGCCACTAAAATATCTTTATACTTCGCGCCAACAACACCCGGCGATTTAGGACACAGCGCCTGTCGCTTGCCACGACCGCGTCACCAATGGCCGCCATCTTGTAACTGTTTTAATGCTGGCTCCTTTACCCACTACTCGGCACTACTGACTAATGTTAAAATTTTGTTGAAACGTCCTGAATCCGCTGTTTTTAAATCCTGTACAACGACCTCAGTATGGCGGGCGCGCGCATTTAAAATTCGATTTCCTCAGCTTCGTGTTTTTCGCCAAGAAGACTAGCCTTACGGAAGTTTTTGGTATGTTTTCTGCAGAGGAATTGCAACGATCTCGCACCGCTGAGTTCAGGAAGAAATAAGCAATGGAGCTGTTTCGCCTTCGTTTCGCTGAGTGGAATATTTCAAACTTTGGGAGCAATAATGTCACCTAACTACACATCATAATTATGGTGTTTGGGGGAAATTTAACATTTTGTAATGATGATATACTTGAAAAACAATGTAGTTAGGATAACTCAAGACGACAGATCTTTGGCTGCAGCTCTATTTCAATCAAACCCAAAAAATAAAGAAAGTGTCTTATCGACCCGTTAGAAATACACTAGTTAGTATTCAGGTATTTTTCTTATAAAATGGGAAATAATTCAGACAAACTGAAACTAAATATATTTTTGAAAACAGAAATAACGAGAATATGCACGCACCTAATTTCAATGTGAAATATCTAAGGACAGCGCCGTGCACTCAGGAAACAAAGATGATAATTGTAACTATAAGACACTGGAAGTGGGCAAAGTGTGTCAGGGAGCAAACACTGGTTAATCACATCAGGGTCGAAATCAAGAGGAAGAATTGGGCTTAGGTAGCACATGTAATGCGAAGTCAAAACAACCGATGGTCCTTAAATAAAGGTGCACTAAAGAGGAATCCAAACACGTCTTCTTAGCGCGGGAAATCGATCAACATGTTCCGAACATTCTTAGAAACCTCCAAATATTGTCTTGTGCGGCCGATTTCCCTAATTTAAATAACAATAAACGCCGTCACTCACGCCTTTTTCTGAACTCCACACTGAAGGTAGGAGGAGTCAACCAAAGTGTGGAGTGCCTATCAGCCAGTCCTGTGGCGGCTTCGCTTTCGCTTTTCTTTAAGGGTTTAGGTTTCTGTAAAAAAAAAAGCTTTCAATCGCAGACAACAGAACCACAGGTTAGACCCGCGGAAATAAAAATACGCCTGGACAATTTGATTGACGTATCAATCCGCCGCTGGCAGTGCGGCAAGCCGCCACAGGACTGGAAGCAAGTGTACGCGTTGGTTGACTCCTCCTTCCTTCAGCTTCGAGTTAAAACAAAGGTGGGGGTCGGGACATTTAATCCGAATTTAATTAGGGAAATAGCCCGCACACTACAATAATAGAGTTTTTAAGAATACCTGGAACGTGTAGATAGAGTTCCCGCGGCGAAAAGACGAGTTCAGATTCCTGTTCAGTGCACCTTTAAGGGCAACAGACTGGATTCCAAGGGAACGGACGCCTTGCAGGAGGCAGCAGGAAAATAGGTTGGCGCATGAGTTGAAGTTTGCAGGGATACGGTTTCCGCCACTAGCACAGGACCGTATCAGGTTCAGCCAAGATAAAAGTTTTTTAGCCCCGTTTCAGCTGTAACATTTTATATAGGCCAAGCACTCGGAGCTCCCATTCAGCTCAATTTTTTACATCTCTCTGTAGCCTTCTCGCATCTTTTTTGCTCGATTTTGTGCTGGGCTCCATCGATTATACAAGATTTCCTCTTGGAATGTATTCCTACACTGCGTTTTGTTTTGTTTTCTTTTGTTCAGTGAAATTCCCGTCACTGAACGGCAGAATGCATACCATTCCTCAGAGGTTTTTTTTGTGAATTGCTTTTTACTCTAAATAGGTGTTCTCACTTTGTGAAATTTTTTTTTGAGAAAATAAAACAGGACAGTTACAAAACCGACCGTATTGTCTTATCGTGCATTCGCTTGTATGCTTCCTTTGCTGCAGATTTAATTGGTGCAGCTATGCTGTCCGATGCGCATGGCCTCCGCATAACCTCAGCGCGCACCATCTCAGAGGCCATGCGTGGGAAAAAATATGCAGTAACAGTTGAGTTTCCTTCTTCAGGTGGCGATGAGAGGAAACACCTTGTTGATGATGAAATCGGGGCTTCTTGATAACCCGGTGGTGTTAACTCGAAGAAAGAGGAAGGTTAACTATTTATTTACAACATAAATAAAACAAGAAGAAAAAATCGAGGAGAAAACCATTTACATGACTAAATCCTTGATCAGACGACTTCAGCCCTCGTTCACCCCTGAGCACTTGTTCTTAAACCCTCTGTCTCTGCCCTTAGTGGGGAAAGCAACCAATAAGATTACAAGCGACTCACCTCACCAATCAGTGGTTAGGAAAAGGAAAATAAGGTTTCCGCCAAACTGATCACAGATTGGGGGATGAATGGTGATATAAACATTTGGGAAAGGAGAGGTTGCAATCAAATACACAAACAACACAAACGCGACCACTCTCTCCCACGGCACCCACGGCCCAGCCGTTACCACTTTCCTATCTCTTTCGCACATGCGACGAAGATATGCCGACGAGATGATCCCTAAAGTTGTTTACAGAACACACCGCGAAAGAAGAAGACAGTCGTTACGGGAATAGTGGTTTTCCGGTCACTCGGATAATACTCAGCCCTATCTCGTGCGTTCTCGAAACCTCGTCGACCCCTTGACAACGAAGACATGTAAACACCTGTATATGGTTAGGCTTCTAAAGACGGGCTATGCCCGTAACGGCACGGAGTAAACAAGGACGTCCGCCACACTAAGGGGATGCAGAGACGGGATGGGCCCCTTTGTTGGCGACTTCCGACCCCACTGCTGCGGCCTTCTTTGCGGCCACGAGACCGACCAGTTCGCGGAAAGGTCAGCGAACTCCACAGTACCTTTGCGCAAAGTTCATTTTATACGATAAAGCTTTTTGGTCATTTTTGGGCTAGTTAAAATTTTCGATGTTGTTAAGGCAAGAAACGAACGACTAAGGACAGAACAAGTGTTCACGATCAACTGAAAGAATTTGTTAAGGCACGAAATTAATACAAAATTGAAGAAAGAAAAACAGAATGACATGACATGGGCAGTCCATATCAAGATTGCACTTCTCGCGCCAAAAAAGAAGAGCACATGAAACATCACCACAACTCAAACCCTATTACAAAAATAGTGATTCTCACGAAAGTCAACTCTGTGTAGGGTAACAAAAGTGATCGCACACTCACTCAGGTATCAGCTGCGTTTTTTATTCCAAAAGCCTCCATAATCTCTCGGGCAGTCTTATCTCTGTCTCTACAGAACAAGCGTTTGTTCAGAGAGTAGTGTGCACTTATGACTCTTAGCATTCTTGGTCAGGTGAGGCCATGAACCGCCATCAAGATACCTAGCATGTTCCCGAAGTCGAACGTTCAGACAGCGTGCAGTCTTTCCCGTGTAATGCGGAACACCAGATAAAGGAATGGAGTATACCACCCCGTAAGCACTATAACGAAACGGATCGGAGTGACTCGATCACGCCACACCCGTTTCTTCTCTCCCGCGGTGCATCATGCCTCTTAATGGCAACACAGATTCTGCCAAGTTTTTTTTTCTTTCGTTCGTCCTCATACGCTTGGTGAAGCATCAACATAGATCCTTCACAATTGGCTCACTTTACTACTCTTTTGCAAATTTTAAAATTTTCTATTTGGACTGAATTTGAGCTTCTATGGAGGCCAGTTTGTCTACATGTAGTTGGGGTACACCAGCAACTCTCCCCTTCCGTCAATCGCCATTACGCCTTCACCCGCAGCATATGCGTACGCGCGATGCTTCGTTAGATCTTCCTTGCTCTTGGCTTATCGCCCTTCGTCATCGCCACACTGCTCCAGTTCTGTTAACGCCGCAACTGAAGAACATCTGCATTGCTCACGCATAACATAGTGCCACAATGCATGGCAAAGTATAGCAGGGGTAAGCAGTGGTAGCGCCTGTACTTCGCATTTGATTTACTGTGCAAATCTCCCGTCATTTTGTTTTTTGTTGCGGTCGAATTCGAAGCAACCGACATTTTCGCGTCCCGGTTCAAGTTCAAAGCTATAGTAAATTACCAGCAGCATAGTAAAAGCCTCTTATGTTTCCTTGCAATAAAATAAAACCCACCCAGACAGAGCCTGCGCCGTCATGAATTGCGCCGCCGCAAACAGGAAAGGAAACGCAAGTAATCTTTGTGAAACTTGAAACCAGTGTAACACCAATCACGTTGTAGCCCAGCTATTATTTGCACAATAGAGATAAGATTAACTGCGCCGAAGCCAATTTCGATGGCTGTCGCTCGCGCAAAAAGACTCCCAAAATCCACTCAACTGACCCCGTTTTCTGAAATTCTTCCATTCTCGAGTGCCAGTCAAGGCTGAACACTCGTGTTTCCGACTTGTAACCGTCATGGGAACTCACTCTTCAGGAACATTTAACTCCGAGTTAGTATAAAGGAATCTGACAAAAAGAGGCATCACGCATAAAAAAAGTGATCAAAAATGCTACCCTCCGAAATCTTGCGTATAGAGGGTGCTGTAGGGAAAACTAAGTGCTTTTAAACAAAAAGGACTTTTGGTTTAAAAATATGGCTTTTGCCTCATAGCTTTGCCAGTCCTGGCGGACACCGCAGGTGAATTTTCTTAATTATACCAAGAGAGTTAACAAATTTCTGATAATTTACTTTAAGAACTATTTTGAACTGGTTGCATTTAGAAATTTGCCTCTAATTGTTAATGATAGCCATATCAGTTTCTGGAATTTTCATTACGCGGTAACTTACGGCGCTGTGCCTACAGAAACTTTAGCTACATTCGGCCAAAATAAATGCGCTTTCGAAAAGCATTCAGTCAAAGCAACGTTAATTTCGAACGCACGTAGCCGGAAAAAAAGCTAAATTTCCTCGTGTCACAGCGCCAAGAATACCAGCTTTTCAAAATTTTAAAACCTGGCAAGACAATACTAAATACCAGCTACAAATTCCTATTTGCTACTAGACAGCTAACTCTAAATGTTTAAAAATTAAAAATTAGCAACCAGCTCACTACCAAGACGATTCAAAGGCTTTCCAGTGGCCGCCAACACTGGTAAAAATAAGCTTAAAATGGCACATTTTTACCTCAAAGAGCCTTTTTTGAGAATTAAGTCTTCCCTGAAATACCCTGTATTAAACAATGATCGGTTTTATCAATTAAAATTCATAAGAAATACTACTTCAGGAGAGTGTAGATTACGAATTTTTTTCAGTCAAAAGTCAACGGTCTCTTCAGCTGACAAACAATGATATTCAGTCTGTTTGCAAGAAAAATATAGTGGGCGAAGAGGCGATGATCTTAAGGTAAGAATTATGCTAAAACAAAATTTATATCACGCTGGTGCTTGTTTACTTAAGATTCCTACAGTCGTAACGAAAGTCTACAAAGACGGCGCTTAGTTTAGTTTTAATAATTTATGTTACAATAGCTGTTGACTGAAAATTTCTCAAAAGAACAATTAGAATATCTCTGCAAACGCCCACTCCACAAGGGCAAAACCATTGACTAGTGTCCACGGTGGCCAGTCCAAATGCAGCCGCCACCCTGCGTACAAGAATAAGAAGTTATGGTTGCAGCGACGCTCACTGACTATATACTTGACTTCCAAGCTAGAATCATCGCTGTTCATTGCATCATATTGCGTTCCAGAGGAATTTTAGTTCACAGAGTTTAAAACAGCAGCAAGCCGACGGATACAAATCCGAACACCACGACGCGTTACATATTCAATACATTCAAAAGGTCTCCACAGTTGCTTCTTACCAAATCTAAGCATCACTTGAGCAAGACAGTAGAAACATCAACTTTTTGTATCATGCTAAGAAAGCACCATCAGTTTCTTCCACTTTCTACTTCTCAAAAGTAATCTTAATAAGGAATCAAACAGCTCGGGCTGGGAGTCTGCGAATGTGAGTATCCTATTCATAATGTGATTCGGCTGTTTTGGGCTATGCGATTCATCCGTTGGCAGAGGTGAATGAGGCACCATTGAGCGCAGGGATACTAGCGCGCATGGCTTGAGGCTCACACAAACTACCCATAAGGTACCGAGAAGTTGGACCACAAGCGAGATTGTTCCAACGAAAACATTCAGAAAGAGTGCTTTTTCCTTCATCATGCTCAATTCTCATCCACAAAAAGAAGCACCTGTGTTCGCATACAAGTGCACAGGGTGTGTTTTGCTGGAAAAACCTGTTTCGCAACAGGTACTGTAGGGGACAAAAGTGCCCACACACGATCTGCAACAAATGCATATACCTTTGTTTTCAGCCGGTGGTCGATATAACACTTCTGGAGATGAAACTAGGACTTGGACTCAGCATTGCGTGCTAGAGAATTGAGCCGAACATCAGAGCACATCATACCTATTAGCCAATATTATTAGTTGTGATCTCTGAAGAATTTTGTTCCCAATTGTATACTCTCCTTGAAACCGCGCTTCCGAAGCCCATATTATTACACCAAGACAAATAGGGTTCGTTTTCCACCTGAACCCTTTAAAATGCCTTCCAGAAATCCACAAATCCCTACAGATTTCGGCTGCGACATTGCTCTCGAGTGATTGTTCCTCACCTCAAAGATGATATTGCTACGGACGCTGGGAGGACGACGAAGTGGTTGGTAACGAAGACGACGCTGAGGTGCGCGCTTGTGTGCTGAGAGTCTACTTCAAGTCATCGGTTCCTTGCGTAGCAGGTTACCTCTGCTCTTTCTACTGCTGCTCCTATCCGCCACGCATCATTTGGTGGAGGTTGAAAATTCGATCCCCGACCTCAAGCTGGCTCTCCGTCGTGGCCGCCGTCTCGCCAACATGTCTACCGAGTCCGAGCCATCTCCCTCTCCGTCAACACCGCCAGCGGTCGTCGTCGCCCACCACCGCGAACCGGGCACGTTCTGCGGCACAGACAACGTTGATGTGGACGACTGGCTGGCCCTTTACGAACGCGTCAGCACGCACAACAGGTGGGATCCAACGCTGATGCTCGCTAATGTGATATTTTACCTGACCGGCACCGCGAGAGTGTGGTTCGAAACCCACGAAGATGACTTGACCTCATGGGACATATGTAAGCAGAAGCTCCGCGACCTCTTCGGAAAACCCATCGGCCGCCAACTCGCCGCCAAGAAGGCACTCGCGTCCCGCGTCCAAACTTCCTCCGAGCCATACATAGCCTACATAGAAGACGTCCTCGCCTTGTGCCGTAAAGTTGATAAAGACATGTCCGAAGCAGATCGAGTTGGCCACATACTGAAAGGCATTGCCGATGATGCCTTTAATCTGCTTCTATGCAGACTGTTCCACGGTCGCTTCTGTTCTTGAGGTGTGCCGCCGTTTCGAGCAAGCCAAACACCGGCGCATTTCTCACCGTTTTCACCGGCTGCCGAACACTGCTGCTAGCTCCTCCTGTGAATATCTGCCAACATTGCGGAAGCCTTCCGACCCGGCTAACTTAACCCGTATCGTGCACCGCGAACTGGAGGCGATGACGACCGCTGTTTCTTCCTTGCCACTGCCGGACAACACCTTTGCCCTCATCCAAGCCCTCGTTCGCCAGGAGGTTGCGAACTTGGCCGTCCGTTCTCCTCGCGTCGTGGACAACGCTCATGCCAGCCCGGACCCTCCAGTGATCGCAGCTGCCACTTACAGTCGCAGCTTCTCGCCTCGGTACCGATATCGTAATCCTGCCGAATGGCGTACCTCTGATGACATCCCGATCTGTTTTACCTGCTCTCGCGTCGGACACATCTCCCGTCACTGCCGCAGCCGTTGGTCCCCGCCACCTCACCCCTACTCCTTCGTCGACCGCCGCAACGACTACGGCCCGCACCGCTTCACACCACGACCCGATCCGCTCCCTGACGAGCCCGCTCCGCACGCTCGTGGGTCCAGCCGCTCACCTTCCCCATTAGGCCGCCGCTCCTGTTCTCCTCCCACACGCCGCAGCCCTTCTCCTTCGACCTCCCGTCATTCCTCGGAAAACTAGCCGATGCAGCCCCCGGAGGTGACGCTGCATCATTGACCCGGCCTGAAAATCCTCTCTTGACCCCCGCTGCCAACGTAATCTCTTGAAAGTTCTCGTGGATTGTGTCCCGGTCCTTGCCCTCATTGATACTGGCGCCCAAGTGTCTATCCTGAGCTCTTCTTTGCGTCGCCGTCTGAAGAAAGTTTTAACGCCTGCCGCCATGTCCACGGATCGCGTCGCCGATGGCAGCCCCGCTGCCTTGATTGGAATGTGCACTGCGAGAGTCAGCATTGCCGGGCGTCATATACCCGTTCTGTTCACCGTCCTGACCCGGTGCCCTCAGGACATAATCCTTGGCCTTGACTTTTTAACCGCGCATTCAGCTCTTATTGACTGTTCCTCAGGACTTCCTCGATTGGATCTGCCCCTGTGCAATGACGACTCCACCAGCTCACCTCGCCTTCAATCCACCGAGTTTGCTCGTCTCCCGCCACAAACTGCTGTCTACATCCCTCTGTCGCCTTCTCCTCCCGTCCCTGATGGAGACTACGTCGCCTTCCCTATCACCGCTGTGATTCTGAATCGTAATGTCCTCTTTCCCCACACCATTGTCCACATCACCAACACCTGCACCTGCCTCCCTGTCCTCAACTTCAGCCTGTCCCCTCAGGTACTTCCGACCGGCATTTCCATTGCTGATCTGTCCCCGTTGACCGATTTCACAGTTTCTGTCCTGGCTCCTGACCCAACGACTGCCGTCTCCAATGTCCCTACATCGCAACCCTCCCGTGAGGACTCTATTTCCCGGATGATCGCGGCCGACCTGCCCTCTGCTGATTCTACAGCTCTTCACAGCCTTTCGTCCTCCTACAGTGATATTTTTGACATTGGGTACCGTCCCTTGGGTCAAACCTCTGTTGTCGCCCACCACATTGACACCGACGAAGCCCGCCCTATTCACGGACGGCACTATAGGGTCTCCCTCGCAGAGCGCCGTGTTATTCAGGCAGAGGTGGACAAGATGCTGGCCCGCAACATCATCGATCCTTCGAGTAGTCCTTGGGCGTCCCCTGTCGTGCTTGTTAAAAAGAAAGATCAAACCTGGCGATTCTGCGTCGATTACCGCCATTTGAATGCCGTCACAAAGAAAGACGTCTACCCTTTGCCCCGAATTGACGACGCTCTCGACTGCTTGCACGGCGCCCGTTACTTTTCCTCCATCGATCTTCGCTCAGGGTACTGGCAGATCGCTGTCGATGAACGGGATCGGGATAAAACCGCCTTTGTCACCCCGAACGGCCTGTACCAATTTAAAGTCATGCCTTTCGGCCTGTGCAATGCCCCTGCGACCTTCGAGCGCATGATGGACTCCCTCCTGTGCGGTTTTAAGTGGACGACATGCCTCTTCTATTTAGATGACGTGATTGTTTTTTCGTCCACATTCCAAAGCCACCTGCATCGCCTTTCAGCCATCCTTGCCGTCTTCCGCCGCGCTGGTCTTCAGCTGAACTCGAAGAAATGTACCTTCGGCCGCCGTCAGCTCAAGGTCCTTGGCCACTTGGTCAATTCTGCTGGGATACAACCCGACCCTGACAAAGTCCGCGCCGTGCGTTCATTTCCTACTCCGTGCTCCTCCGGTAATGTGCGCAGATTTCTCGGCCTATGTTCCTATTTCCGCCGGTTCATCCAGAACTTTGCGGAAATAGCCCGACCTCTTACCACGCTCCTCAAGAAGGACATCCCGTTCTCTTGGGGACCCCCCCAAGCTGACCCCTTCAGAGCCCTTATCAGTGCCCTAACTGCTCCACCTGTGTTGGCGCACTTTGATCCTTCAGCCCCTACGGAACTTCGGACCGATGCGAGCGGCCATGGCATTGGTGCCCTACTTGCTCAGCGGCAACGCAACAAGCTTCACGTTATTGCGTACGCCAGCCGTCTCATTTCTGTGTCAGAGCGCAACTATTCTATCACCGAGCGGGAATGCCTCGCTCTGGTTTGGGCTATTGCAAAATTCCGCCCTTACTTGTTTGGGCACCCTTTCTCTGTTATCACGGATCACCACGCCTTATGCTGGCTTTCTTCGCTCAAAGACCCTACTGGCCGGCTGGGGCGCTGGGCTCTTCGCCTTCAAGAGTACACATTTTGTGTCGTCCACAAGTCCGGCCGCTTGCACCAGGACGCGGATTGCTTGTCCCGTTACCCTGTCGATCCGCCTTCCTCCAACGAATGCGAGGCTGACGCCTGCGTCTTATCCATCTCGGCCTTACGCAACATTGCGCAAGAACAGCGCTTGGATTCTTCGCTACGTTCCCTCATCGACCGCCTCACTGCCAACCGCTGTGATGCGTCCCTCGCCCAGTTTGTGCTCCTTGAGAACGTCCTCTACCGGCGCAATATGCGGCCTGACGGCGCTGACCTCTTGCTCGTGGTCCCTCAACACCTGCGCAGCAGCGTCCTTGAACAGCTTCATGACGTTCCCACGGCCGGTCATCTTGGAGTCTCCCGCACCTACGACAGCGTGCGCCGCCGCTTCTTTTGGCCGGTCTATACTGTTCTGTCCGCCGTTATATGGCCGCTTGCGAACTGTGCCAACGGCGGAAGACGCCCTCGGTTCTCCCTCCCGGGAACCTTCAGCCGATTCCCATCCACGGAGACCCGTTTTCCCGTGTCGGCCTCGACCTCCTCGGCCTTTTTCCGGTGCCTTCTATGGGAAACAAATGGATCGCGGTCGCGACGGACTACTCCACGCGCTACGCTATTACTCGAGCAATCCCAACCAGCTGCACAACTGATGTCGCTGACTTTCTCCTGCACGACGTCATACTCCACCACGGTGCTCCCCGTCACCTGCTCACCGATCGCGGTCGCTGCTTTCTTTCCAAAGTGGTCGCCGAACTCCTCCGCTCCTGCTCCGTCCGTCATCAATTCGCCACGGCCTACCATCCGCAGACGAACGGCCTCACTGAACGTTTGAACCGTACCCTCACCTACATGATTTCCATGTACGTCTCCGACCATCACCACGACTGGGATATTAGCCTCCCATTTGTTACATTCGCCTACAATTCTACGCGTCACGATACAGCCGGTTTCTCCCCTTTTTACCTTCTCTTTGGCCGCGATCCTTTGCTGCCCTTCGACAGCGTACTGCCCGCCACCGCCTACACGAGTCCTTACGCTCGGGACGCCATCGCTCGCACCGACGCTGCCCATCTTGTCGCCCGCCAGCGGCTGTCGGCCTCCCAAGTCAATCAGAAACGACGTCATGACTGTCGCCGTCGTGAAGTCACCTACTCTCCTGGCTCCCTTGTGTTACTCTGGATCCCTTCCCGCCGTGTGGGCCTTTGCGAAAAACTGCCCCCCCCTATATACAGGCCCTTATCGGGTCGTACGTCCGGTGACCGCGGTGACGTACGAGATCACCCCGCTACATCCGCCATCTCCGGCCGCTGCACCCCGCACCGACATCGTCCATGTGTCCCGCCTCAAACCTTACAACTCGCCGTCTAGCTGGCCTGTGTAGTGCGCACCGGGACGGTGCTTTTGCCGCGAGGGGGGGGTCATGCTACGGACCCTGGGAGGACGACGAAGTGGTTGGTAACGAAGACGACGCTGAGGTGCGCGCTTGTGTGCTGAGAGTCTACTTCAAGCCATCGGTTCCTTGCGAAGCAGGTTACCTCTGCTCTTTCTACTGCTGCTTCTAGCCGCCACGTATCAATATCATGCCTAATAAAATTATTAAATATGACATTGCCTAGCTAAGTCACTGAGGAGATTAATTGCTAAACAAGGTCAATGAATTGGAGAGGCAGAGTGGAACTGTGAATATGAAAATTAACTATGCAGTTAATATCCTGAGTCACGTAGCAAGGCAATGTCAAACAGGTCAACGAATTGGACAGGCAGAGCGGCACTGTAGATATAAAAATTAACTACGCAGCAAACCAAACTTATGTTACACAGTCTCGGAGGCCAACAGCAATTTACATTTTGCCGCCCGGTGCTCGAAGAGGTAATAGAATACTTCAACTTAGCGAAGGCATTGACCGCTGATGCGGATAACGGGTGTAGAAAAAAGCACATTAGACAGGTTCTCTCAGATCATGAACGACAGTTTACCAATATCCCTGTCGAGAAAACATAACAGCTGCATGTTACCGCTACTCACCAAAGGGGCAGGAAAGAGGAGGCTAGCGAAAACGGTTCAATATTATGGGATTAATACTATTGGTTCAATATTCTGCCTAAATGGTTTCAAAGCCTAAGTTTCACCCACATTCACTGATATATCTAAATGTTTCGCGACTACCAAGCGAGGCAATCGCAATTTAGGAGCTACATACGGCAGAGACATAGCGCCCGTCGCTTGCCACGAACGCCTCCCGATGGCTGACTCCATGGTTTTGTTTGAAAGCTGTTCTCCTTCCCCACTACCTGCCATTACTCAATACTGTGAAAAACGTATTGAACGGCCGCATTCCACTGTTTTTAGGCCTCTACAACTACTTTCGAAGGGTTGTCGCGTGCACTTGAAACCAGATTTTTTCTGCTTTCTGTTTTTTACGACATGATAAGGCTTACAGAAATTTTATTGTTTTTATGGTGCAATTTCAGAAATGTTATGCCCTTGAGTTGAGAAAGAACTAAACTATGGAGCTATGCTAGTTTTATTTGGCTGAGTGACACAATTCATATTTTGTGGACCATATTGTCACCTCACTACACTTCATAGTTATTGTGCTTGGACGAAACTTAACCCCTTTTTTGATGATATATTTCACCAACAATATAATTATGACAACTCAGAGTGCAGGTCTTCGGCAACAGCCCTATTTTAGTCAAAACCAAAATTATAGAAAGTGTCTTAACGACCCATACAAAATTTACTAATTAGGCTGCAGTTGTTTTCCTATATTATGGAAGTAATTGAGATATAGTGAAGCTAATTGGATTCTTCAGAACAGAAAAATAAACACATCTGCACACCTAATATTATTGTGACATATGTAATAATAAAAATAATCATATCGAGACCCGCGTCTCCTATTAACATAAGGACAGCGCTGCCAGCTATTGAATGAAAAATGATAAGTGTAACCTTAAGAGACAGGAGTAGGGCAGAGTGGGTCAGGGAGCAATCAAGGGTTAATGCAATCCTACGCGAAAGCAACAGAGAGAAATAAGGTTAGGCAGTGTAAGTAATGCGACGGCAAGATATGCGATGGTCCTGAGTGCCAACCGACTGGATTCGATGGGAACGAATGGCTAGCAGGAGGTGGTAGATAATTAGGCGGCCGGATAAGATTAAGAAGTTTGAGAGGATACGGTGGTCGCCATTAGCACAGGACAGGGTCAACTGGAGAGATATCGGAGAGGCCTTTTTCCTGCACTGGGCGTAGTCAGGCTGATAATAATGATGATGGGATATGTCGCTCGAGTCGGGCCTGGCACACACGAAGCAGTTATTCATCCACTCAGTTTTGACCCCAGTCTTGATTAGAGACATAGACAGACCATATTTCACGAAACTGGGGTTAACCTCCTTTCTGCGGGGATCGCTTGACGGATGGCCCTATCCCCTGACATTACAGTGGGAGAACTGAGCGCGCGTGGAAATTAGTATGTGAATAAAAGTAGATTTAGTTCTAAATGCTAAAACCAAGCACAAGCAGAGAACGTCACACTGGATCCCGCAGCACAGACCTTATATATTTGTGCGGTCCTCACTCTATCTCGTTGCCGCTATATAAGATGAAAGAAATAGTGTGGGCGAATATGGCATGAGCTGTCCGCACACGTTTAGAGGCGGAGAGCATTCCTTTCGATGCTAAAGACCCGAAAACGCCTCGCTTTTGCACAGTGGCTAAACACTTGCATTCGTAATGGCGCAAGCAGACGGCAGTCTTTATACGGTAAGGTACAATCAAGAAAGGTGCTTTTTCTATTCGCTGGGGCTGAATTTCACGCAACTAACGTTTTGATATACCAGGCATGCCGCCTCGACATGAGGGATTGGACACAGGCATGGACGCAGGAAAGAACGATTAATCTTTGAGTATGTTTCGGCGTGCAACGCCGGACAGTATATCTGGTGTAAAATTCTATGCAGATTTTTGTTGCAGAATTTATAAAATATACTTAGACGTGCTCTGTGCATTTGGCCTGTGCAGCAAGGCGAGCATCATATGCGGTTACAAATTAAAATTAAAAGACCTATAATTCATTACAACCACAAATGAATAATTACCTTTTATCAGTTTTTTTTATTTATTGCGCAAGATTATGTTGGCAAATTGAAGCACCTCAACACGCGAAAGTGTGCTCAGTTTTAAAATGTTTGTGTCGGCATTGTAGTCCGACACATCGGACGAAAAAAGCACGCTTTTTATATTCACTATTTTGGGTTTTCCTTGTTAATCAGTGAAGAACTAGCCACGATTCAATGTTAAAAGCAAAAAATGCTGATGCCGTCATTTTAACTATCGCTTGGAAGAATTGGACGTTTCCGTGATGACACCACACACAAAGACGCCATTTGATAAATGTGCGAGATACGGCCAACTTAACTAAAAATGGAATATATCTTTCTTTCGTTCCATACCTAGAACGCCGTCGTGCATTCGCAAATAAAAAAAATGGGTCTCACCTTCGTTTTGAAATCTGCAATTACAGAAAAATCGTTTGCCCTGAAAAAATTCAGAAGCTTAATAGTCATTTCCAGTTTATCAAAGCTATTTTTCTTCTTTTGACCCTTGTGGCATCGATTGATACTAAAACACACAGGTTCAACCCCATCCTTTTAAATTGATGAAAATAACATTCATTTTTTTCTAGGATTCTTTTTTTCTATGATAGGCATCTCATTTCTCGCATTTCCACTCAGCTAGGCGGTCTAAGGAAGAAGAAGCAGCAACACTGTATGCGTGTATAAATAGGCCGTGGTACAGCAAATTTGTAAATTCGCAGCAAATTTGTAGATCCACCGTCAAGGGGTTTGTAGGCTGTCCTCTGCAATCTCCCATATATTGTTCAACTCAACGGGGGTCTGAGTACAAGCATACATAAGACTTCACTCACGCTGCCGCACAGCAGAACTCGCAGCAGCTCAGATGGGAACCGCCGCTTCTTAGCTTCTGCGGCCGGACGCCCCCAGAGATGGAGTGGTCCAAGCATCGTGACATTGAGAGGAGCCACCGCTCCCCAGGTTCGCAAGGCGACCGTGGCCACTCCGCAGGGTGTAGATGCTTGAAGCGCAATTTCCCAAACCCCGAACGATGTCTGCCTCAGACAGGCAATGAAACAAGACGTTCATCGACAGTAAACAAAACAAAATACGCTGCTACCAAAACAAAGGTGGGCCTCATCATCGTAGTTGATCTCTGTAGTAATCGGTGCGCAAGTTTGCTCATGCAGGAGTCATGTTCTCAACACAGCATTCGGTGGATTTTGTTACCTCTTCACTGGGTGTGTAGTCTTCACTGTGAATGTACATAAACTTGCCTCCCCTTATTTTTGAGATGGTTGTTAAACAACAGAACCTTGCATATCGTGGTCATGGCAATATTAGACACAAACAGTTCTTCGGATCCGATCCTGGTGATAATTATCATGAGGGCTTGAGAACACACAAAGAAAATGTTTCCATGAAACTGTCAAACGTAACACCTGCAGCACGCAGTGCAAAGTGCTGCTCTCGTGTTAAACTTTGGCGTGTTTTCTCAGGAAAGAAAGCATAGACAGTGCTGATGCTATCGCTGCCACTTCGACTTTATTTGTCTGCTTAACAGAAAAGAGTGACGCGACAATTCCGCCCGAATGAGCGCGCTTCGTACAGGGTATTCAGGTGAAATCTGAGCCAACTGCTCCAATCTGCACGCCCAACGTTCGGGAAGCGCTCTCGCCGAAAGCTAGGGCGTGAGGGCTTTCGAGACGAAGAAAAAACAAATTACCTCAAGTGGCACGGACCCTGCCGGTGGAAAATTTATTTTACCTAATTTAATTCATACTGCAGGTCATATTAGAGATACAAACCGAAAAATACAGAAGTACGTAATACTGATTAGGGCAATGCGTAAAAATGAACAGCTAATAGGAGCATACAGCATCAGTGTGCGCTTACGCCAATTTTTCAGCGCATATCAGTCTCTTACGGCACACGGCAGGAAGGATATTTTAAATGCGTCAGTTCGAGCAAATTACGCGGATAGTGTTCCAGGATAATGGTGATGCGTGAAGTATAGAGCGAAAAAATAAAAAGGGTGCGAAATCAAGCGACGATTTTTAATTTATTGACAAGGAAACATATTCCTAAGGAATATTTTCTCCTTCCCTAAAGGTGTGGACATAGTGAGACTTAGCTCAAATGACGATTCCAGCAGCGAAAATTTCAAAAAAATTTATTTCGCGAGTGTTCTTTCAATTATTAAGAGTTTGTCATGTGAGTTTAGTATGTGAATTAAGCAAGCCACATCCATACTTGAGGATAGGCCTAGATAGGCGCATAGACGAGCAGTTTAAGCACATTTTCTTGACACTAACGCCTGATAAATTTTGTTCTTGTGTTTGTATTTTTGTGTTCTTGATGTATGTTACTTATTGCTTATTTTTATTGTATCTTGTGTTTTTGACTGCCATGAAGTGTTCTGTACTGGTGCAGATACTTTTTCTGGATGGTGTTGAAAGGCTCTTTTATAGGCATTTTGTTTAAGCTTAAGGGTATTTAACGAAATCTGTTTCTTTTTGAAGCTAAATATGTTTTGTTTTCAAACTGCTGCCGAATTGTACATGAGGGGGCTGGGCGTCGTCAAGCCGCAATGACGCGGCTTTTACCCGCCACCCCCTCTTTCTCCTTGAGAGCGAAAATAAAGATTTAATTTGATTTGATTTGATAACGAATGCTACGGCAGAAATTTCACCGTGAAGCGGCCTCAACTAATAAAGGAACAGAAGAAAATTCTGCTCTAGGTAAGAATCGTACCCAGGGCTCGGAAATGCTCACAAAGGGACGTCTCCACACCGACATGACTGCTCGCCTTTTGGATCAGAAGGCGCGTCTATTGAAGACACAGATGCCTAAGATACGTATCTTCATAATATGTACTGAAGCGTGGATGAATAATTTAATAATCAATATGTACATTCTAGACGATCCCATTAAACGAGTAGCCAAATACGTTTGGGGTTAATTTCCTTGGTGCACGGCGAGCAGTCGTAGCGCCATCATGTGGTAACCACTGAAGCCCCAACACGCAAAGTACAGCCATGGTTGCAGATAGCGCGTCTATAGAATGCAAAGACGTCTTAGAGACGTATCTACGAGTTAGGTACTGAGGCGCTCATGACTAATTTAATTAGTACTTTGTCCATTGCACCTGTCCCAATTAAGCGAGTAGCGAAATTGTCTGGAACACACTCAACGTTAGAGACGCCAAGCCGCGTCTTGTTACCCCATACACCACCGAGCCACAGAGAACACCCTCCAAGATATTCATCTTCCTAAATTCAAATGTTACAGTTGTCGCGGTGTATGAAGCATGAACAATTCTCCTTCATCCTTCGACTTGTATCATACACGTGTGCTATGGTTGATTGCTTCTTTCTGCGGTTCACAGAACTCTGGGGGGTTTCCAAGCATATTCTAATCCGTGCCTTTGCAAGAGGGCACTCCATGTTTGCGTACCCAACGTAGGACCATCTCACCAATGGCACGTGAAAAATTTACCTGACAGCAAAATGGGTTACAAGCTAAAATGTCAGCCATCTGTTAAAACGCTTGCAATAGAATGAGGCCATAGGGTCAAAAATATTTTAATTTTTTTCTCGAAACACAATTCAGGCTTATGAACATGGAGTGAATCAGCGAGGTAATTTTTTCTCAACAAGGCACTTCCTTCCGCGCCAAAAAAACTTCTCAGCTCTGTGCGCAGCAAACACCCTGCTTGTATGGCTTTGTGCATCACCTAGACAATTTCCACTCACATATATCTGTACGTTCTTGGTGCGACGGTAATAGCTATAACTAGCCCACTCTGAAGTCCTCAAATGTTTTGTCTGGTATGCGTGCTTTACTGCCGCGAAGCTTCGGCTTAAATATGTGAGAGATAGTAATGAAGGGCTCCCGTTTAATTTCGACCACCAGGGGTTTCTTAACGTGCATCATCATCGCTACCACACCGACTTTTTCGCTCGTCAACATTTCGTCTCCCTCTTCTTTCCTCCCCCTTTCCCAGCGCAGACAGGCATGCCAGCATCATGTTTTCGCCGGCGGATCTTTCCGAATATTCCTTCATTAAAATTAACTTTCTCTCTCAATGGAAGGAAGTGCGACGATCTGGTCGTTGAGCGAGAACTTTTCCGCGCAAAAATTATGGAACGCCTAATATTTGGGGGCCAAAATTTTTCAGCAATTGCAGGATGCAACTGAAGCAGCTCCTCCAATGATTGCTCATCAATTCTTTCCCGGCGCTAGTAACCCGCTTTGCAGGCCATGCTGCCAAAACCTGGTTGTAGGGTAGTATTCTGCGCGGTCACGAACATTAACCACAGTCGAGAAGGAAAATGCGCATTTCCCGAGAATTACCTGTCATCCCTGTACTTGAGCACAAATAGGCCAGGAAATAAATCACCGTGTTGGGCGCTGGGAACCCGGCTGACCGGTCTTCCAGGCAGGAAGCTCCTCCGTTTGGGAAGTCGCCGAGGCATCGGCTGCCCTCAGCCTGGAGAGCGGTGGTGAAGGCAGTCGCTTCAGCAAAGTCCCGAGAACGTCTGCCGGGAGTTCCGAACTAAGGCGACGATCGGCGAGGAGAAGTCGAAGACTCGCTGCCGCCAATAAGAACACCTAGCAAGGTACGGTGTTTCCGCATTTCTTTCTCCTCAGGCGGAAACTGCTGATCCGATGGTGGTAGTTTAACACCG
The DNA here is from genome assembly GCF_052857255.1 of Amblyomma americanum. NCBI lineage: Eukaryota > Metazoa > Arthropoda > Arachnida > Ixodida > Ixodidae > Amblyomma > Amblyomma americanum. The sequence continues at coordinate 344,187,691 of NC_135497.1, forward strand.
ACGCAAGGGAGAAAGCGCGTGTCCGTGGAGCCAAAAAGTTGAGCCAGGGTGCAGTTGACACTCCTCGGGAGATCAAAGCTGGGGTAACCACGTTTCCTGCAGAGAAAGTGCATCGTCATTGTTCCTCTACGAATCCTTCGATGGCTGGAAGTGCAAACCGGAATAGAACGAAAATCTTCTTCTTCTTCTTCTTCTGCTTCTTCTTCTTCTCCTCAAGTAATATGGCACATACCCACGTGGGGGGGATTGGCCAAGGTATAGAGTAGAATGCCAATGAAGCATTTGCGCGGGGAAGGAAACGTCAGAAGACTGAATCAAGATAAAAAAAATAGAAAAATAAAATGAATTCAAGAGGTACGAGTCATCCGGAATAGAATCAATCTAGACTTTTTTGGACATGCGAAATAATTTTGTATATAGCTAACAAGATGATCGATTAGTTGCACTTATGTAATCGTGAAGGTAGCCGCAAACACTGCTTAACGGGAATCCCTTGGCGCTCGCACCGAACGATAGAAGAACTGTAAGAGACAGAGGCAGTCCTAGTCTCGAAAGAGGAACCTCCAGATATTGCTTTCTCTGAACCGCGAACCGCAGGCAAGAGAGGAGAAAATGATCGATTGATTCAACTTGCCCACATGATACACAAAGGGTTGTCGCAGCGAACCCGCACCTGCATAAGTACAAGTTTAAGTGAGGGATTCTACATCGCAGGAGCGTCATGGACACTTCACAAAGCCTTGACTTACACCACCGGATAATCCATGGGTACTTTAGGTGTTGAAAGTCCACGGTATTGAGCAACGGATCACTCAAAGTGGCTGAAATATGTTGGAACCGCTAGAAATGTGAAGCTGCTAACAGAATGAGGTGAGGGACGGGATATATTACAGGTGCGCTGAGAGCTGACCTTGCCAATATATCAGCCACCTCTTTAAAATAGACGCCTGAATGTCCAGGTACCCAGACCAAACGGATCTCGCGCACTGTGCACGGAACAAAAAACCTAAGTGAACGAGTCAAGAAAGATTTTTCCGAATTTTGCAGAAAGACAATAACTGAAAGGCAGTCTGTAAGAATAATAACCCGTGCGACATGTCTGGGAATTTTAAGAAGAGCCAAACCAATGGCCAAAAACTCTGCGAAGAATATAGGAGTATAATCAGGGATACGAACGGAGTAGCTCCAAGCTAGATCCTGCGAATATATGCCAATCGCCGCCTTCTTACAGCTGCCGGAGGCATCTGTGGAGAGAACAGTATGATGTGGAAAATTCTGTAGGTGTTCAGAAAGAAGACCATTTAGGGTATGTGCGGGCATATGCTTCGCATGGGACGGGAAAATAAAGTCGTAATAGAAGGCGGGTTCAGCCTGCGTGACAGCAACTCGTTGCAAGGAGATCAGATCAACGTGAAGCGGAGCTAACAGATTCTGCGTGAACCTAACTTGCGCAAGCTGATAACGTGGCCAGTGATTAGTTAAAAAAAGGTATGGTTGGGATACAAAAATTGGAATACTAACGCCTGGGGCCGGGTCAAAAGACTTGAGGAAAGTACGCACTGTTACAAGTTGGAAGCGGGAATAGAGGTTGGGGATACGGGCTTCCAGAAAAAGGACAGCGTTGGAAGCTGATTTTGGGAGCCCGAGGCATAGCCGTAGGGCACGCCTTTCCAATAAGGCTAATGGCTGCAGCTTGTAGTTCGCGCTACCAGAGAACAAGGGGCAACCAAATTCCAGAATCGGTCTCATATAAGCCTTATAGACCAACAGCAGCGTGTCACGACGCATGCCAAACTTTTTATTGCCAACTCGGGTCAAACGGCCCAGTGCACGTTCCCCTTAATAACATTATTCTTAATATGGTGTCGCCAGTCCAAATTTTGGTCATAAGTAACACCTAGGTATTAACCGACTCCACCTGCGGAATTGGAGTGGAGCGGTAGGCTAGCGAGATGTACATAGGAGCGTCGGGTGGAAATACCAGCACGCCACATTTGCTGACATTAGGTGATAAATTGATTTGGTCCAACCAGACTTCAAGAGCATTCAGATATGCCTACAAATACCCGTAGAGGACATGAATATCCTTTGCTGATGCGAAAAAAGCTATATCATCTGCGTATACATAAGCTGTAACGTTAGGATGAATGGGGATGTCCCGAACTAATATGTTGAAAAGCAGCGGAGACAGAACAGAGCCTTGCGGCACACCTCTTGATTGACCATAGGTATTAGAACAAAAAGATCCGCCTGTACAGAAGAAAAATCTATCTTTTAGAAATTCACAAATACAGGCGTAAAGGTAATGCGGTGGTTGTAGTTGAGCAAGATTGTTAATGAGGACTGTGTGCTCCACGCTGTCATAGGCCTTCGCAACGTCAGGCGTCACCAAGGCCGAAACTTCTCTCTGGCGCATTGAGAGTCGTATTCGGCTCTCGAGATCCACATGCGCGGACCATATGGAACAACCGCGACGAAAGCCAATCTGTGCGGGGTGAGGCCGTTAATATGATGAACATGCTTTGTGAGGTGACTGTGTACTACTCTTTCTATTAGCTTTACTAAACTTGAGGTTAAAGCAATCGCCCGAATATTGTCTAATTGAAATCCATTGTCTGCATTTTTTAAAAGTAAAATTATTTTCGCAATTTTCCAACTGTGAGGAATCCAAGAGGTTTCCAATGACGCATTTACAATATCTAGAAGGTGAGTTGGAAAGTCGTGCGCTAAAATCTTTAACATGCCCACAGTAATCCCGTCAAATCCCGGAGCAACACAGTGCATCGAGGAAACAATTTGCAGGAGCTCCGACACGCCGACCTCAGGATAGTCCGAGCTGGGGGTGAGAGTGTGCAAAGGTTCTGCTTTCTGTACCTGGAAACGTAAGGCCAGCCCCTGCGCGATGCGTTCAAGATTTTGCTTAGCCTCATGCGGAGACATTACCATTGACCTTATGCGATTGGAGGCCGGAGAGCTGTTATTCTGCGCCATGAATCTATAGAGAGCCTTCTTATTTTGGGTATTAAGAGATACGTGTTTAAATTTTGATTATATTCCTCCTTTGCCTTTTTAACAGTTCTTTTGAAACATGCAGAGAACTTATAATTTATCCAATTAGCTGGGCTCTGATTATAGGAAAGGCTTTTCCAGGCTGCTTTTCTACGACGATAAGCTTTCTCACACTCCTCCGTCCACCAAGGAGACGGCTGTCTGGCAGGAGCAGTAGTACACACCGAGAATACAGAGCTCTCAGTAGCATCTTGCAGAAAGGTAATTGTCCGCTGAGCTCTTTGTGCTCGACCTGAGCTAACTATGGAGGGGAGTGAGGCAGATATCAATTGTTTGTACATAATGTGGTTTACAAATTTCATGGTTGCACCACCTTTTCTGATATGCGAGGATATATTAGAAAAGGTTATTGGAAAGTGGTCACTAGATGTACCTGAGTCTTCAGCTGACCATGAAGATACGCCAACCCCACGAGATGCTAATGTTAAATCTATGATTGAACGGGATCCTCCTCGCATAAAGGTTACTGCTCCGGAATTACAGCAGCGCACTGCATTCATTGACATCCAGGACCACAGAAGCTGGCCGCAGGAGTCAGAGCGACTATCCCAGACACAGTGGTGCGAATTAAAATCTCCTGCGATGACTGTGCTGTTTGCGCCGCTCAGTAAGGTATCCAAACAGTCTGTCCTGTGAACCCCGATTGGGAAGTAGACGTTAGCAATAGTGACTTTGGCGCACTGTGGAAGGGAGATTTCAACCGCCAACAACTCACAGTCAGGGCGCATAACTGTCTGCGAGATTGATGCCCGGTGACATATTTTCGTAGAGATCATAGTTATTAACCCACCACCCCTGCCATTAACGCGATCTACCCTGAAAACACGACATTTTTTAAATGTGAATGATTTAAGTGGAGAGAGCCACGTTTCTTGTAAAATCACAATATCTGGATTATGTTTATGAAGAAGTAATTCAAGATCCGGTAAAAAAGAAAGTACGGAGCGACAATTCCACTGCATAACTTTTAGACCCGCCATGATTATCGACTGGTTAAAGAGGCATCAACAGCCTCCTTCAGCACATCAGTCTGGGGAATTAATTTGGGGGGTCCTTTCTTTGCTTTGACTTGCGGAACAGCTGACTTCGAGGGTGAGGAAGAAGCTCGACGCTTCTGGGAAGTGGTGAGCATTTCAACGTCCATGCTACAAGTATCTACGTGAACGACACCGTCAGGAGCGCTGTTGGCAGGCGGTACTTGGGGCACGGTAGGAGGCGACATGGAATGACTCTTACTAGCAGCACTTGGGAGTGATGCCGGCGTAGCCGCCGAAACATGTGATTCAGTAGGCAGAGATTGGCCAGCAACAAGTTGAGATAGAGCCTCGGTGAAACTGCCCAGCATTCGCTCGACCACCACAGAAAGAGCCTGTTCTACTGAGGACACTATTGAAGTAGTCAAACTTGACGGTATATCAGCAACAGAGCTTCGCGCACGGCTGGCATATGTATTATCCCTCCGATCCAGAAATGCATAAGCATCTGCTCTCGACCATCGTTTCGCTTGAATGATATCGAGCAGGCTTTGTTCGTCGGCTCGTTTCGAGCAGTTGACATCATCAGCTGAGTGGTTGCCCTTACGTAGGCAACACTGGGGCTGATCAGAGGCGCAGCTTTCATCTGAATGCCCTTCTCCACAAACCCGGCAGCGGGTCGCCGACTTACACGCTTTACCACTGTGACCGAAACGCCAACAGTTGTTGCGCTGAAGAGGACGGGGCCGCAGAGGGTCCACACGACACACTATCGGCCAAACCTTGAGTTCAGAAGGACAGGAGGAACCAGCAAACGTAGTGATAACTGACTCTGTCGCAACACGCACACCATTGAATTCTCTACTTCACCGGTAGACAGAAAGAACCCCCACACCTGCATCCTGAAACTCCTCCAGTATATCCTGCGGGGAAGATGCTGGGTCCACGCCACGAACAATACCTTTGGAACATGCGAGCTGTTCCGGGATGAAGGCTTTAACCGCTAATGACTGAAAAATTTCGCACTGGAGCAGGTCTGTGACAAAATCAATGTCAGCGGACCTGCAAACAATGCCTCTCCGGCCGAACGGTCGCACCTCAGAGATCTGGAGGTAGTGGGTAGTGAGAGATCTTAGCTCCTGCTGAAGGACCTTGGAGATTTTCATATTGATCGTTCCCTCACCGATCGGCACGAGAGCCACAGGGATGATGTCAATTCCATTTTTACGAAAATTTTCTAGCGGCAAGCTTTGGGTGGGCAAGCTGGCAAACAAGGTTGCCGACCCTCCACCCGGGGAGGTCAGCGACATACCTGAGCCAAACGCACCCTCAAATGCACATTAGCCTGGCCTGCAGACCTAACCTGAGACCTGGCCAAATCCCCCACGCAGAACGGCCTCACCAGAGATGAGCACGTAGGCACCACCAAGACACCACAGTTGAGCTCGAAGCAAAGCACCAGCAAGAACACGTCAGTACCGTCCAACACCGTCCAACACCCTCCTGTTTCTCCTGTTTCCACTTCCAAAATCTCACGCTGTTCCTCTTCGTCCTCTGCCTCGTATTCTTCGTGCCTCGTGAGCGAAAAACTATACTCTTAGACATAGCAACGAGGCATACTATACCTACAAAAACGTTACTGATGGAAAATAATGCATCTTCAGACTCTAAAGGGTAATTCCATCAATTTTCTGCCCGTACTGAGTTCGACGTTAACTTGTATTCCTTAAGGCGTTCCATCACAGTACACCACCTCATTGTTTGCAGTGCGCAAACAATGATTTTGAACAAGCAATAGTCTACAGTCGAAATGAAAACTCCAGCGCAAGGCCTGAAGAGCTGTTCGCGTGACGTCACTAATGAAGATACAGGCTAGAAAGCGAATCGCCACACCGCGCTGCGCGAAAAGCACAAAGTGGGAGGCAGAATTCAAAACTCAGCGATTCTTCCAGAACTTTATGAAGATCTGATAGCGAAGATTCGGTAATAAGTTTAATGCAAGCGATTTCCCATTTGCCGACAATCCGCCGCGACAACAGAGGCCCCACCATGGCGGGGCTGAGCGAACACAGCGCTTGCGCATCGACCGACTCTGAGGGGAAACCCTCACATCAATTTTTGCCTTATAAAACGGTACAACGTATAGATTTTATAAGTCGTACTTTACCCTTACTGCTGCATATGCGGCGATTGCCAGCCGGCGATTTGAGGTGAAATGAAGACCTGTCGACAGATCGCCACTGTGCAAAATCTGTTGCCCCGGATCACATTTAATTGTCCCCACCGGCTGTTTCGAATGTGCTTTGACCGCGAGACGATGGACATAAACCGATGCCAGTTACTGTTTTGCAATCAAATTACCTGGATCACCCTAATGAGAACAGGTATGCGCCCCGCCATGAGAGCTCAAACTCTGTCGCAGGAAGCATGTTCGCTAGAATTTTGTCATTTCACCGATATGACGCCTTGGTGCAAGTACCCTATCTCGTCAAACAACGATGCTGCCATTATGAAGGAAACCGAACGCAACTTAGTGCACATTCCTTCTCTTACGTAGAGAGTGACTCAGCAGCCTCAATTAGCCTTAGTTCTTTTGGTTACGGTTCGCTTCCTGCAGTAATTATAGAAAGTCGGGTTAAATTAACCCACAGAATTTGCATTCTAATCTTCTTAGTTCTGCTCGCTTCCCCTTCATTGCTGTTCCTCGCCATATCGCGGTTTAGCAGGCATCGCCTAAGGGAACAAAGTAGAAATAGGCATGCGTACATTCAGTATCAAGGAGAGAGGCGGCTGCTGCCGCCCCCCCCCCCCCCCTGTTGCCCTATACATTTACTGCGTCGGACCTGTCACGTCATTGTTTAAGTACATGTTTACGGCCGTGCAGGTTTTTTGAGAACACCGGCATTAGCGGGTTTCAGTAGCGGTAGAGACTACATGTAATAGCAGCCAACCAGTCCTCTTTCCCTTGACAGTTGTCCCCGGGCGCACGGACTTCCACTGCGCTGTGAGGTGTCTGCCGGAGGTCTGTTTGTCTTGCCATTATGGGCATAGTGAATAAATCGAAATAAACGACGTCGGCCCTTAAAAGGACAACACTCTAAATACTCCACGCCGATTATAGTGACCGCCACCATTCATGTATAGATGGCAGTGTCTCAACTACTAGCTCAGCTTGCTCCGTGGTCCTATCTGCAAAACAGGCCAGTATTAAGAAGATAATTTCGCATCGGACAACCTACCCAGGATCAGAACTGGCTCTTCTTGGAGTTTTGTACAGTATTCGGCAATTCAAAGCTTCCCTATAATGTCTCCATTCTCCTCAACACCATGGCGATCACGAGCAACTCACAGCGGACATAAAACATCTTCAACCCAGCCACTGGAAGAATTCTTGACATCATCTTCCAGTAGCCACCAGGACACAGTGGCATCGCCGGTAACGACGCATCTGACGCTGCACCTCCATCAGCAAGCGGCAGAACCAACATTGTCCGGACGCCACTGACAAGAGTCGACGCAGCAAGGAATCTGCGAGTGCTCGGACTAAACGAAATGAAAGCCTCATGGTCTACCCCTGATTACTCGACATGCCTTTTGCACCATCTCGACGCCTTACTTGAGCACAATCTTCCGTCCGGCCTCTCCCATTCCGTTGCTACTCTCTTGTGTCGCCTGCGGCTGCGAGTGGCATTTACAAATGCTTCCCCCTACTTAATCGGAGCAGCAGATCTCCTGTGTGTGAGAACTACGGCTGCGACCAGACAATTGAGCACCTCCTTTGTGAGTGCCTCCAGTTCGTGCATGAATGTGTCCTCCTGGCCACAACGCTTCGACGCTTAGATCCTCAACCCGTTAGAGAAGCCAAAATTCTAGTTCCTAAGACTAAATCTTCATCGCAGAGGACTGCTGTGAAGGCCCTTTGTAGGTTTTTGAAGGACTCAGGATTGAGTTTCAGGTTATACACTTTCAATGTGTACATTTTGTACCATTTTCGTGACGCCCTAAAGGGACACAGTGACAAATGCACCCTCTGTTTCTTCTATCCTCTTTTTATCTCACCCTCCGTTTGCCTTCCCACGTGTAGGGTACCTTACTGGGAGACACCTAGTTAGCATCCCAACATTTCAGATCATCTTCCTCTCTCTTGGCATTACCGGTGGCCAAGGACACTCGATATTGCATTCTAGGAAAAATACTTGCCACTTCTGACCCCGGTAATCCGGGAACCAAATGCAGGCCGTCGTGAAAAGCGCATCATAGCATGATTTCGCTTTCAGCGTCCATGGCGAAGCTTGTTTTTCTTCTCAGCGCACTGCAGGCGCCATCTGGTAAATTGCACTGACAGCACTGTCGGCACTCGTATTGTCGGTTCGGTTGTAGTCTACTGCAGACGAACTTAGTTAGGAGCCATTATAAAAGCCCGTTAACAGGCAGCACTTTGCAGTCTTGTTCGCAAAAGAGGGGGCAGATGTCTTTTTACCTGTATGAGAGGGAAGTTGTTGAAAGGACATAGTAGAGTTGCCCAAAAAACTTTCCAATTAATCTAAGCTTCCCAATGACTGCAAGGCGCCTTAGTACCAGTCCCTCAGCAGCACTGGTCACTAGCTTATTCAGAATACTGGCCCTCTCGCCTTTCATGTTCTCGCCTTTCATGTTCATAACTACAAATTTCAAGAACTTCAGTGTACTCCTACAGATGCGGATCGAATTTTCACATAACGTCGGCACCTAATTTACATGCATCAAAGGAGAACTTGGTTTTATTGTGGACGAACTGGAGATTCCAGTCACACTGCAATCGTCGCCGAGCTTTCGTGACAGAAGTGTAGGATTATGCGTTGGAGGAAGATATGACCTCAGGTACTACATACGCTCCAGATGAGATCATACCAACTACTACCCTTCATGTCGCAAAGACGGCGAAGACATCAGTACCTCCTTTGCAGCCTGTTCCTTTTTCGGAGAAGCCTTGGCAAAAGCTGGCAATCGGCATAGTCAACAATTTTAAGCGAGCACCTCAACGTTGTCGGTATGCCATCACTTTTATCGACTATCTTTTCAATACCCTGAGTTGCAGATAACATCATGTAGCAACTACAGATATTACAGACTTCTCACTTGAGGCCTTTATCTATGAAGGTTGTCTAGAAGAGATAGTATTAGGTGAAGGCCCTCAGTTCATGCCAACAAAATGTAAGAAATTTTTGACCATCAGGCCTTTAAAGTTGACTCGTTCTGCAATATATCCTCTACAAGCCAATGGGAGAACTGTGATTTAAAAGAACTTTTGAGTGTTTTTTTCAACTGGCTTCGTTGAAACGTCGCCCTTTGAAAACCATCATTGCACTGTATTTGGGAATATATAGATCTACACCTCATGCCGCAATTGGAGTTGCACTGGCAGATCTTCAGCATGGCAGATGCCATCGTACAAAGCCAGGTTCCCTTCATTGCCATCATTGTTTGTTCACAATCCATATCTAGCTCTGCAAGATTTGAAGAACAGGATCGAAGAGGAACAAACAACAATCAAATAATATACAGATAGCAAGTGTGAGAAGTTCATAAAACCCACATGCAGTTTAAAGGAGGCCGACGCATTTCCGCACCGCAGGATGTCATTCAACAGCATGACGCTGCATCGTACCGCTTAGAAGGGAGCTAGGTATGGAATGCTTTTAAACTGGGGCACGGTTCACTGTAATTAACCTCCTTTCATGCAACTTTGCGATCTGCATTGTCCATGAGCACTAGCAGGCGCAAGAAGCAATCCTGGTGTCTTTACTGAGGTAAGGGAACACTAAACCACGACTGGTATGTACATTAATTAATGAATTAACAATTGTGCAACAGGAATTTGTTACCGCGGATAGTTACGAAAGGACATTTCGGTCTAAAACGATGCGCTAAAAAAACTACTTAAGTGTCCGCGTTTTTGGTCCTACCAGTGGCGTTGAAAAATAGTGCACTCCCTTCTAGGTGCCGTGGAAGAATGCTGCTCCACCCCTTTAATAATTTCCCCAAAACATTTGACCGACACTGTTCTCCCTTTGAATTCTTGATCAAAGCGCTCTCGCCCTACAATAACCTTGCCGTTCCGGTTTACCTCAGTTGGTAGAGCGACTGTTCCGGTGGAGTGGCGGTCCCGGTATCAAACTCCGTACCAGGACAAATTTTTCAACTGCGAAGTTTGTGACAACGCTGTATAGCTTTCCTTTGTAGCCGCATGGCTGCGATTGGGAGGATGCCAATGAATAATTACTCTCATAACAATTTCCCATTGTATACACGAAAAAGTTGAGAACTGGTCTTTGACGAAAGGAAATGAAGCAGTAACTGTTTCACATATCTCGATGGACGCCCGAACCAAGCACATGTGTGCCTTTTGAGTTTCGCCTCCAGGGAAACGTGGCCGCCGCGGGCGGGGGTTTAAAAACAGGGCCATCCGTGGACATAGGGCTGGCTAGGGCTGCTATTCTCTGGACTGCCGGAAAATATGGTGACATTACATCTCGTTACAACACGTAAGCTGCAGGGAAGGCTCCTTACGAGCTCGTTTTGCTTCAGCGCATGTGTTTTCTTTTTTCTATTGCGCTCTCGCCATGAATATTATAGGTATGTAGCTATTTCTTCAATGTAAAGTGTTCTGGAGGTCATAATACTGTAGTAAAGAAACCTCAGTCCTCCATTCAATGATCATCTCCACACTCATTAAATCATGCCAGTCGAGGCCTTTCTTGGACCGTCTGCCACAGCTGTATCTCTATACGCAGGATGAAAAGGATTCAGGAAGAACTACACTTGCTGACAATAGGCTCAGTTAGCCGTACACGAAACTGTCTGGATAATTTGATCAAAAATTTAAAAGTGATTAGCGCGAGAGTGAAGCACATATTTTTATTAACCTTTAATCTTTCATAATCAAAAAGATGTAAAGCAACGCCTTCACCAACTCCGGCATTAAAGGGATCGTCTAGAACGGTGACCTGGCCGACCTGGCCCAACCTGCGTTGTGAGCAAAAAAAAGCACATTAGGTGACATGCACGATATTTTTAACGTTTTATTCAGCTTCTCACGCTACCTGGCTCAAGCTGCCAATGGCAGCGCATATATATCTGGGCTAAATAACCGTACTGCCGATGGAAGATCAATCGCTACGCACCACCGGAGAGAGCCGTCTGGAAGTTACCGGACAGAGTGGTAGATTGTTTCTGCCCAGACGGCGACAGTTGCCTCCAGTAATGGTCGCGGTTCCCGCGGCGTCTGTGGTTTGGTGATAACTAAATTTACCGGCGTACAGGTTTGACCCAAATTAAAACGGAGCACGACAAAAGAGAACAGCGGGAATTGCGGCGAGCTCTATCAGCGGACGCACACGCACGCAGCACGGACGCACATTCTATATCGAGTTGATGCTGTCATACATTTGGTGATCACCTTATCGGCGCTGCAGGCGAGGCAGCCAAGTTTTTACACATACGAGTGCTACGTTTAACTTTTGGTGTGTTCCTGTATTCATATCAACAGTGCATAGAGTGAGTGTTTTTTGGCGATTCCGCAGTTGTTGACTCAGTCTGGCTCAGAGCTTTATGCGAAAGATTCTGTAGCTCCGCAGGAGCTTGAAATAACACAGTCGAGGATTAAACCTTGACGCTGGAGCAGCACTAACTTATTAATCCCCTCACTGACTCCAGAGAACGTTAATGCAGCACTTCTGCTCTGGACGAACGAAAATAGGAAACCAGAAATCTTCATCCCTAAAGCCTCATTTCACAGAATTTCGAAGTTTCTATTCAGTGAAAATTAAAAACATTTATGAGAATAATCACGGGATAGAAATATTTGAAGTATTTTGAAGCTTTAACCTTGGTGTTACTAGTTGGCAACAGGCTGCTAATTCACTATTGAAAAGAAAGTGGATAACGCATAGCTTTATAATTCTATTCTACACAAGTACGACGCAATTGAAAATACACGCTTTTTAAATAGCAATAAAATTTTCCGCAATAAAACAGCCCAAAGCACCACCTGCTGCAGCAGCAAGGCCGGTCCAGGAAACATAGAAAACTGCGTGTTTACGAACCTAGTGCCACCTCGGTAGCAAAAAAAAAGTTTATAAGAGCCGATGCGCACCTTCTGTTTCAGATGCACACATTCACTACAAAATCCGCTTTCTGGAGGCCGCGTTGCATTATTTAAAACATATCACAGCCCCAGCTTCGTGTGCAAAACGGCTCCGGCTAAGACAACAAATGGGGTTAAATTTGGCAGCACATATATATCTACACGAAATCACCCGTGATTGTCCATCACACCTCTCCAATCATCAGTTGAAACAGCTGCTCGTAAGCCAGACGACACTGTTAGCGGTCGACAAGTGTTCTTCCTACGCAGGCAATTTAGGGTCGCGTTGTTGTGCACGCGCTGCCGCGGTGGCTGCAGCCCGATGAAGATGAACGCTACAGGGTATAGGTGGAGTGGTAGCGCTGCTTGTTTGTCAGCCTATCTTTCCAAAACATAGCACCTTATGCTGCGGAGCCAGCCCATATTCGATGCATGAGGCGAACTAAAGAATTGCGTCATAACTAGAAGAAATCATGTGGCATCATAACCATCTGTTTTCTGGCCGTAAAGAAAACATTCAACGCCTCCAGGTTTGTAGTGACACGCGAGACAAAGGAGAAGCAATGGGACGTTACAAGTGCAGACTAAAAGCGCCATTTTTCGGTCCTCAGTTCTTATTGAGACTTTTTCCTTTGCCCTCGCCTCGTGCCACGCGCTGAATGGCACGGTGCTAACGTTCCAAAAGCGCCAGCCATTTGTCTCAAGTCTCCAGGGCCATCCGAAGGAGCACAGTGGGGCGGAGGCGGCCATGGCATCACATGGCGGGGATCTGCCAGTCATCAGGGACGTCCAGCAGTGCAGTGCGTCATCATCGCTCAGTGGGGACTACTCAACTATCGTCGCCTCTGACGTGGAAGTGGCTGACATGGCGAAAATGGACAACGATGGCTTCAAAGTGGTGAGTCATCGGAAGCACCGGACAGTCGGCATCCCAGTGATAGTTCAGCCAAAAGAGAAAGGTGTTGACTTCAGAGAGTGGAACCCTATCAGGCTGTTCGATGATATTAAAGTACTACTGGGATCTGCTCCGATTCGCAGTCGCTTCACAACGCAAGTTGCTCATTATCTAGATATCTCAACGGAAGAGCAAGTAGACATTCTTCTGCGGTGCTCTTAGATCGGCGGCATACGAGTTCAAGCCCAGTTGCCACACTCCTACATGACTAACACATGTGTTATAAGGGGAGTACCAGTGTGGTATTCGGAAAGTGCCCTTCTTGACTACTTGAAACCGCAAGGAGTTCTGCACGTGCGACGGTTAATGCGCCGGGTGGAGCCTGGAGAACAGCAATGGGCAGCGAAGCCTACAAACTCTATTGTGCTAACGTTTGCTCCCAACATCGAGCGCCCTGGATTAATTGACCTTGGTTTCACCAAACATGCAGTCCACGAGTTCGTTGAAACTCCTCCCCGGTACTTCAGGTGCCAACGCTTCGGACATGTAGCGAGAGTTTGCAACAAAGATCAACGTTGCAAGCGGTGTGGTGGTGGCCATGATTACAAAGAGTGCAAGGCAGATTTTGCTTGCGCTAGTTGTGGAGGTGACCATCCAGCGAGTTTCACTGGCTGCACATTCCGTGTAAGCGCCTTACACCGTCGCAAGTCCTTCATTAGTGGCCCCAAACTACAACCTACTGAGAAGCCGATACATGGAAGTGAAGAGTTCCCTGCGCTCGAGTCGGAAGCTCGGGACGTGGTAGCAAGTGACGTCGCTGCACGACCTGATCCGAGCAAGTTCGGCAACGGCCTCCGAGGGTCAGTTGGCTGTTCGATCTGCTTCTGCAAAAAGTGTCCATGTTCCTCAGCGACCAGATCACAGCAAGACTCGACAACATGGAGGACATCCTCTTGCCTTAAAAGAGATGCAGACACCAGCTACCGTGGCCAAGAGTGGGTCCCAGTCCCCGTCTTTTGTCGAAGTGGTGCGCCAGTGCGTGCAACAAAATAAGGGGCTCAAAAGCCGGAATCTCTCCGACCTTCTACGCGTTTTGTTTGATGTCCTGCGTTCATATAGCCAAGCGATGCAGCCTGGTACTTTGAAGAACTTTATACAGCTGGAGCTTTCCTTTGAGACCTTGATCACCGCCTTCGTAGAGAACTTCATCTTCTAGATGGCTACTTTTATTCAACCTGTTGCAACTAAAACCCTAGAAAAATGCCGTTTATCATGCAATGGAACTGCGCTGGGTCGATTAGCAGAACTAAAATTGTTCTTGAAAGAGACCTGTGTTCCAGTACTGGCCCTCTCGGAGGCTGGCTTGCCAAGCGGGAGGTCTTTGCCGGGATACGTCGCCCACAAGAATTGCAGCATAAAGTCTTTTCCTGCAGGAAGTGCCGCCCTTTACATACGAAGGGAGATTCCTCATGTGGCTTTGAACGTCACCGATCTTTGCACCGACAGTATTGAGGTAGTGGCTGTGAGGATTCGGCTCGCCTTCCGAACTCTGTACATTTCATCAGTTTACGTGTCCCCGCGGAAGAAGGTCGATATGGCTTTGTTCCTCCAGCAACTTTGTGACCGCTGCCCAGCACCCAGAATCATCTGCGGTGACTTCAACGCCCACCACCCTGCCTGAGGTGACAGGAACACAGATCCTCGCGGACGCCAACTTGTAGAAGTCATCGACAGTTAAGACCTGTGCGCGGCCAAAGACGGAAGTCCCACTTTCTTTCGGCCTCCAACCTCATCCACATCTATAGACCTAACCCTACATTCACCTGACGTCCGTGTGCAGTGGTCAACTAGAGCTGACCGAATGGGAAGTGATCACTACCCGATATTTGTGTTTACTGTCGACTTCCACCTGCGTGGTCCTAAAATTTGCCATGTTGTTAATTGGGACAAATACAGGGAGCCCTTAGCCTGTGTTTCCGGTGATGTGACAGACAAAATGATTTATGCTAAGATGGCTGCTACCACGGCGCTCAAGCTACCTTATCATTTTCAGACTCCAGATTTAAAACTCAGGAACCTCTGCGCAGCGCGCAGAAGGGCGGAGCGACAACTTTTGCGGAAGAAGGACGACAGAGCCTTGAAGATAACTTTCAACAGGCTCAACTCTGCCATTAGACGTCATGCGAACAAGCTCTGTAGGTCCCAGTGGGCATCCTTTTGCGCTAGTTTGACTGTTTTCTCACCGATAACGAGAATTTGGCGTGTCGTTGGCAATCTTGCTGGTGGCTCTCGTCCGAGTAAACCTTTCGAGGCGCTTGCATTGCGCACGCAGAAACATCTCGTGTGCTTGGCAGAGGAATTTGCGGATGCATTTGTAAATTCCAGACCAGGCATTCATCCCTGCGCTCTGCCTGCTACGTCTCCGTCTGTTATGAACGCCCCGTTCACACTTCGAGAACTACAGACAGCGCTCCGCAGCCTGCGGCGTAGCTGTGCACCAGGTCCTGATGACATTACAAATCAAATGTTACAGAACCTGCCTCTGGAACACCGGAAGATGCTCCTAACCTATCTCAATCGAGTGTGGGAGACTGGTGACGTTCCCCCTTCATGGAAGGTGGCTTGTGTAGTCCCACTGCTGAAGGCCAGCAAAGAGATGACAGACGCGGCCTCGTATCGTCCTGTATCGCTGACGTCGTGTGTGACTAAGCTCATGGAGAGGATGGCAAGTAAGCGTTTTTCTTGGTGGCTTGAGGATAGAAGGGCACTACCAACATGCATGACTGGATTCCGCACAGGTTTAAGCGCTCAAGATAGCGTCATGGACTTGATAAGCCACATTGAACATCAGAGTCCTTTTGGACTTTCAACACTAGCTATTTTCCTAGACGTATCAAAGGCTTATGATAGCGTCCTCCAGAGCTCAATACTGAATAGTCTGCAGGTCATAGGCGTACAGGGCTATCTTTTGCGATTCATTCACTCATTTCTCAGTGATCGTAAATTTCGAGTGCGGTGAGGCAGTACAATGAGCTCCGAAAGGGCGGTATCGCGAGGGGTACCTCAGGGTAGTGTCCTGTCCCCAACGCTCTTTAATGCTGTCATGGCTGGTCTTCCCGCAAAAGTGCAAAAACATTGTAGGCATGTCCATATGTCGATATATGCAGACGACATTTGTCTTTGGTTAACCGGATATCAACACAAACGCTTAGCTCTATAAGCGCGACAGGCCGTGCTTTCAGTTAAAAGTTACATTCAAGGTGTTGGGTTGACTCTCTCGGTGGAAAAATCTGGCTTCGTCCTGTTTCCAGGTAGGGGACGACGGTATGCGCGGCTGAGCATAGACCTTGATCAGTCTTGCCTTCGTCAGGTTAACCACATACGTGTTTTAGGTGTCACTATTGACTCACGTCTACAGTGGCGACGAGCTGTGGACTCCATTGTGGCTTCACTATCTTCGCGTCTCAATGTGCTTCGTAGAGTTGCTAGTGAGCTATGGGGAAACCATCCAGCTTCAATGATCAGGCTTCACGATGCCCCGGTGACAAGTCGCATAATGTACCAGCTCCCTTTAATTTCCCCCTCGGTATCGCAGCTGGAACGCCTTGAGGTTTTTGCACAGAATGGGACTAAGGAGGGCTCTCGGCGTTCCGCAGGCTGCTCCAAACAATGCAGTACTGTATGAGTCTCAATCGAAACCTCTTCGGCTAGCCGCTTCACAAAGACTTTTGCTGCAAATTCGCCGCCTCAGAGAGGCTGTTGCCGGGAGAGCGCTTCTACAGCGCCTTCGAAAGAGATCTGAGTCCCGGGCGTACTTGGCTTTAAATACTCTTCGTTCTCTGGGTCTCGACCTTAGAGATCGACCTAAGACGTTGAAGCTACCTTGGTCTTTTCCGAGCCTCGATTGTTCCTTGACAATTCCCCACGTTCGCGCTAAGCGGAATTCTTCTTAGCGACAATGCTTTCGCTCGTACTGGAACATCTTGAGACCGAATATGCCAGTCATCTTCAAATTTTTACAGACGGCTCTGTGGACAAGGTTAGAGGATCTAGTGCAGCTGCTTTTCATATTCCGTCTTTGAAGTATGATTGGTCTGTTCGTTTTACTAAAGTCGTGTCCTCCACAATGGCCGAAAGCGTTCCCATTGATGCAGCTCTAAAGAAGCTACGGTGTTGTACGCCTCAACCTACTGTCATAATTACGGATTCAAAATCTGCCCTTCAAAGGTTAGAGTACGGGTTTCCCACTGATGCCTTGAGTCTTAGATCCCTACGTTTGGTGCAGAATCTACATAACAAAGGCTTCTCTATACGTTTTCAATGGGTGCCCTCGCACATAGGTGTCTTAGGCAACGAGATAGCAGACAACCTCGCCCATACAGCTCTCTCCGGGATTCCAGTACATGGAGTCCCTCATGAAGTCAAGCAAATGTTCAGAGATGTGGTGTTGTGCCACTTCAGTTCTTTGTGGAGCTCTCCTCATCAGCCATGTGTGACCAAGGGTCTCAAAAGGTACCAAGCCACTTTGCTGCACCGCGTTCGCACGGATTCTGTTCGTACGCCGGCGTGGATGTATAAGACTGGCCTAGCGTTGTCACCATTGTGTTCAACGTGTGGTGTGTGTGGTGACATAGAACATTACCTCTTGTGCTGTACTTTGTACAACGCGGAACGGGCTGCGTTATTCGGATCCCTCAAGAAGGCAGGAGTTTCTCACAATTCTCTTCAGGACATTGTTTTCCCGCGCGGGAGCCAGTCGAGTAGAAGGGATGCTTCTCGCCTTCTTCTACTTTACCTGCAGGACACGGATTTGGCCTCCACATGGTGACCTCAGGAGTGTCTATTTGGGTTTTTGCGGACAGTGTTTCTGTGAGTTCTATTTAAGTGTCGCTACGGTGGAGCAATTGCCGGCAGCAACTGCAAGGCTAATCCCACCGGTAGTTTACAACCACTCACACACTCAGACTCCAGAGGTATATTTAAGGTATATTTATAGCTTTTTGCTGGCAAGTTATTTTTCTGCTCTCAAGTTTAGTGCCAATGCATTGTGACCGCAGTGAAGCTATTTTTCAAACCCTGTTCAATTGTTGAAAATTACAACACAAACTCAGGCTTTGAATAGAGAAGACATTAGAAGCTCGTGAACCAGCCCACGAGACAAGTTGTACGCGCAGAGGAAATGCTAGTTGTATGCGGTGATTAAATGAAGTAAAAGAAATATTACAACTTCATACGTGAGGCTGAAGCGCCACATTGTCCAAAATTTCATTTTCCAGTGCACTAGTACTACCTTAACACTTAATCCTAATATTAGCAATACTTATCTTTACTAATCAGGCGGTTCCTTGAAGGTGCCAAAAATCCCCGGGGACTGCAAAAAATCAAAGCAAATAAAAAGGAGTGTAAACACTAGGCTGAAATATACCGGGAGATTTGCCCGAAGGAGTTCTACAATTTTTAAAAGCAGACTTTTTGAGTTAGGAAAGCATTGGGATTTGGCGCATCAGAATACAACCAAGACGTGCAAACTAGCAGATGGGGTAGCTAGTCCTCACTCTTAGCCTCTTAAGTTACTGAGAAGCGCGTCTGTCACACTAACAAATATCCATTTATCTCTTAAGAAATTTGAAAACGCAGCTTGGCTCTGCGTTATAGTCAAAAATATTCTTCCTACATTGCGCCAAATTGCATGCGCTTTCGAAAAGCTTACAGCCGAAGCTACACGTCCAGCCAGGGCACGTAACTCTTACAACATGACAAAGTTTAGTGAGTGACAACCCCAACTGCGTCTGTGCTTTTTAGGATTAGTAAGATATGTCCAGTGGGCATCGTGAGAGGAAATGATTTTCTGTAATTCTAAAACTGATATTAATATTACAGTCAATAAAACGCCTCTCAATAAACAGGAAGGCAAACGAGGTGTAAGTTAGCTATTCAATATTTGTTCACCAGCCTACTAGTTACCTCCTTTTACGTCTATTCTCACGCGCTCCACTACTAAGAGTGATATGCCAAAAAACTCCGCCGCGGTTCCAAGTGAAAAAGCCTCCTATTGAAAACTGCAGATAATCTTCGGTGCAACATCCACCATGTGCAGCCTTCATTGCCTCAAAATTTTTAATTACGTTTTTCAAGGTGCTCATTAATTTTTGCTTCCAGTGTGCACGTGTTTTGACAAAATGATTGGTTTGTTTTAGGCGGTCTTAACGTCCAAAGCGACTCAGGCTATGAGAGACGCCGTAGTGAAGGGCTCCGGAAATTTCGACCGCCTGGGTTTCTTAACGTGCACTGACATCACACAGTGCACGGGCCTCTAAATTTTTGCCTCCATCGAAATTCGACCGCCGCGACCGGGATCGAACCCGCGTCTTTCGGGCCAGCAACTGAGCTCCGTAACCTCTCAGCCACCACGGCTGCGTTTTGACAAAATGAGGCTTATATGTGTTAAATTGCAGTATAAGCGCAGCTAAAGTCTTCGAACAATGCATTCAAAAATGTCAAATATATTCGGCTGTATTAATTGCAGCACTTACGAAGTCAAACGTTCGATTCAGATTCGGAGCAAAGATAACTGGCGTTCTAAGCAGCACTGACTGAACAGTATATAATGCATTTAAAAGCGCACATTGCCAGTTAGGTTTATCTCACCAGAATAAGTTGCAAAGCTGAAGCAGCAATACGACCGAATGAAGCCCGTAAAAAGTGTACCGTATGTACTTCTTAGCTGCAAAATTGCGGCTTTGTCTGGAGGCTCCACTCGGCGTCCATAGCGTAACTTATTTGAGACAGCACTCTGTCACTCTATCTGCTTATCGGCATTCATCGCAGTCGACGTTCCTATGAACTAAGTATTTCCAGGTAATAATTGGGTGTTATACGAAGAAAGCTGTGGCCTAATTTTACAAGCAGAGATCTTCTGCTTGCAACCGACATTGCGTTTCAGAAGTGCAACAGACTCAGCATTCCAAAAGCTAGAGGTTACGACGCTTCGGGCGTCACCGCAAAGCCTGGACACTATCGGAGTCGTGAAGGACGAACTCTTAGTTGTCAATCGGCTTCACAAAGCGTGGTATGCGTCTCAGTCTAACTGTAACCCTAGCAAACAAATGATGGTTTCCCTGGAAGTGAGAAATCTCTTATCCCCATTCGATCTCATACCACTACGGCAAACACGGATGACCTTCTCGCCCAACGAACACTCCTATGCTGCATCGGCGACACCAGATTTCTCTTAAATCAAAACTTTGAAAAAGCAATAACTGCCTGGACTTATAGGAGCAGATCGGACACCTAAGCAATACCGTCTAGAGTACCAATATTCTAGAAACACATTGTGCAGACTCACGTGACTAAAACGCACTTCTATACGACATACAACACACGACAAGACGGATTTTTGTATGACGTAAATCCCAAATCGAAGAAGAGCGGATGCACCACGCTGCCTTCTGCTGCGCGCACAGGAACGCAAATGACGAGACGCGTCTCAAAGCTCCTAAAATGTAATCCACATCTTTCTTTCCTCTCCGCGCATTACCATACGTGAGAGGGAAACAAGTTTTTCATGTTTTTCTCGCCACCCGCGTCCCCGTAGGTTATGAAGAAAAGAAACAAACTGTAGCTGGTGGCACTAAGTGGATCCTGTATGCAGAAAGAGACGATTCCCTGTAAGATTGATGAAGCCCAAATTAAGTTCAAGTACCACCATCGTTTAAATTAACGAGTATGCCGCATCCTAAAAAAACTGAAAATTTTAAAACTTATAAATAGTGCTGGCAAGCTTGCGATGGTCATGTTGCGCCACAGAGACCTATCCGGCTTCTGTGTGACAAAGTGGATTAGCTTTCCAGCTGCTTTGCGATCAGTCGTAAATCGGTCGACTGCACTGAAAGCCCTCTCAGTGAGAGCGCTAAGAGAAATTTACATTAATCAGCAAAATTTACCTTGTGTTGAATTTATAAGCCCACCCTTCAATGAATTTTAGCGAATGAACAAGAGACTGCAGTGCGAGGCCGCGGGCCTGGCCATGCTGAATGAGGATTTGGTCTCTTTTGTGAAAACGCTTAGCAAGAGGTGCAACCGCTCGCTAAGCAGAACTTGACAGCGCGGATTTGAAGCAGCGTATATTACATGTCAAGGCATGCCTTTTGGGACTTCTTTTCATCGACAGCGTCGAGAAGTCTATCTTGTAACTTTTTTCTTGGCAAAGTGCTGCAACTTATTATCATCATCATCATCATCAGCCTTAATACACCCACTGCAGGGCAAAGGCCTCTCCCACGTCTCTCCAATTAACCCTATCCTTTGCCAGCTGCATCCACCCTTTGCCTGCAAACGTCTTAATCTCATCCGCCCACCTAACCTTCTGCCGCCCCCTGCTCCGCTTACTTTCTCTTGGAATCCACTCCGTTACCCTTAAGGTCCAGCGGTTATCTTGCCTTCGCATTACATGCCCTGCCCAAGCCCATTTCTTTCTCTTGATTTCTACTAGGATGTCATTAACCCGTGTTTCTTACCTCACCCACTCTGCCCGTTTCCGATCTCTTAACGTTACACCTATATTTTTCTTTCCATGGCTCGCTGCGTTATCCTTAACTTAAGCTGAACTCTTTTCGTTAGCCTCCACGTTTCTGCCCCGTAGGTGAGTACCGGTAGGATTATGCTGTTGTACACTTTAATCTTGAGGGAAATTGGTAAACTGCCACTCATGATCTGCGAGAGTTTGCCGTATGCGCTCCACCCCATTCTTATCCTTCTAGTTATCTCCATCTCATGATCTGGATCAGCTGTCACTACCTGCCCTAAGTAGACGTATTCCGTCACTATTTCTAGGCTCTCGCTGCCAATTGTAAACTGTTGTTCCCTTGCTAGGCTGTTGAACATTACCTTGGTTTTCTGCATGTTAATTTTTAGACCCATCGATCTGCTCTGCCTGTCTAACTCATTGATCATGATTTGCAGTTCACCTCCTGAGTGACTCAGCAAGGCAATGTCATCAGCAAATCGCAGATTATTTAGGTATTCTCCATTTATTCTTATTCCCAACTGTTCCCAATTCAGGCCTCGAAATACCTCCTGTAAACATGCGGTGAACAGCATTGGCGAGATCGTGTCTCCTTGCCTGACGCCCTTCCTTACTGTAATTTTATTCCTGACTTTATGGAGGACTATAGTAGCTGTGCAGTTGCTATATATATCTTCCAGTATTTTGACATAAGGCTCTTCTACCCCCTGATTACGCAATGCCTGTATGACTGCTGAGGTTCCCACTGAGTCGAATGCTTTCTCGTAATCAATGAAAGCTATATATAGAGGTTGGTTATAAACTGCGCATTTCTCTATCACCTGATTGATTGTGTGAATATGATCTATTGTGGAATATCCTTTACGAAAGCCTGCCTGATCATTTGGTTGATTAAAGTCTAATATTGCCCTGACTATATTAGCGATTACCTTAGTAAATACTTTGTAGGCAACGGATAGTAAGCTGATCGGCCTATAATTTTTCAAGTCCTTGGCGTCTCCCTTCTTATGAATTAAGATAATATTTGCATTCTTCCAAGCTTCTGGTACAGTCGAGGTCATAAGGCAATGCGAATACAGGGTGGCTAGTTTTTTCTAGGACAATGTCTCCTCCATTCTTCAACAGATCTGCTGTTACCTGATCCTCCCCAGCTGCTTTTCCCCTCTTCATTACTTCTAAGGCTTTCTTTACTTCATCTTTCGTTACTGGCGGGATGACGCATTGCTGTGCACTGCTTTCTCATTAACGCTCTGATTACATTGGCTACTGTGCAGGTCTGTGTAGAACTCTTCGGCTCCGTTAACTATCTTATGCATATTGCTAATGACATTGCCCTGCTTGTCTCTTAATGCATACATCTGGTTTTTACCTATGCCTAGCTTCCTCTTCACTGTTTTTAGGCTACCACCATTCTTTATAGCATGCTCGATTCTCTCCATATTAAACTTTCTTATGTCGGCTACCTTGCGCTTATTTATTACCTTGATAGCTCCGTTAGTTCTATTCTATCGGTAGGGTTAGATGCCCTCATGTTTTGGAGCTTCTTAATGAGATCTTTCGTTACCTGAGGTAGCTTACCGGTATCCTTTCGAACTGTCTTACCGCCTACTTCTACTCCGCACTCCGTAATTATTGATGTCAGATTATCCTGCATTGAATGAACATTAAGATCATCTTCCTCAGTTAAAGCCGAATATCTGTTTTGCAGCGCTATCCTAAACTCCTGTGCTTTCCCTCTTCCGGCTAACTCGTTAATGGTCTTCTTCTTCACTAGCTTCTTCTGTTCCCTCTTCAAGCCTAAGCTGATTCTAGACCTTACCATTCTGTGGTCGCTATAACGCACCTTTCCGAGGACGGCTACATCCTGAATGATGCCAGGTTTAGCGCATAGTATGAAGTCGATTTCATTATTAATCTCACCATTCGGGCTCTTCCAGGTCCAATTCCAGTTTTCTCGTTTGCGGAAGAAGGTATTCATGATCCGTAAATTATTTCTATCCGCGAATTCGACTAATAACCCTCCCCTGTTATTTCTAGAGCCTATCCCATAGTCACCTACCGCGTGGTCGTCAGCCTGCTTCTTTCCCACCTTCGCATTGAAGTCGCTCATCAGTACAGTGTACTGCGATTTTACTTCATTCATTGCCGATTCTATGTCCTCATAGAAACTTTCAACGGTCTGGTCATCATGGCTGGATGTGGGTGCGTAGGCCTGCACTACTTTCAGCTTGTACCTCCTATTCAGCCTAATTATTATAGCTGCTACCCTCTCGTTAATACTCTAGAACTCCTCTACGTTGCCAGCTATATCCTTAATAATGTGGAATCCCACACCTAGTTCTCGTCTATCCTCTAACCCGCGATAGCACAGTATGTGTCCGTCCTTTAGTACTGCATACGCCTCACCTGTCCTCCTATCTTCGCTAAGCCCTATCACATCCCATTTAATTCCCGCTAGTTCCTCAAACAGCATTGCTAGGCTAGCCTCACTAGCTAAAGCTCTAGCGTTAAACGTTGCCTGCTTCAGATTCCAATGGCGGCCTCTCCGGAGCCAGAGATTCTTAGCACCCTCCCCTGCGCCACAGGTCTGACCGCCGCCGTGGTCAGTTGCTCTGCAGCCGCTGGGGACTGAGGGCCGAGGGTTAATTGGTTTTATCATAGAAGGTTGTGGCCAAGTACTACACCAGTACTACACCAGGGTGGCCAAATCCTGCTCTGGTGAGAGAGTGCTTTGTCGGTTCTGGTTACCGAGATAAGGTCGAACTCCGGGCCTGGTTATGCAATTCCATCGACACGCGTATTTTTTTTAACCCGGTGGAGAATTGCGCGGCACCAGGATTTGAACCCCGGTCCTCTTGCACGCGAGGCGGACGTTCTACGTCTACGCCATCGCTGCGTTATAGCATGCAATAAAAATTTCCTGATGCGGCTTCGTGCGAGCCTCAAGCTTCTGAGCAAACTGCCGCTCCTCTAACCAAAAAACAATGTACTGCATCGATTTCGTGCATCCCTCATTAGAAGCTTTTATAGCAAGCAATCCAATTTCTCCACTAGAATGTGAGTGTCGCCTGTTCTAAAAGAAAATCAGCGATTTGGCAGAGGCTGCCAGGTTCATAAATCAATTCTTGGTTAGTAAGAAAAATGAAAAAAAAATGTTGCTGACAAGACGACATTCCCATTGATCTCTGAACTGGTATTTTGTTCGCTTTGACTCCAGTGAAAAACTCCGCCGTCAAACGAGTGTTCAGACAGGTATCGCTCACTAAACCGTCCAGCGAACGAGAATGTCTAACGAATAGTTGGAAGCACTCCACCATGTTAAGTTTCCTGGAGAGGAACGGACGCTGCTGAAAGGATTTGAAACCAGGCCATGACTTTTAGAGCGAATGCTCGACACGATGCAAAACTCGAACTCTGATTCCATGTCTCCGGATGACATTGACAAAAACCTTGTTATGAATACCATAGCAAAAGTGCTGCTGTAAGGTACGTAAGTTGTACCATTCCTACAAGGTTCACCTCGAAAATCTGGGTCAATTGTGTTTGACCATTGAACTTGACCTCTGGCAACCCCCAAGATTTCTCCCACCGTCCCTCGAAATTTGACCACTGCCGTTTAATAAAAAACATGTCTAACCACAATTCAGTGCGCCTGACACGATCGCGGGCTTAAAGTTTAGACAGGGTCACTTCCAAATTTTGGTTCCGGCCACTCCCGAAATTTGACCAACGCCGATTTGGAAAAAAATCGTTGCCAAACTTAACTCAGTGTTCCCGACACAACGTCCAAATTTCGCCCAGGCCATTCCTAAAATTTGGACTTAGCGATGTGGGAATGCTTTCACAATGTATCAGGTTTAACCAACTTAAAACGCTCACAAATTTTTCCCCGTTGCAGCTACAACATTGTGTATGGGCCATGCAGTTTCGCTTCCCAAACAGCTCATCATGTTTTACATCCCTCTCCAGCCATCTTCCATCTATTTTCCTAGATTTTGTACTAGCCGCCATCAATTGTACTAAATTTTTTCTTGTAATTTATTTGTTTATTCTGTTTAGTTTTGTTTTGTTCAAAAAAATTGTGAGACGTGCAACTATACTGAACGGCGACATGCACTCAATTGAGCAGAGGGGATTTTTTGCGGTAATTTTTTTTACTCTATATGGTTGTTCGTTTTTGAACTTTTTCTCTTTGAGAAAATAAAACACGACGTTCGCAATGAAGACTACATTTTACTTATCATGCATTCGCTTGTATGCATCCAACATTGCTGCACTCTGCTCCAGCATATTCTGTCCGATGCGCATGGCCTGCGTGGTATTGCGCGCGGGCCGGAAAAACTGAGAAAAATCATGCCACGTGCACAATCTCCGAGATCATGCGTGAGAAAATATATGTAATATATTTACTGAAAGGTAAATATATGATGAAGGTTCTTGGTTATTTTCAGGCTAGCTGGAATTTTCGCTTTAGGCTTAATTTCGGCTCCTATGGATACCAATTTTTCCACCTGTGGTCAGAGTGATCTGGCAACTCTGCGATCCCGTCAATAGCCCCTAAGCCTTCACAGGCAGAGAGAGAGAGAGAGAGAGGAAGAACACTTTTATTTAGGAGATTAATTCGCAGCAGCCGGATTGTCGTGGCCCCTAGTCCAGCGCTCCTCTGGCGGCGGCTGACCTGCGGACTAGCTGGATGATACAGGATGATGCTGGCCCAGGTTGTCGCAGCTTAGGGTTTCCTCCCACTGCTCGTGTGTAGGGTGTGACACTATAAACTTTTCGAGTGGTTTGTCCTGGCATTCCCAAAGTATATGTAGAGCATGGGGCTTGCTCCGCGCCAAGGGCCATAACTTTTATATTATGTGGGTCAGATCTTGTGCAAAATGTGAAAACTATGATATGTGC